>NW_003852398.1:32994639-32995899 GCF_000181295.1 Otolemur garnettii | reverse complement strand
CTGACCAGGGTTGCTACCAGTCGGCCATCTTCCCAGAATCCCCCCCATCACTGAGATTTAAATGAGGCTTGTTTCATTTGGACATCTCCACATGAACTTTACCTTCACACATTTGAAATGGGTGTTTCAGGTGTTTTGTCTTTTTTTTGCAATTTTTAACCTCAGTTTAGCTCTCCTGCCAGCAGTTGTTTTGAGTAAGCAAGAATTCACAAGGTTCTCAGTGGGTGGGGTTGCTTTTGGCTTTTAACTAATGATAAAATACAGGGGAAAACAACAGCAGAAAGAATAAGGAAAGCCAAGATCTTTATGTCCAGTTTTCTAGATCATCTGCATTATTGTAGTAATAAATGTGATGACCAAATATTAGATATCTTTATAGTTGTGATTTTTTTTTTCTAGCTTATAGGCTGCCAGCCAGAAGATCTGAAAGAATTTCTCCTGTTTGACTTAATAAGCATGATGGTGACTGTTTGTTTTTTAAATCCTAGTTGGTGAAGCTATTTATGTGAGAGAAATAACATGAGCCCCCAAACAGGCAAATCAGATGAAATGGGGCAGAACAGGGGATGGGCACAGCATTTTACTTAATTACAGAGAATACTCAACTCTAAATACCTGAATATCTTACTTGCAAACATAAATTACGGATAAAATAACTTATACATCAAAATTATCCCACATATTCATGTGTTGTAAGGGATTATGGCACCTGCTTTATTAGAATATTTACAACATTTTTCACAGATCATCAGATACTTAACAGAGGGAAAAACTGAAAGCTAAGTGTTCCAAGTCATTAATGATTAAATAGCCATCAAAAATCAAGATAAAGCAACGTTAAATTTTAATGATTTTTTAAAATGGACATAAGGATCAATGAGAAGTCAAGATAAGGCAAGGCTGAAATTATAATAGTTTGATGGATTTAATGTGTCTAGTTTTAAATGTTTTGCTTTAATTGACAGAATTCTGAATTGCTAGACTGCTTCTGTATTGGCTACTGGGCAACTGGAATATAGCCCTTTATCCTGAAGGATGTAATAGATCAGTTGAGGAGATCAAGACATAAAAAAGATAAGTGTGAAAGGTAAATGGGCTTAATGCAGTTTTCTAAACTTCAGTTTTCCTCCTACAACCTTCTTGGTTTTGGTCATTCCCAGCCACATCTGTTTTATTTAGTCATTTTATTTAGTCAATACTTATCTGTGGTTGGATTCACTTTCTTTACTTAAAAAAGTTTTCTTTTTTTTTTTTTTTTTT
>NW_003852398.1:32985861-32994542 GCF_000181295.1 Otolemur garnettii | reverse complement strand
CTCCGCCTCCCAAGTAGCTGGGACCACAGGCGCCCGCCACAACGCCCAGCTATTTTTTTGTTGCAGCCATCATTGTTGTTTGGCAGGTCCAGGCTGGGGATTCGAACCCGCCACCTTAGGTGTACGTGGCTGGCACCTTAGCTGGTTGAGCTATAGGCGCCAAGCCAAAAAAGTTTTCTTTTAAAAAATAAATGTATATCTTACTACATAAATCAGTAAGGAAATACTAAAATATTTACTTAAAATAAGTAAAATGACAACAACTGCGTTAGGTTCCAACTAGATAACTGATACTTTGGTTGCTAAAGCCTCAGAGCATATCCTCAGCTTTTCTCTATATTTAAAAAATAGGGGGATGGGCCAGGCATGGTGCTCACACCTGAAATCCTAGCACGTTGGGAGGCTGAGACAAGAGAATCACTTGGAGCCAGGAATTCGTGACCCGCCTAGACAATGTAGGGAGACTTTGCCTTTACCAAAAGTAGGAAAATTAGCTGGGTGTGGTGGTACATGTCTGTCTGTAGTCTTCCAGCTACTTGGGGGCTTGAGCCTAGGAGTTTGAGGTTGTGGTGAGCTGTGATGATGTCGCTGCATTCTAGCCTGGGGAACAGAATAAGACCCTGTCTTAAAAAAATAAAGGATATTAAGCAAATGTTAAATGGAAGCTTCTTCTAGATGAACTCACAAAGTCTAAAAGAGACTAAGAAGGGAATATTTTTGTCAGGTGGTGACACACTCTGAGACCCATTCTTGAACTAAATGCATCTGATTCTTGATTCAGGTTCCTGAAATATTCTCTTATACAGTAGCACAGGCCCCATACTTGGTGAATAAAGGCTAAAATCTAGCCCTAGTGACTTTTGTTGGCCTCATGTACACTAGTAGAGGTAAGCTTTTGAAAGTCATCTAGTGTAAATAGGTAGCGCTTGGTGATTTAAAGGCCATATAAAAATCTGTAGTGTAATTTTTGGTAGATAGTTCTAATATAAGCCTTTTATTTTCTCTCTCCTGCTTCTTCCTCCTTGCATTTTGAACAGTTTGGTTCAGTTTTCTTTGCAGCATGAGAGTGACAGTTATTCAGTGAGGTTGGTATGGTGGAAGAAAAAGAGTACAGGGAATAGTCAAAGATTGACACATCCTTCCCTTCTCATTGTGAGGCCTCAGCTGGGAGTGTAGTCACAAGTAGGAAACCTGCTCCAATTGCATTCATGACTTCCTATAGGAGAGGGCATGCAGCCTACCCAGACAGCTCTTAGTGCTCTGGCCCATTTAGAATTCCATGACTGATTTTCTCCTGCTCCCTACTGGGGTCCAAATTGGTATCGGGCTTTTAATTTCTCAGAGTACTTTCACATACCTGATCTCTACATGCCTTCTGTTGGCATGTGAAACGTAATTAGGAAGATAAATATTCTATAAAAGTATGTGCAAATATTTGGCCGCCCGATTGCAAACAGAAATGACTTGGGTTATCCTCAACATTGCTTCCTTCCATTAGTGTGGATAATAAAATGTTGATTGCAGGTGGATTTAATTGTTAAAACTCTTTAGAAAAGCGATGTGGCCATTAAAAGCTCTAAGTTTTTTCATTGCTTTTGATCTGATAATCTCATTGCTAGAAAAATTTATCCCACGTTGCTAATTGAAAAGAAGAAAAAGCATCAGTATGGGGCAATCATTCATTAATGAGTTATCTTTTAAAAAGGTAATAATCTGTGTTTTTGCCAATGGGGCAATAAGTTAGTAAACTCTGGTATAACTGCTCTCTCTGTGTATACTGCTATTATAACCATAAATATTGAATGTGCAAAAATGCTTACTCAAGAAGTAGAAAACATTTGAGAATGTATATATGCTGTTATCACAACTGTAGGTGAGTATTGTACATATATATGTGATATGGAACAGACACATGTATAAAAACAACTGGTGTCCATAGTGGTCAAAACAGCATGGTACTGGCACAAAAATAGAGACATAGACATTTGGAATCGAGTAGAAAACCAGGAAATGAAACTAACATTTAACAGCCACCTATTCTTTGATAAACCAAGCAAGAACATACACTGGGGGAAAGAATCCCCATTCAATAAATGGTGCTGGGAGAACTGGATATCCACATGCAACTGGACCCTCACCGTTCTCCACTCACAAAAATTGATTCAAGATGGATAAAAGGCCTAAATTTATGGCATAAAATGATAAAAATCCTCAAAGAAATCATAGGAAAAACACTGGAAGATATCGGCCGGGGGAGAGACTTTATGACAAAGACTTCCATGGCAGTTGCAACAACAACAAAAATAAACAAGTGTGACTTCATTAAATTGAAAAGCTTCTGTACAGCTAAGGAGACAACAACCAAAGCAAATAGACAACCTACACAATGGGAAAGGATATTTGCATATTTTGAATCAGACCAAAGCTTGATAACTAGGATCTAGAGAGAACTCAAATAAATTCACGTGAAAAAAGCCAACAATCCTATATATCAATGGGCAAGAGAGATGAATAGAACCTTCTCTAAAGAAGACAGACAAATGGCTAACAAACATATGAAAAAATGCTCGTTGTCCCTAATTATTGGAGAAATGCAAATCAAAATCACCCTGATATATCATCTAACCCCAGCAAAAATAGCCCATGTCACAAAATCTCAAAACTGCAGACACTGGCATGGATGTAGAGAGAAGGGAATACTTTTACACTGCTGGTGGGTCTGCAAAATAATACAACCTTTTTGGAAGGAAGTGTGGAGAACCCTCAAAGAACTCAAGCTAGACCTCCCATTTGATCCTGCAATCCCATTACTGGGCATCTACCCAGAAGGAAAAAAATCCTTTTACCATAAGGACACTTGCACTAGACTGTTTATCACAGCTCAATTTACAATTGCCAAAATGTGGAAACAGCCTAAATGCCTACCAACCCAGAATGGATTAACAAGCTGTGGTATATGTATACCATGGAATACTACTTAGCCATTAGGAAGATGGAGACTTTACAGCCTTTCTATTAATCTGGATGGAAGTGGAACACATTGTTCTTAGTAAAGCATCACAAGAATGGAGAAGCATGGATCCTGTGTACTCAATTTTGATATGAGGACAATTAATGACCTAGTATATGGTGAGGGGTGGGGAAGGGGAGAGCAGAGAGAGAGAGAAGGAGGGAGGGGGGTAGCGGAAAGGAAGAGCAGAGAGAGGAAAGGAGGAAGGGGAGTGGCCAAGAAAAATAACAAAAATCCACCAAAGTTTCCAAAGCAGTATCACTGAAACACCATCATTTTACCCTTTTCCTGAGGCTAGGGGTATATATAAAGAATTAAGAAGTGATTGCTTTTTGGTAGGCAGAAGGATAGAATGCAGCATTTTATTTAGCATCAGTGTGTATAAACAGCCCACAATCAGACACATTTCAAAGATGCTGTTAGTAATGTTTAGCAGATGAACAGGGTGCATATAAAGCATTTGTTGAATAGAGTTGGTTATAGGAAAATTCCCACTGAATTCAGTGCTGCGTATGTTGAGCATTTCTGAACTGGGCCTTCTGCTAGATTGTGAGCATGGAAAGATAATAAAATCGAGTTTCTCTCCTTCAAGGGTCGGGCATGTGATGAAGAGCAGAGTTTTGTTAGTGTGTTTTGGTTCCAAATGCTAGAAACTTAAGAAAGAAGAATTTTTTGGCTCATGTATTGAATTTCCAGAGGTAGACTTTGCCTCTTTCGGTTTTCTTCTCTCTTGACTTCATCCAAAGGTTGCATATTTGTGTGTGAACCACTAGCCATCTGCTTTGGGGGGCTCCAACCTAATGTTGCCCTTAAAGCCAGCAGTCCCAGTGAGGAAACCTCCCCTCCCCCCTTTGTGTGGTAAGAGTCTTAGAGTTGAGTCACATGTCTATCCCTGAGCTAATTGTTGTGGTCACCAAGAGGGAGGGCAGAATATGCTAACTGGCCAGATCTGGAACACAGGATAAGAAAAGTGGGGCACCACCGAGACTGACATTTGCAAGGAGTGGTTCCTTGAAGGAAATCAAGGGGTCACTACCAGAAGTAGGAATGGGTATAGGACCATGGTTAAAAATAAATAAATGAAAACCAGCATGATTTTGAAGAAAATGAAATTGCTGAGGAAGGAAAGCATTCCTGTTTTAGAAGATTTCAATTACCTGGAACTTGACTGCCTCCAATAGCCAGGGAGACCCCCGCTCACCCCTTCTGGTCAGGTGTGCCTTGCTTCATTGCAGCCCTGAAGTAGCTGCTACCTGCCAGGCTGGGGAGGTCCCACAGCATAACTAATTAGCTGGGATACAGGAAGTTTGAGGAGGTTTAATCAGATCTTGAAGCAAATCATATCTTTGAGTCAGAGTTAAGAGTACACACTTTCCGTGCTTGCTCTTTTTTTAAAGACTGAGGCTGCTGATGACATACGATGAGCCTGAGGACACATTTTGGTGCTTACCATGTACCATTCTTTCTACCAAGAATGACACATGTGTTACCTCATGTTTCTGTCAGGGTAGGTACAACTATTATCCCTGCTTAGCATGTGAGGAAACTGAAAACTTTGAGAGGCCATATCCTTAAATCTTTTAATTCAGCACCAAAGTAATGTGGGAGCCCTTGAGGGCCTGATGAGCCAGGAGAAAGACAGGAGGGAGCTGACCGTGAGGGAGGAGGTTGATTGCATTTCCTAACAGCACTATCTGGGGCGTATGATACTAAGCAGTGATACATGCACAGTTCAGTGGTAAGGTCACTTGATGGAGAAGAAGAGAAAGTCAGAAGCAGGGAGGGGCCGACTGCCAGCTAACTCTCCAGCATGCAAGGCCTGCTTCTCCTCTCCTTCCCCTGCTGGACCATTTAAGACAATAGTTAGCTCAGAGCTGCTGTCCATAGGGCTTCTTCTGATGCTGGAGGGAAAGAAAATACATCTGAGTGGGGGACTAACCTAAAAAGACCATTACCACTTTGGGCCTTCTTTATTTTTGAATGAAGGCTTAATCCCAGACCTTTGTACTGTATTTTTAAAAATAAATGTTATTGTGTGTGTTAAGGTATACAACCTGTCATAAGATCATATGCCCGTATATAGTAAAGTTATCCATGCCCTTTCCTCCAAGAACAGCTATAGTCATTAGCAAAAGTAATACATTGTTCCTAACTATAGTCTTCGTGTTGTACCTTGGGTCTTTAGATTTGTTCATCCTCTGTGTCTCTTGCTTTGTATCCTTTGACCTACTTCTCCAGACTTCCACCCCCTCACCCTAACCCTGGTGACCACTATTTGATTCTCTGTCTCTTTATACTTTACCTTTTTGTTTTGGTTACATTGCACATGTAAGTGAGATATGCAATATTTTAATTTTTTCTACCATGGTTTTAAAAGGATAAACATTTCTATGTATTGATATAAGGCTAAGTATGTTTTCCTTTTATTTCATGCTATATTTTATTAAATTTTAGTTGTAATTAAGAATTGATCTGGGGCTATTTTAGAGTAATACTCCTCCAGTTCGACCAAATAATTGAAAGTTAACTGCAGGACGAAAACAGACTCTGACAGATGAAACTGGGTTAGAATGGATGCCGAGGATACACACACAGGAGGATGCTCTCTGCAGCACTGGTGAAAAAACTGAGGATAGATAGACAGGCAGACAGACAGACAAAAGGGCATTGCTCAGATGGAGCCCATTCTTCCCATTGTGGTTATGTCCATACCAGTGGAATACCGTGTGGGCCTTTTTCACATGATGTGAGTCTGATCATACCGATAGGGAAAGCACTGAGGCAGCAGTGACATCTAAACCTTTTCTGAGTAATGTGATCTCATTTGAGTAAACATAGGGGTGTTTGTGAAGCCTGTGCGTATGCTCCTCTTACTATGTAAATAATTTCTAGGGTTGATAGTCAAAATTTTTGACACCTTTGGGGAGAGAGAATAGAGGACTTTAACTTTGAATGTTTTATTTTTCTGTACAGTTTGATTTATGCCGCATGCACATGTATTACTTTTATGTAGAAAATAATACTAGTGAAAGTAACACCTATCAGTTATGAATAAAAGTAAAATTCAAGTAGTAAGTCCCTTTAAAGTTCTAAATTAAAATAAAGCCATGAATGTGTTTCTGGGAAGCTGAGTCTGTGACATATACCTCGAGACCCAGGACACAGGACACTGCCTTTGTCTTGTCTCCCTCCTCCCAGGCTTTATGAAACTGTAGTTATTTATTCCATGGATGCTCAAAAGTAGGTCAGCATCACAACCAAAAAAAGCCTCTGGGCTGGTTTGGGGGTGGTGGGCGGGAGGGGTGGGCACAGGATGTTGGGGTGGTGTCCTTGATCTCCCTGCCTTTCTGTGTTTGCTGCTGGTTTCTGATCGCGTCCCTCCACTTTTCCACATAGGTTTTTGAAGATTATTTTAGACTAGGCAATGCCCCAACATTTTTAGCTTTTGCCTTCTCTATTTTTACAGCATGTTTTTAGAGTCCATTTATTTTCTTATTTTTTATTTGATCCTTTCCGTTAAATTTTTCTATCTAGTACTTCCTTGCTTGTGTAATTTCAGTCATTCCCTTGCTGTCCTGCTCCATTCATCCCTCTTATCTCTGTACTTCAGTGGTGGTTTTTTTGAATATCTGGATAATTCAGTATCTCTGACCCACATAGCCAGGGGAACTTGTCTCGACCTCCCTAGTTAGCATGACTGGCATGACACACCCCACAGCCAACTGGCAGGAGAAGCCCCGGTTGCCCATGTTATCCTGTTCTCTTGACATCTAAACCTTGGCAGGATCATGCTAACCAGCTCAGGAGCTTGAGCATTTGAAAATGTTGGAAAATTAGACACAAAAGCCCTTTTACATGGGCTTTTCGTGTTAAAAGATGAATCCATATACAAATATTGCTTAATGTTTTTAAAGGTAGTCACTTCACAAACTGACTAAATGTTTACAAAGTATTTTTCTAAACATTAACTCATTTAACATGTTGGAGGTTATAATGGCTGTCATCATCTGTGGGTGGGAAGCTGAGCCTCCAGCTTTCCCTTCCATCCATACGTTGTCTCCGCATTAGTACTGCTGAAAGTCTTTGGCAAGCTTATCCTCAGCAAAGTGATACATCTTTTTGGAAATAGCTTTTCCTCAGCTACTTAGCATCCCTAATGTTTCCCCTTTTGGTCCGTCCCTTTCTCTAGGCCTGCTCGTTTTCAAGACCTTCCTTTCCATTTTGCTTGCCACCCTTTCCCACATATAGGTCCCTATTCTCACCCTTGTCAGATCACCCACCGAGTGAAAAATGGCTTTTCCCATTAATCCCTTCTTGCCTTGCTTTTTTTCCTGTAAGGTCCAGCACCGAAGTCCCTTCTTCCCAAAGTCTTACCTGACTGGGCACGTACAACTTCAATCATTTCAAATCTCCTCTAGTGCTTTGCATATAGAAAAGAAAAGCCCTTTGCATTTAGCAATATCACATCTTATGTACTGGGCTGTTGGAGGAGGGGAAGCAGTTTTGTAATGGAAACGACGGCAAACTGAGAAGAAATTTAGTGTCTGGTCCATCACGTTCCTGTGAACCTGAATGACCTTGGAAAAGTTAGCCCTCTGTAGATCTGTGAGACTGCAGCTTTACAATAAAAGGGGTGGGACTAGAGATTCGCCTCTAAACTAAAGATTTTCAAGTTATGTTAAAGGAATCCCTGGGATTCTCCGGTTGTCGAGGTGAAAGGAAGGCTTTCTTCTACCTTCTCTGGGAGCTGCCATGCTTGTCTTTTTGAGGTACTGGGCTTCACACTCAATTTTGTCTTTGTCCACTTAATTTTGATAAAAGATAGTTTCTGCTAAAACTGAGAAATGTTAACCAGGAGAGAGAAAGGGGGATAGATTCTGGGCAGGCAATTTTAAAACCACCAGATTAGATGATCTTAGTATGCTCACTGTTTCCTACACACAATTAGTTATTTAGTAAGTAGTTTTAATTCGATTTGACTTTGTTCTTTAGATATCTCCTAAGTGTACAGTCTCCTGGTCTATAGTACATGAACTTCATTGTTCCAGCCACGTAAGATTGTTGTGTGTGTTCTTCATTCCCCCAGATACCTAAGTTACTTAATAAAGGAATGTGTAGGATAAAGGTAGCTCTAGTGTTTGTCATGGGTCACCTGAAAGCATAATTAAAAAAAAAAAGAAAGCATACTCAAATTGTCTGAGGCATCCCATACATGGAGGTATTGGAAATTAATTCGACTGTAAGTATTCTTCAAATAACAAAACTCTAATGTGGCCTCCAAGCACAAGTAACTGCTTTGTGTGGTGTCCGGCTGAAGAAACCACCATATGGAGGAAAACCGTCTGTGGGACACCAACAGGCAGCGCCGTGCAGTTTAAACAGAGCAAAGGATCTTCTGATGGAGGCACGGCCTCAAGGCTTTTCTCACTCTTTTGGGGTTTTGCCTTCCATGTTCACTTTAGAAACCAACAGCCAAGTAGAATGTGAGTGATGTCACCAGGTTCTGTTTCATGTCATGAGAGATTCTTGCCCACGAAGATGCTGAAGATTTTTATTCCATGGTGATGATTCCATAATACTACTTTACTCCTTTAAAAATCCTTTTGAAACAGGAATATGAAACCATTTCCAAAGCACTCCCTTCGGGGAAGCTGTACATTTATGAAGTGAA
>NW_003852398.1:32975632-32985810 GCF_000181295.1 Otolemur garnettii | reverse complement strand
CGGGTTACCCACTGAGGAAAGGCAAAGCCTCTTCACTCCAGTTTGGTCCTTTTGCAGACCCTGAAAATAGCCCAAGAGTGAGGTCTCTGTAATGCCAGGACATTTGGCCCACTCATTAGTACTATATTTTTGTGTAGTCCCATGAGGTTTTTAGCATCCCTACGTAATACATGTATCTATTCAATATAAGTTCAGGGAATAAAAGCAAACCCAAATAAGATAAGTATGAGAAATTGAAAAGTGCAGTCTTCATAAGATACCCTGCTAGGAAAATATATTTTTTCACATGCCAAAAATATAAATTGAGACCTTACTAAACTATATTAGAAAGACAGTTTTGTAGAGACATCTGGTTTCCTGTAGGTGGAATTTCAACTCGTAAAATCATGCATACCAGCTTGAATAGTGTATGAACTGGAGAGATTTTAGATTTTGAACCTGCTGGCTCAAGCTTCTCTTTGGTATCATTCTCAGGTAGGTTGCCTCATGGTGTCAAAGATTAGCCCCTATAAACCAGCAGCTCCTGGTCTGCATTCTACCATACCAACTTAGCGTGGAAGGGCATGCCTCTTTCCTAATTGTTCCAGCAAAAGTTCTGGGGCTTACTTTTTCACTGGTCTGAGCCAGGTCCGGTGTTTATCCCTGAAGTGATCCCTTTGACTTGAGTCATCTGCTAGCCCTGGGGTTAGCTCCACCCCACCACCCAGAGAGAGAAGATGAGGGAAGGGGTGGTGCCCGAGAGGAAAACTGAGAAGTGTTACCAAGAGAGAGAAAGGGGAATAGAATCTGGGCAGGCCAAATCACCACATGTTTCTTATAATGAGTAAGAGGTCACATAGACAAGTTTCAGAAGATCCATGGTGGGTTGGTGGTATAGATAAAGAAAATTATATAAATGTCATACCTCCACCCTGGGTTCTTCCTTATGTTTCACATCTGTGTCTTTTGTGGCATTGCTGAGCCAATAAAGCAGACTTCCAGCGGATATGCAGCCTTTTGTTTTATTGGCACACAGCGAGTCATCAATTCATCTTACTTTGCAAAGAAAGCAAGCGAAGAAAGAATCCTGTTTTGATTTCTTGATCAGCTTTAGAAGCACAGAAAGTGCATAGGAGGTTGGAAAATTTTTGTTGGACCTAATGGCCTGGAGGTCCTGGGGCTGCCATGGGTCAGCCAGGTGGTTTTTTCCCCCTGTGGGGCGCTGATCTTCGGCCGTTTGCCTCAGGTCTTTGTGCTGAGCCCGGCAGTTTCATGTGCGTAGGAGTCAGCCTTCCTGCGCTTGGCTCTCGCTAAAGCAGCCGCCTCCAGAAGTCACCAGCCATCTCCTGGTTAAGAGAGAAAATGGAAGGTGGTAGGGAGAGGAAGCAAAAACATTTCACACTTTGCCTCCCCAAAGACAGATCTGTTATCCTCCCTTGACCACAAAAATTCACTGAGGAAGTTGGTGAGTCAGAGATGCGCCAGGGTGTAAGTCGTCAGCAGAGTTAAGCGGCCTCTGGTATCTGTGTTTTTCTGTTCTTGCTGCTGCTGCTGCTGCAGGCTACATTTACCAGCACGAAGAAATAGGCGCACTGCCTTCAAAAGTTGCATCAGCCCACGGTTGGGGTGCTTGATAGGTCACTCTCAGAGCCAAAGGAAAGTGACCCCATCCTTCTTGACTACTTTGACATATTTTTAATGATTCTGTTGCCTTGAAAGTACAGTAGTTCCTCCCTAGTTAGCCATTTCCCTATAGCGATCACCTCCTTAAGTTGACCTGATTTTCATAGAACCGACATGCACATATCAGTCCATGCGTGGATCAGTACAGTAGGCCTCCTTGCTTACGTTGGCCACCTCTGTATGTTGACCAGTTTGTTATAGTCCTGTGGGTGGTGAACTTGCAGAGGTTCTACCATATTTTCCATTTCATTCCTGGATTATTGCAGACCTTCCCATAAATGAGCACATTCAATCTTTTAAATTTTCTTTCTGCATTAGTTGAGGTGGGGCTGGATGTGGCCTCCTTGGGTCATAGTTGTATGTGGGGTGGTTTAGGGCATGCCCGAAGCCTCACAGGCCATCATTAGTGATCAATCCTGGCCAAAGGATATCCTCTTTCCTCAACAGCAGTGTCTCCCTGAAATTAGTTTTTTCTTTACCTCGTTTTCTCTCTAGCAATGAGTAGGTATAAGATAATGTCTGAGAACCTTTCAGTTCCCTTTGGAGAAAGCCACACTGTTGATGAAAACATAGCCAGGGTTAGCAGGTAGCCACTCTTGACATTGACCTAAGCAATTTAGGACTGGAAGCTGAAACACCAGTGTAGTGTATTTGATGATGGCCAAGAATGTGGTTTGGTTTCATATAGGCTGGTTTGAATTTAGGCCATATCTCTGACTACTTGAATAATTTTGTACTCCAGGTTGTTATCTGTTAAATGGGGGATGATTTTAACATTGATCTCATAGAGTTCTCATAATTAAATGAGATAATCTATCAAAATTATTTGGGGTGATACTAGCCATGTAATGAGCACTCTAAGTTTTTTTTTTTTTTTTTTTTGAGGCATAGCCTCATTATGTCACCCTTGGTAGAGTGCTGTGGTGGCACAGCTCACAACAACCTCAAACTCTTGGGCTTAAGCGATTCTCTTGCCTCAACCTCCCAAGTAACTGGTACTACAGGCACCTGCCACAATGCCTGGCTATTTTTGTTGTTATTGCAGTTGTCATTGTTGTTTTAGCAGGTCTGGGTGGGTTCAAACCCGCCAGCCTCGGTGTATGTGGCCGGTGCCCGAACCACTGGGTCATGGACTCCGAGCCAATAAAGCTGTTACCATTACTATCTTAATCCTGGAGCATTATTATATTGAGAAGGGAGTTTGCCTTTTTTGTGAAGGTTGAAATTCTTCATAATAAAAAATTGGGGGGAAAATACAGAGAAGCATAATTAATGATGTAATGACTAACCATGCCTCACCAATCAGCGTCATCAAATCTTGACATTTTAACACATTTATATGAGACTTTTAAGAGGAATTAGAGCATTGTGGACTCATATCCTCTGACAAAGCAATGCCATGGTAAAGGAAAAAGGAGAGGAGACTTTCTAAAACAGAAGCAAATATGATGTATAACCACGTGCAGTGTGTAGACATGGGTTGGGCCCTTATTTAAGTAAAGCAATTACAAAAAGATCTTTTGAAGGCAATTATGAAAATCTAAATATAGATTCCCCATCAGATGATATTAAATAATTAATAATTTTGTTAGGTTTGATAATAGCATGGTCATTATTTATGAAAAGTAAAATACTATTGGCTTAAAGAAGTTGTGAAGTTGTAAGAAAGAAGTTTTTCTTTTTAATATTTCCTCATATTTCTCCCTTAATAAATAACAAGTTACCTTGGCAGTTTTAACTAGGTGTTATTTCCCTCTTCTCTGTACTGAAGCCTGATGTCCCAGCTGGTGTCAGAGCTTTGCTCCAGCCTGGCTTGCTCTGTGTCCAGCTGGAGTGTGTCTGCTCAGAAAGTAGATTCCTCCCTGCTGCAGACACTGGTCATCCAGAGGGTACCAGCTGTGTTCCTTTTGACTCAGAGTTTCACTTAGCATTTGGCAAACATAGCTGTATCTCTTGAGGACTAGGCTGTCAAGACCCTATAGAAGAAAGCAGTGGGGACAGACTGACAGCTTTCAAACTATAGTAAGATCCTCCATGGTTGACCTCCTCCCTCCATTGACTGCCTCAAGTTGGCCTTATTTTCATAGACTGGACATGCACCACATATACATGTCAGTACAGTAGCCTAGTTTCTTATGTTGACCACCTTCATATGCTGGCCAGTTTGGTACAGTATCATGGGTGGTCAACTTACAGGGTTCTCCTGGATTTTTAAACTTCTTCCACACACAATCAAGCAAAAAAGGAAAATCCAGAAGCAGAGCCTCCAGCCACTATTCTGGCAGCATAGTTTGGCTCCAGGACAAAGAGGGTACTTGTGTGAGAATTACTGGGAATTGCCCCCCTGTGAGTCCACTTCCAGAAGATACCCTATATGAAGTGCACTCTGCAGATATTGCCATAAGTGTGCAGGAGGGAAGGGAGGGCTTTGGAATGAGATCTTCAGAGAGGAATGTCACCTGGGTGGATCCTTCTCTGTTGTCACTTTCAAGCCAAATTTATGCATATGTAACCACCAACCACATCATGATATAGAACATTTCCAACACCCTAGAAGGCTCCCTAGTGTATTCAGTCAATAATTCCTTCCCTCTCCTGCTCCTTTAAGCAGCCACTGTTCTGACTTCTCTCATCATTGATTAGTTTCTCTGTTGTGCTTCCTGTAAGTGGAAACATATACTTTATCCTATTCTTGTATGGCTTCTTTCATTCAGTATAATATGTTATTTGTGAGATTTATCATTCATGCTTGTATGTAGTAGTAATTTGTTCTTTTTGTCATATAAAGTATTTCATTGTAGAGAACATATCAGTATTTATTCATCCTTCTATTGAACATTGGGTTGTTTGTGATTTGAGCTATTACTGGTAAAGCCTCTAGAAACATTCTCCTATGTGTGTTTTGATGGCCATAAGTACTTATCTCTCTGGAATATATATTCCTAGAAGTAGAATTGTTGGATTGTAGGGGAGATGGATGTTTACTTTAGTAGATATTGCCAGATAGGCTTGCAGAGTGGTTTTCCCACTGCCATTCCCACCAGCAAGGCATGAGGATTTCAGTTGTTCTACATTCTTGTGAATGCTTGGAATTGTCAATCTGTTCAATTATAGCCATTCTGGGTATACATGTGTATAGTTGTATGTCCTCAAATATGTACATGGTGTCCCAGAGGTTGGCATTTGTACATATAGGGAAAATAGGAAATGGTACCTTCATTTACAAAATACTCATTACAATATTGTACAAAATACTAAAATATTTCAGTGTATATTGGTAGATAAATATAAAAAATAATATGAGTTTGTTAATTTTCTTGAGTATGGTGACATTTGAGACACCTTGTATTTGTATTTCCTTGATTAATACTGGGGAGACCATTTGGATATCTTCTGTGAAATGCCAGTACTGTCTCTGACCATTCTATTTTTTCATTGCAGATGTGCTCTTTTTATAAAGGTGAATATGAGAATCAGACGAGAATGTAGATAGAGAGGCTGAGTGTGGCTGCAGTAGTACCTGCTTAGTGATGAAAATCACAGGTGTTGGTACCTGACAGTGTCGATTTAAGTCTCAGCCTTGCTGCCCACTAGCTTGGTGTTAATTAACTTTCTAATCCTATTTCTTCAACTATAAAAAGGAAATAACAAAAGTTATCCCCCAAGCCAAAGATGTCTCACCTGGTGTGTTGGGAGGACTTGGTGAGATACACATGTCACATAGATTATGTTGCTTGATACCCAGTAAGTGGTCAGTAAATGCCAACCATGCTGTGGTGGTGGTGGTGGGAGGGAGGAAGGGGAGACTCCTTTTGTAGGGGTGTTATAAACATGTGAGTATTCAGTCACTTTTAGCACCAAGTGATAGAGCAACCCCTTCTTCCCACTCCATGTGCCTGGATAAGATCCATACCAGCCAGCTAGTGTATGGGGCCTATGTTATCACCATGATTTAGGGGGTGGCTCAACTCCTGCAGTTCTCATTCTAGCTTTGACCTAAGCTTTTTTTCCCTTCCACTTCAAGTAAGGTGAATATCATGCCTTTATTAAGCATGTGCTTCTTGTAGAGCTCGGTGCTAGGATATTTCTAGAACCCAAGGGACTTGATTGCAGCACTCAGGAAACTTAATACCTAGTCAAGTACTAATGATAAGTAGCAGCCACATTGTTTGAGTCTCCTATACAACAGACACTGTTCTAGATATGTTCGTGTACTAACATGTCTAATTGTTCTTTAGAGGTGTATACTATTATCATTTGGTATCGAGACAGAGAATACCAATCAAGGTCACATGGTCAGTTAAGTTTTGGAGCTCATACTCAAACTTAGATCCAGGTACACTGTGTTATTGCTGTTCTGCCTGTCCTAAAACATCTGACTGTTACATTTGCCAAGTATATAACACAACATAAAAGCACAGACTGTAGTCTAAAGGTCCAGCAGTCTTTCTCTAGTTGTGCACACACCTTCCCCACCTCCCTTTGTTTGGACATGGTGAGGCGATGAGCTACCTTGTGATTGGGTTTCCACACCTATACATATGGTGTGCTTCATCAACTAGGGTGCAAATTCACATTTGGAAAGTTCTTTGAAGCCTGGGCTTTGCTGTTATTTTCATGAACAACAGGTTGGCTACTTTCCTATCGGGTAGAATTATCTTCAGACAAGTGATCTTTTTGTATATTTTCTACTTAAAAGGACTAATGCTTCTTCCTTCTCATCGCCCCTTCAATTCTGCAGAACTACTGGCCAAAACCAAGCAGGAGTTGCCTTTGACCCTGGGTGGCGAAAAGGTACTTCACTTGGCCATGGGCCCCACCATAGCCCACAGCTGACTCGGACCTCATTCAGCAGCACATGCATACCCTTTGCTCTGCCTGTTAAGCCTAGTGGAAGGTTCCCATTTTCCTGTCCTCTGTTGCAGTTTTGGATCTGCCTGCATTTTACTGTGTGGCTTGTGGACATCGAATAGGGCCTCCCGTGGGCTTTCATTGCGTTAGTCCACTTAGAAGTCTTTTCTCCAATCCATTTGTCCGTAAGCTGCTTTTTCTCTGCTGTTACATGTAAGCTAGCCTGATCTGCACCTTATGCTTTTTTGAAAGGCTGAAAAAGCCCTGTGACCAGATGTTTAGCAGGCTATTCAGATGTAGTGGACCGGCAGCTTGATCTAAGTCCATTTCCTGCCTTTCACACACTTTCCCATCCCCCAAGGCAAAGGTGGAAAACCCAGCAAGTTACATAAGTTGTTGGAGCACTGCAGATAGCTGGCTGCTGGCCCAGGCAAACTCATCGTTGGAACACTTGGGAATGCCTGCACTGGCGGTGAATCATGGGCTACTTTTTAATGAGAACACTCATTTTGTTCAGCTGTGTAAATCCTTACAGTAGAGTGAGATGAGGGCTGTGATCCCCTAAACATGGCTGCTGGCTTCACTCTGGGGCAGGACAGGGTTGTCTTGTGGTGGCAGAGCATTTTGTCCTCACAATTGGAACTTTACTAAATAGGGAAGAGTGGGCAGGGCTGCATAACAGGAATTATACCATCGTGTAGCCTGGCAGCCCTGTGTAATTGGTTGGAGAGCAGAAGGAAGGAATCTGAAAAGGAAGGGAAAGATCTCAGCAGCCGCGTGAGCCAACTCAAGCCTTGCTTAGTATCCAGTGCCTGCCCAATATCCAAGTACCCCTTTATTGAGAGATTTTGAAATGGCCTGCTTTCCTTCACTTTGAGACACCATGTGGCTGCAGTTAGCCAAAGTAGCTCCAAAACACAAGCTTGGTTTGTTGAACCTGCTGTTTTGGGAGTAGGAGGAAGGTGGACCAGAAAGGGAATTGAGCCCCTGAGGCCCCCCTGTCTAGGTGGCCAGGCATGTGGCTCATAGATGATCATCTCTGGGTCCTAGTCTGCCTGTGTGTTGCATTCCCTCTCCCTGCCCAAACCACAGATGTGAGGCCAGGATGTGCCGTAGGATACTGACGGTCTTGTGATCATGAGGTAATGAGGAAAACACAGCTCTACTTTGTGAGGATCTTCCTCATCCTAAGGAGGTGACCTGAGAGCTACCCAGGATTCTTGTGCTTACCCAGCCAGCCACAGGGGTTGCCCTTTGTTGGCTGGTGGGATGGAGTAAGGACAGGTCACCAGATTGTCTGCTACTTGAGTACATCTGGCAATTGTGTATGTCCTTGATATCTGAGTCTTCACTTGCTGCCACATGGTGAATTAGACTTGAAGATGTTAATCCTTTGTTTCTATTGTTTTAAAAATGGTCTTATGAAATAGAAAGGAAAAATCCTGAAGTCTGCAGGAAGTAAAGAGGTGTAGAAAAGAGAGAATGCAGACTTTTATGCATTTTCACATTGAAAAAATAAAATATATTTTATTTTTTGAAAGAGTAAGATTGTTGTAGATAATGTGGAAAATAACTAAAAGCATAAAGAGGAAAATGATAATTACTCATCTTACTCAGTGGTTAATTTTTGGTGTTTGTGTTTTCAACTCTTTCCTACCACTCAATGTGTGATACACATATGAGAAGACTTCAAAAAGTTCATGGAAAAATGGAATTCAAAAATGAAAACGTAAACTTTATTTCTCAGTGTAAGCTCCATTAAGGTCAAGACACTTCTGTAAGCAATGATACTAGTTATTTAATTCATCCCTAAAAAACTGAGTCCTGAGAATTTAATTATGTCAATGAAGTTCTTTTTATATTAACTGAAGAAAAATGGATGCATTTTAAAGATTTTTTAAGATTAGGAAACAAAAATTTAGAAGGAGCCAAATCAGAACTGTAAGGTGGATGCCTAATGATTTCCTACTGAAACTCATGCAAAAATTGCCTTTGTTTGAAGAGAGGAATGAGCAAGAACATTGTGGTGGTGGTGGAGAAGGACTCTTTGATAAAGCTTTCCTTGGCATTTTTCTATAAAGCTTTGATTAACTTTGTCTTGAAATACTCTCATCATAAGCCCTCCAGAAAGTCAACAAGAAAATGCCTTGAACATCCTAAAAACTATTGCCATGACCTTTACTTTTGACCAGTTCATTTTTGCTTTGACTGGACCACTTCTACCTGTTAGAGGCTCTTGCTTTGATTGTGCTTTGTTGTCAGGATTATACTGGTGAGGACATAGTGCATCTCCTGTTATAATTCTTTGAAGAAAGGCCTGAGGATCTTGATCCCACTTGTTTATAATTCCTGTTGAAAGGTCTGCTCTTGTCTCTAGCTGATCTGGTGTAATGTTTTAGGCACCCAGTTAGTGGAAAGTTTGCTCACCTTTAATATTTTAGTCACAGTTGTGTAAACTGAACCAGTTAAAATGCCTATAGCGTTGACTGTTATTAATGCTGTTAATTTTTGGTCCTCTACGATTAGGGTATGAACAAGATTAGTGTTTTTCTCACAAATTGATATGAATAGTCTGCTGCTACATTGTTTTCTCCATTCTTAGTCAAGTTATCCGTTTGTAAACTGCTGATTTCACTGGGCATTATCTCCATAAACTGCTTTCAAAGCATCGGTGATTTCATCATTCTTTCAGCCAACCTTCACCACAAATATGATGCTTTTTCTTGCTTCAGTTTTAACAGAATATATGTAGCTTTGATGAGGGATTTTCCAAGCTGATGTCTTACCCTTTTAGTCCCTCAAACTAGATTCTGTTCAGTTGTGTTATAACAAGTTAGTATAAATTTAATTTGGTATTAAAAAATTTGAAATCCATGCATGGTTTTTCATAATATACATTTTTCCATGAACTTTTAAAAGACCCCTTGTATATAAACAAAAGAAAAAAGGATCACTTCCCATGTATTGTACTAGATTTTCATTTAATTTATTGTATTTTCTCATATCTGTCAGTTTAGCCATGAGTTTTGCTGTTAACAGTGGAAAATTCAGCAAATAGTGGCTTAAAAGAAATGGGTATTTAGACTTTAAGATGTAGGATGGGTCATCTGGGACAAATAGAGCAGCTTTGTGAAGTCTCAAGGACCCAAGTTTATTCCATCTTTCTTCTTCTCCTTAGGACGAGAGAAATCCATAGCGTGTAGGCTTGTGTATTCCTCATCACCTCATGATTGCAAGGTGACCACTGAACCTCCTCATCTTACATCTCTAGGGTCAGGCAGGGAGAAAGAAGGTAGGAAGGAGAGGAAGGAGTGGTGTGTGTGTCAGAGAAACCAAAGTTTCCTGGAAATCACCAGCAGACTCATTGCTGCTTATGTCTCATTGGCCAGAACATTGTTGCATTCCTATCTAAGAGGGACAGGTGCTTTCAGCTGGGTGAAATTTTGCTCCCACATATCAGGGGTCTGCTTTTAAGGGAGAAAGGAAAAACAGATGTATATAAACCAGCAGCAACTGCCACACTGGTGTCTAAATGTTAAAATATTCCACAGCTAGTTCTTAGGTGAGTTGGATGTTCCTATGATGATATTAAGAAAATTATGAGGCTTGACGCCTGTGGCTCAAGTGGCTAAGGCGCCAGCCACATATACCTAAGGTGGCGGGTT
>NW_003852398.1:32934528-32974804 GCF_000181295.1 Otolemur garnettii | reverse complement strand
GCCTGTAATCCCAGCTACTTGGGAGGCTGAGGGAAGAGAATCGCTTAAGCCCAAGAGTTGGAGGTTGCTGTGAGCTGTGATGTCACAGCACTCTACCCCAGGGTGACAGCTTGAGGCTCTCTCTCAAAAAAACAAAAAAACAAAACAAAACTGTAAAATAACCTCAACCAAGTCCTTCAGGGAATATTCCTAAAGAAGGCATTGCTATCATAGGAAATGATAGCTCCATGTGTGTTTTTGTCCCTGAGGAGAACTTCCAGTGGGATAAGATGTGGAGATGGAAAGCAGTGATATTGAGGGGCCTGACCCTGTGCAGGCCTAGGCTGATGTGTGTGTTTGTGTCTTTGTTTTTAAGAAAAAAGCTTACAAAGTAAAAAAAAAAAAAATGTATAAAACTGAAGAAAAGCTTATAGAATATCGATATAAAAGAAGAAAATATTTTTGTATAGCTATATGATGTGTTTGTGTTTTAAGCTAAGTGTTATTATAAAAGAGTCAAAAAGTTTTAAAAAATTAAAGTTTGTAAAGTAAAAATTACAGTAGGTTAAGATTATCCTTGAAGAAAGAAAAGTGTTTTTTAGTACATTTAGTGTATCCTAGTGTAAAGTCTCCAGTAATGCACAGGGATGTCCTAGGCCTTCCCATTCACTCATCACTCTCTCACTCCCCAGAGCAACTTCCAGGCTTGTAAACTCCAGTCATGGCAAGTGCCCTATAGAGGAGTGCCCTGTTTTATCTTTTATATCACATTTTTACTGGACCTTTACTGTTTGTATATGCATTTAGATACACAAATACTTCCCATTGTGTTTCACTTGCCTATACTGCTCAGTGTGGCAGTGTGCCTAGAAGCAGCTATACCACATAGCTTAGATGTGTAGTAGGCTTTACTATCTGGGTTTGTGTAACAACCTACGATGTTTGCACGATGACCACAAAATCACCTGATGACACATTTCTCAGAATGTATCCCCTTTGTTAAGTAACACATGACTGTATGTCTGTCTTTGAAGCTTACCTTTCATGAAGACTGTGCTAATTTAAATTTCTGTGAGTGGCATATGAGAAAATCCATTTTTCCTGAGCTTATATCTATGTTACCAGATTTAAAAAAAATTCTTATTTTCTTCAAAAGATAAAAACGTTATTGTTATAATATGAATTTGTTTTCTGTTGAATTTGACTATGTTTGTTAAATGTTTGTCCTTCTTTTGTAAAGAGTATCTTTTATCCTGGTTTTTTTCTATGGGTGTATTTATCTTTCTCTTGGATGTCAGAACTCTTTATATATTAAGGATATGAGCTACTTTATGTGTTCTTTCTTTGCTTGAATATATCCCCATTCTAAGATAAACATTTACTTGAGACAAACATTTACTTGTTTGTTATGGCATCAAAACATAACGTAAGGTGAAGATTTATCTTTTTTCCTCCAAATGAGGATTGCTGTCTCAGTACTATCTATTGAATAATTTATTTCACAGCTGATTTGGAATGCTTCAAGATGATTTAAGAAGTACAGTAGTGACTTTTTCCAGCACATGGAGTATGTGAAAGTTAGCTGCCATTTCAGAAATCATATGAGCTGCTATGCTTTAAGACCTCTCTGCCCCTTTCATGGCTAACACTGCTAGGAGTGAGGAGATTTGGGTTCTGTGCCTGGCTCCGATGCCATCGCTTAACCTTCTAGGTGCGAGCACAATTATAAGTGAGCGATTCAATGCTTAAAATGCTCAGATTTAGACAGATGGTAATTTGCTCTTCCCAGCTTTCTCTGAGTCTTAAGTTCATTTTTAATTGCATAACCACTTTGGGTGATTGAATTAGCACATTTTAAAGTTAGTGCAAACTGATTCTAGGATGTGCGTTGATGGCACTTTAGATGTCCTTGGCTCATCATGTCATTCATGTAATGTTTATCAAATGCCTGTTCTGTGTAAGGCACTCTGGTCTGCTGGCATAAATCCATTGCCTTGCATTTATTTCAGAGTAGAAGTGATCAAGGTGAGGGGCAAACACAGTGCTATTGAAATAGTAGAAGAGACGGTTTTTGACTGATGAATTGAAAACAACCTCACAGAGGTACATGTAAGTAGGATGTTCAAGGAAGAAGGGCTTTCTTGGCAAGATCAATAGGAATGAAGATTCTTAGAAAGCACAGATAGGTGAGGAAACAGCCAGTGGGTGTGCCTAGCTGGTCATGAGGTTTGGGAGGAAAAAGTGGAAAGTGAGTTAGGAAATGTTGAGGTGAGCTTATCAGAGGTTTCCCATAGAAATTTGGACCTTATGCCGTGAAGGATGATGTAAAAATGAGGGATTGTGAACAGAAGCGATTTCAGAGATGTGGCCACAGGAAAGATGTACTGGGAAAGGGTAGGGGAGGGAGCTTAAACCAGTTTGAAGGCATTCCAAGAAAGAGGGACAGAATTCCCAGATGGGAGCATTGAAACTGAAGAGCAAAGAGCAGTATGGTCATGTTGGAAACAGAATCTAGTTATTGTCACCTGTGGACCTGAAGTCTGAATTATTGAGATAAAAATGATGCTGTTAACCAGAGTAGTGATTAGCTGCTGTCTACTGAGTATTTACTATGTGCCAGGCCTGGTGCCAGCTGTGCTGAGGCTGCTACCTCAGGCATTGGTTTAGGCAGTCCGCTGTCCATTTAACAGGTGGGCAGCGGGGCACAGAGAGATGGCACAGCATGAAAGTAGCAGTTGCTATGTGAAAATAGGTTTGGGCATTCTTTTTTTCCTGCTTAAATGACTTTTCTATCAACCAGCTAAAAGTATTAATTTAGCTGCTGGTTCACAAGTTCTAAGGTGTTACCCCTCCCATTGTGTGAAGAAGCCTTTCTTGTGATGATGGGAGGAATAGATGCTGGCTTTGAGGTTCAGGGAAATTCCCACATGAAAATGACCAGCAAGTGGTTAGAAATGGAGATCTACTCCTAAGAAACCTGGAGGCAGGTTGGGGTTGCAGGTTAAGAAGTGAGACACTGTGTGCATAGAGGCATTTGTTGCAGCTGTGGGAATGGATGAAATTTGTAAGTGTTATGTGTAGAAAGAAAGAGAGTGGGATAAGAGGTCCAAGGAAGAGCTTTGAGAATTTTAGAGTAGGCTATGGAACTTTCATCCTGTACTGCTGTCAGGCATGTTAGGTGGGACAGCCATCTAAAACCTAGTAAAGTTAGACATGCGTGTATCCTAGGAGTTCTGTTAGAACTACTCAACTTTACTATGGTAGCTAGGAACAATAAGTGAATGAACATAGTTGTTTTCTAAAAATAAATTATATATATAAATACATACATATTTTATATATTTACATATATGTATATATGTGTATGTGTATATATATATATACATATGTATACAGTTGATACTTATTATTCATGGATTTGTGAATTTGCATACTTGCTAAAATTTATTTATCACCCCAATTCAATGCTTGTGGTACTTTCATGGATCATTTGCAGACACGTGCAGAGTGGTGAAAAATTTTGGTTCCCCAGTACGAGTGTTCTCAGCTGGTGTTACCCAAAGGCGAGGCTTTGCCTTCTTGTTTCAGCTCTCCTGCTGTAAACAAAGGTCCTTCTCATGGTCTACTTTGTGCTGCATTTTTTTGCATTTTGTGCTTTCATTTGGTGATTTTGCTGTCTAAAGTGACCCCCAGGTATACTGTGGAAGTGCTTCTAGTGTCCCAAACGGGAGGCCATGATGTGCCTTATGACATCATATGAAAATAAATGTTAGGTGAGCTTTGTTCAGGCATGAATTATAATGTATTTGGTTATGAACTCAATGTAAACAAATCGACATATGTCATGTAAGAGGTCTTTAAACAGAAACACACATAAAACCAGGTTCTGTATTGATTGCTTGATGAAAATGTTGTAACCAGAGGCTTGCAGGAACCTAACCCTGTGTTTCCCTGTCACTATTTCATTGTTTGTCGCTATGTTTTAAAACATAACTACTGCAAAAACAAGAATTGACTGCATGCATAGGTACGTACTTAGATGTATTTTATATTCATATGTACTTATAGTCATGATTCTCTCTCTATACTTATTGATATGTGTTGCTTTTGAGTTTAGAAAGATCAGCACAGGGCAGAGAAGCGTGTGGAGCAGGCAGGGATGGGTAGTTGGGGTCAGGAGAGGTGGATGTTTAAAGGATGCAAGCGATCAACCATGTCAAGCACCGTAGGAAAGGACTCAGAGCAGCTTTTGGATTTGTGTTTATTTGCCATGCTCTTGAATTCAGGCCACAAGAGTGACATGTCCTTATCTCTCTCAACCTCCATTCTTACTCCACTTGGGTAAGTGACGCAGTGTGCTCAGTCTACTTGGTTGCCTGTGGCTATGGCTGTGGTGGCAGCTTGGTTGCTTTGTGTACAGCGTGCTTTGGCTTCTTCTAGAGAAGCAGCCAGAGAGGCTTGGGTTGGGTACTTTGAGCTTTTGATGTGAACGTAGCAACAGCCCCTTCTTCCAGGTGATTTTAAACCACATAGTTCAGTAAACTGAGCTGGTCTTTGATCAGCAGCCTTCCAACCCCATCTCCCTTTTCTTTCCAGGCCTCACTCCCTTTCCTCTAAGGTTTATAGGTAGGACCTCTTTCCTAGCCACTTGTCAGCAAATCTCAATTTAGGTGTTGCTGAGAAGATTTGAGATGTTGCCATCGTAATGTATGAAACTCTCAAAGTGCATGCAGAGCCCTTCAGGGCCTAAAGGAGTAAATTTTTAATGGTGTGATATTAAAAGTTGTAGGGATCGAGGGAATCTTGAATTTTAAAGCTGGTCGGTTTTAGGCCTCTCTTCTTTCTCTTTCTCTTTTCCTCTGTCTTTTAAGATAAAGTCTTGCTCTCTCATCCAGGCTAGAGTACAGTGGTATGATCATAGCTCACTGCAACCTCAAACTCCTGAACTCAAGCAGCCTTTGAGTAACTGAGACTACAGGTCCATGCCACTATTGCCATCTAATTTTTAAAATCTTTTTGTAGAAATGAGGTTTCATTGAGTTATGCCAGTTGGTCTTGAACTTTTGGCCGTAGCATTCCTCCTGCCTCAGCTTTCCAAAGTATTTAATACTAAGATTATAGGCATGGGCCACCACATGCGGCCTAGGCCCCTCTTCTGATGCATTAGATCAAGAGAGAGGAAATTAAGATCTAGAGAGAGGAAAGGCTTGTTCAGTGATTGGTTGCGACCACTGTATTGGTCAGCTCCTAGGCCTCCCTGCCCATTCACATCCTAGCTTATAGGTGGCCATGTAGTCAGCTCAGTAACCTGAAAATTAGCCTGGAGGGGAGTATCTACTTGTACAGTGCTGAGCATACTTACTGCTTCTCTTGAGAGCTGAGTGAGAAGTAGATGTCAGTCTGTTAATACAGTGAGGGCTACCAGTGGTTTTATGAATTGATTCCATAATGTAACAACTTTCTGAGAAGA
Source organism: Otolemur garnettii (assembly GCF_000181295.1). NCBI lineage: Eukaryota > Metazoa > Chordata > Mammalia > Primates > Galagidae > Otolemur > Otolemur garnettii. The sequence goes on along the minus strand of NW_003852398.1, from coordinate 32,969,355 downwards.
AGGGAAAGGAGAAAGAGTGTGAAATAGGTTAATGCTACTTGTTCCTAAATTTGTGCTTTAAATTGGTGAATTTCAAATCTGGGCTATGACACAAAAGCAGCTGTAAATTATGTTTACAAACTAGAGTAATAAGGGGAATTAATACAAGATGGATGATAAACATAAAAGCTGAAGCCGTAAAGCCTCAGGATGAAATCTTTGCAGTGTGGTTTGGCAAAGGTTTCTTAATAAGACTCAGGAAGCAATAGGCCTACAAAAAACTTAAAAATTGACTTTATTTAAATTAAAAATTTCTACTTACCAAAAAACACCAGTAAGAAATTCAACTTGAAAGCTATAGAAGAGGAGAAGAAAGTGTTATACATTTGACCAAGGACATATTCAAAATTTATAGAAAGCTTATAAAACTCAGTAATAAAAAGAAAAACCTAATTAAAAGATAGAAAAAGAAGAGGCTCCTCAAAAAAGAAGATTCAGAATGCCCAATACAGACATGAAAAAGTGCTCAGCATCTCTAATCATTAGGGTAATGCCAATAAAAACGATAATGAGATACTACTGCAAACCCACCAGAACAGCCAAAAGTAACAGATTGACAACACAATTAAAAGTTGACAAGGGGGCGGTGCCTGTGGCTCAAAAGGGTAGGGTGCAGGCCCCATATGCCGGAGGTGGCAGGTTCAAACCCAGCCCTGGCTAAAAGAAAAAAAAGTTGACAAGGATCTGTGAACATGTGGAGCAACTCAAAGTTCCATATACATTATTGGTGGCAGTGTCAAAAGCCACAACCACTGTGGGAAAAGGCTTAGAATTGTTTAATGACAAAACAAATAAGAAACTCTACCGTATAATTCATCAGTTCCAATCCCGGATATTTACCTAAGAGAAATGACAACATATATCCTCAAAAAAGACCTGTACAAAAGCATTTGGAGCAAGTTTACTTCTGATAGCCACAGATAGGGAACAGTCAGGTGTCCATGAACAGGAGAAACCATAAATGAAACTGTGAAATATTCAAACAACAAAATACTACTCAGAAGTAAAAAGGATCAAAAATATTGATTCATGCTGATTAATAGACTGAGGTATGTGTATATCATGGAATACTATTCAGCCATAAAGAGGCAGAGACTTCACATCTTTTATATTATTAGCCTGCATGGAACCGAAGAACATTCTACTTAGTAAAGTAACACAAGAATGGAAAAGCAAGACTCCAATGTACTCAATACTAATATGAAAACAGTAAATGAATAAGTACACACCCATAGAAGAGACAAACACAAACTTGAGTAGTGGGATAGGGGAGGAGGAGGGAGATTGGTGTGCTCTTACCTAACAGACACAACGTAGGGGTATATGGCATGCCTCCTGGGTAGGGCCACTACTACACCTTGGCCTATACTTAACAATGCAAACATTCCTGCCACACATGGATGAATCTCAAAAACTTTATGATGGAGTAAAATGAGGTAGCTGAAAAAGAGTATATACATATAGTGTGAATCAATAGATTCAAACATGAATGATGACCTAGAATATGCAAAACTAATAGGGGTGGTGCAAAACAAAATCCAACAGTGGTCGCCTGTTGGAGAGTTCTGGGAGAAATCTCTGACGAGTGGAAATGTTTCCATTTTGACAGAGCTGTAGCCTCCATGGGTGTATGAAATCGTTGGAATTCTTGATTGTCACATTTGAGAGTTGTATATTTCATTGTTTGTAAATTTTAATTAAAAAAGGCAAACAAATATTCAACCTAAGTAAATGATATGCATGCTGAAATGCATAGGTAAGGGCTGATGTTGTTTTAAAACTTATCAAAAAATAAGATGGATTAGGCCAAGTGTGGGCTCGCGCCTATAATCCTAGCACTCTAGAAGGCCGAGGTGGGTAGATTACCTGAGCTCAGGGGTTCAGACCAGCCTGAGCAAGAGAAAGGCCCTGTCTTTAAAAATCTAGACGGTCATTATGATGGGTACCTGAAGTCCCAGCTACTTGGGAAGCTGAGGTAAGAGGATCTCTTGAGCCCAAGAGTTTGAGGTTTCTGTGAGCGCCGTGACACTCTAACTAGGGCAACCAAGTGAGATTCTGTCTCCCCCCCACAAAAAAAGATAGATTGATGGATGACAAGGGTGGCTAGATATGTGGTAAGGCAAATATAGCAAAATATGAACTGTAGAATGGAATGATGGGCATGGGAGCGTTCACTGACATTTCTTTCCTCTTTTCTGTACCTCTGAGAATTTTCATGATGTCAGGATTGGGAGTGAATGATGTCTGGCTGGCCGGCCTACATCACACTCCCTGCCTGCACCTGGAGGAAGAGAAGGATTCTGCCTGTAATGGAGCTACACAAGGAGAGCAGAGCACAGCTGCCCAAGGAAGAGTGCATGTACACTGGGTGGCCAGAGAACAGACGTCCATTTCCAAGGGCTTGATGGTCCCAACCTTACCCTTTACCCCAGTCATTGTGGGAAAATACTGGGAAATCTCAGTGAGCTCCCTCTCTTTCACAATGTGTGGAAATGATGAAAGTCTCAGTCTAAAAACTTTTAACTTCTATGTAATCAGAAAGAATTTTAGAAACCCCTTTCTGCTCCTTGAAGGTTGTTTGAAAATAATTGAGATTACCTATGGAGTCACAGAGGTAGGGATCCTTTTTGCCACCAACTCAGAGCAGTAGAATAAAAGAGTGAATATTCTCAGAACCTCTTGCTGCATATACATGGGTTGGCATCAGGCTTGTTTCTAGATTTGAGGTAGAAAACTCACCTTTGAGTCATAGATCTACAATGCAATACTCTAAACTCACAGATATCCATGGCAGAGGAAGAAGTCACCTTTCCCAGTGTCTATATTGGATAACATTCACCTCCTGCCTCTCAAAGGAGTATTGTGGGGGGGTAAATGAGATCATGAAAGAGCTTTGAGTTCATCTGACTTCAGCCAGCCTCAAGTTACAGTGAAGACACTATGAATGCCCCTTGCCTTGAACCCTTTGGAGGAAGGAGGGACTGGAAATGGAAAGGAGTGGCATGGTGCCATGACTCACCCTCTGGCCATGGGTTGTCCGGGGCCGGGCCCTGCTTGAGCAGCAGAAGAACCTCATGAGTTCCTACTTTTGGGTCCTGCATACTGTCCTGAGGAATTTCTCATTTGCAGTTTTCCAAAGCACAAAAACCCCCCAAGTTCCCTCTTCTGCTAACAGAGCTGTGTAACTACTTCCAAAGACAAGGCAGGGAGAGACAGGAACACATAAAGACATTTCTCTGTTTAATGATTGTTTTTTTTTTGGAGTATGGGGTCTAGTGCCTCCTCTCCCTGTGAAAATCTTGTGCTGAAGGACAGGCGGGTTCACACTCACTGTTCAATGTTGTATCAGCATGAAGCCAGGAAGCGTTAGAGCCCTAAGACTCCTCACACTGTGACCTGGCCACATCCTACATACAGTCAGCTTGCATGCCACCTACTTAACTGTCATGCATTTGAGATAAGTGAGCTTGTGCCCTTTCTGCTGCCTTTAAAAATTTCCTGAAATACTTTTCTGACTTGTATATTACTTAGATTTCTTTCTTCCTCCTTTGCATTGAGTTTTTGTTTACATTGGCTGTGACTCTAATCTTCAGTTAAAAGCTAGGGGAAGTTGCTTAGAGGTTTTTAGGATTTCTGAATATGAAATGCAAGGAAATTGCATAACATTGCAGCGTTTCCTCTTCTTGTTGCTTACTTGTTGCCCAAAATATAGTAGTTCCTTCTAGAAGCTTGAAGAAATTTGGCAGATCCTACTCTCTGACGGTCTATTGTGGTCTAGAGAGTCAGTGTTATCCTGACTTGAGGTTGAATTTTTCTTGAGGTCAAACAACAAAGCTTCCTGAATTATAACTATGGCAACAGTGTTTATGTAACACACAAATCAAAGTCCCAGGGGGGAGCGGGGAGCACCCAATCAGTGTTAATAACCCTGCTTAATTGACCAGGGCCAGAAAGAAGTTAAAATAAATGGCCTACCCCTGAATGTCTGGGTGTAACCTACCACCTACATGCTCCAGGAGGAGCTGTTATACCTTTTCCCTTGAAATCATGTCAGCTTAATTTGAGATTTCTCACAGAGATATGCAGTAAGTGCCAGTAACAGTCAAAATGTGAGAGCACTGCTGTAAGGATAATTTGCTCATCAAGGTCATTATGGCTGCATCTGACCAAGACATAGGAATGTGCAATCTTGTGCTTTAATCAAAAGAGATTTCTTAGACACTGAATATGTGCCCAGCACTATGTTAGATGCCACCCTCCCCTCCCCTGTCCCCCACCACCTTTCCCCATAGAAGACTGGCCATGTCACCAAGGGATTGATTTGGTTGGAGATTAGAAATGGTAAGGATGAAAAATCATATTTGGAGGTATCAAATTCTATAAAACAGACTGCAAGAGCAGGGAGAGGTCAAAGGAGGGAGAGGTGAGGGGAGTCTGTAGCCATCAGGTAAGTTAGGAAACCTTTAGGGGGGTAGGATAGAGGGAAATAACATTTTGAGCACCTTTAGGCACTGTGATAATGAATTTTAATTCTTCTAATACTATCATTACTCTCATAAAGTAAGTATAATACTTAGCTCTGCTTTACAATGGGAAAACAGACTCAGATATAGTAATTATCCAAGGACACATAGCTCAAAGTGGTGGAACCAGGTCTTACTGCCAAGTCTCTAAGGCCCACAGCACACTCCATCCATCACCCGACTTTGCCTCATTCAAATCTATTTTCCCCTGTTCTGGAATCTGTCCAAGGCCTATATAGGTGAAAGGGACAGGCTAACAATGATTAAACCCCAAATGCAGCTAAATCAATCAGCCTAAGAATGCTTGGGCTGCCATGTAGGTGGAGGGGAGCCTAATCCTATGTGAGAGAGTGACACAGGCCCAAGCCTCACTGCCTTAGTGGACCCTGAAGAGCTCCTAACTGTCAGCTGCTCATATCCAGCTGAAATCTGCCTTCCTGGGATTCCACCTGACCCTCATCTCTGCTCAGAGCAGTAAGTCATCCCCTTCTTTCCCATGACTGCCCTTCGAGTATTTGAAGATTGGTATTGTGGTATCTTGAAGGCTTCTCTTCTTCAACCAAAGTACATCTTGCAGGAGCAACATGCACAGAAGATGAGATCAGATGGAGTGAGTGGAGCCAGGGAGAGCCCAGAGAAGGCCAGTGCTGAGGTCCAAGTGAGAAGGCAAAGAACGTCTGGCCTAGGGTGATAAAGAAATGGGAGCCATGAAGAGGTTCAGGATGGGAATGATAAAGAAATGGGAGCCATGAAGAGGTTCAAGATGGGAATGATAAAGAAATGGGAGTGATGAAGAGGTTCAAGATATGGGACAGAACTGGTAAAACCTGGAACTGATCGGATATGTGAGGTGGAAGGAAGAGTAAATGCAAGGATGGCATCAATAGCTTCTTCCCCATTCTACTTTGTTGCACATTTCTTTCCTTTTTTTGTTTTCTTTCTTTCTTTCTTTGTTTTTTTGAGACAGAGTGTCACTATGTCACCCTTGGTAGAGTACTGAGGCATCACAGCTCACAGCAACCTCAAACTCTTGGGCTTAAGCAATTCTCTTGCCTTAGCCTCCCAAGTAACTGGGACTACAGGCACCTGCCACAATGCCTGGCTGTTTTTTCTGTTTGTTTTGGTTGCAGTTGTCACTGTTGTTTGGCAGGCCTGGGCTGGGTTTGAACCCGCCAGCTCCAGTGTATGTGGCTGGTGCCCTAGCCGCTTATGCTATAGGTGCTGAGCCTGTTACACATTTCTTTCTTTCATTCTAGAGTCCTCTATAAAGCTTAAGTAGACTTTTCTCTCAGGTACTTTTTTTTGTTTGTTTTTGCTACAACTCTTGGCTGCAAGCAATAGACACACAGCTGAAAAATAGAAGGGATGTTATTGGTTCTCTACGGGAAGAGGAGGGATGAGCTTCAGATATATTAAAATAAAAGGGCTCAAACAATCCCACCAGAATCCGGTCTCCCTTTATGTCATGGCTTTGCTTCCCTTTGTTTGACCGTTTCTACTCAAGGCTTTGCGTATGTGGTGGCAAATTTGGCCTCGAAGCTGCAGGCAGGAATCCTGTTCTGGCAACACAAGGCCTCCTTTCCAACAGTTGAAATAAAGAATATTAAAAGCAAGCATTTTAATGCTTGGCTGCCTTTGGCCTGGGACAAATCACATGCGCAGTAGGATGAATAGCCTGGACCACAACGCCAAACCTGAAGATGGAATTTGGATCAGCCCCACCCATACCACATGGGCTTGGAGGTGGCTCCCCAAGGAAAATGAGGGTGGCATCCCTAGAAACAGAGGGACATGAATCCCGAGCAGTAGTAGCACAGGTGTTTAGAGCATTTTGTTTTCCCCCAACTTCACAGGGTAGGAATAATACAAAGAAATACATTCTTTATAAGGTACAGAGCAGCAGGCAATGCTTGAACAGATAGAAAGGAAAGTTTATTTTTCTGTTCATCATTATTGCCATCATGTTGTACAGCAAGCAGTAACTTTTATGCACTGGGAAGAAGGCTTCTGGGGCTGTCAAAAGTCTCTTCATCTAAATGGCTTTAGGAGCTCGGCCATTTGGTCACTTTTTGCTGGACGGTTTTGCACAAGACTGCCTGCGTCCTAAGGTGCTTCTGATGGCATAGGGGAGGGTACTTAGTGCTGTCAAGTACAGGAGCTCTTTTCTTAGCTCTCCTTGCAGAACTCCCCCGTGGCACCTTGGGCTCTGAAACTATTCGTAGCATTTATTGGTACCTAGTGGATGTAGAGCTAACATGCAGGGGTGGAACATAGAAAATAAAAGGCTGTGAGGGATTTTGATAGCCTGAGTTAAGCCAAATAAGACAAATCTGTTTTCTGTTTTCTCATAGGAAGACCTGAATTGTGTCTTTCCATTTCCTTGTTAAGTAAACATTCATAGAGAATTTTGCCCAAAGTTGGGAGGAATAAGACGCAGTCATCTGGATCTGGCTTACCTTTTCCTCTGTTCGATGCACCATCCTCATCAGCTTTGACATGGGGACTAAAAATTTCTTTTGGTTTTCCTCTTCTACTCAGAAACTATCCTTTGAGTTCAGACTTTCTGAGTGTACCCGTTGCTGAACCCTTGTGCGGTGTAATTCTGCAGGGCAAGTGCAAGTTCTTGACATTCGTTCGGGAATGAGTCATTGGGCAGAGCCGTCAAATATATATTTATTGGCTTCAGTTTGGAGAGAGCCCCCCTTTGGACAGACAGCAATGCAGTACTGGTCACAAAGGGAAGGGAAAGACAAGGAGAAGATTGCTCACTCAGAAATAGAGAAGTAACAACAGCCATCTTATTTCTGTCCCTCTGAGCATGTCTCGTTGCTCAGACCATGGCCATGAGAGGTGCATTTTTGATGGCAGGAGGAGGAACCAGTGCCTGTCCCCCAAGCTCTGACTCCTGGAGTTGAGATGCATCTGTCTTTACTCCAGGCTATTTTAACTATTTTTTATCCCTGCATGCTTTGGATTCAAATGGTTTCTGCCCAAAAGCTTTTCTCAGTGTGGCCTATGGCACACTGGTGAAAAGGGAGTTCCTCCTGATTCAAAAACTCACGTTGATTATTGGGTTTTATGGGTGGCATTCCACAGTCAAGGGTGTCTTACTAGTAACTCCTCAGGGGTTTTATTGAAAGTCCCCCAAATTTAGCCTGTGTTTAGAGTTTGCTGAGTATTCTTCATGTGGCGCTCTGCTGAGAAATCCGTCTGCCACACAGTCCTTGGCAGCACTGGCCCTTCTCTCTGTATGAGCTCATGGTTTTTAGGAAGGATGTTTTTTGGGCATCCTGAAGTGTCTCAAGCTGCTTGTGGTTTCCCATTACTGCTATACTTGTATTAATTGGAAGTTTATAGAATTACTGTTATGTTTAAATTGGGTGGAAATTTTGTTCTTACATAATGATTGCATTGTTACCATTTTAATTACTGCTTTGCTTCTTTTGAGTTCTTTGTTAATCACCAAGCTATTTTTCTCCTGGAAAGCAGGAATGGGTGGAAAAGTTGTATGAAGTTGTGGTTGAGTATAGACTCTGGTACAGGCTCTGCCTAGTTCAAATCCTGGCTCTGTAACTTGCCAGCTGTGTAACCCTTACAGAGTTAATTAATCTATATGATGACATGAATTAGAGGCAGAGGTAGCACCCCACAGACTTGAGGATAAAATAAAATAATTCATGTCAGCGCTTAGTATGGTGCCTGACACATAATTGGTAGTGAAAAAGTGGTTGGTGATGGGTGCTCAGTTTTATTTTAGATTGCTGTTTTTTTTTTTAAAAGTTGAGAACCATTGCTCTAAAAATCGAAGTTAGCTTGTCTCTTTTCCTTTCCCTTAGATGCTTAATTAGTTTCAGTTGGTTATATTACAATGCTAATGAGATCAATCCCACCTGTCCTTCAAAGTACATTCCCATCCTTGACTGCACAGCTCCAGAGGGCAGTGGTTTTCAACCTGTGTGCTGCAGCACACTGGTGTACCATGAGAAGATCTCAGTGTGCCACTAAAAATTTTAAAGGCCATTAATTATTTTCAAAAGAAGTTTGAAGCACAGTAAGTATATTCTTTGTTTTACTCTTTGTTTTGCATAATTTAAGTGTGCCATGGAAGTTTAACTGTAGGTTCAAGTGTGTAGTGAGATAAAAAAAGGTTGAAAAATACTGCCATGGGAGATAACCTTCTGTCACCTGGAGAGATTTTTTTGTTTTATTTTATTATTATTATTTTTAAAGTAAACCATATTTATTGCACATTTCTATTATATGTCATGACATGACCCATTATTTGTATGAGAAAATATTTCTGTGTCTTTTTCATATAGTTACTAAATAGTAAGAAAGATATTTCTCAGCCAGGTCTTCATCTTTAAGTCAAAGCATTGAACATATTCCAATTTTGCTTTAATTCTAGGATATTATAAAATTCTCATTTCTCAGAGGTTGTAGCACAGAGAATAATGCAAATTTAATTTTTTAACTCTCTTTTTTTTTTTGGTGGCAAATAGCAAATTACCTTTATTCTCAACTCCCTTTTTATTAGGAGCTAGTTTTATTTTTTAAACAACAAGTTTGAAGTAAAGGACCATAGTGCTAATGATGAAAGTTAATCCTTTTAGAGTGATGTATGGTCCATAGAATTTATATTTTAGGTTCTGTTTTAAATATCTTACATTTGTTTTTCATTTAATTCTCACAACAACCCTAAGAAATAGAGAATGCTAGTGTCTCTCTTTTACAAGACTGAGGTCTAGGGATAATGAGTGGTTTATATGTTGAACCAATAAATAATAAAGCTGGACTTGAATCTAAGCAGTGGATTACTATAAATCTGTCATCGCTGATGGAAATAGTTCAAAAGAGCAAGTGCTAGTGATGGTGGCACTTCATGTTGTCACAGAGAGAGAGGGGACAAGACAATGTCCGGTGGCGTAGAACCAGCCTACACAGTGCTTTAAGATGTTGGCAGCAGCTCTGTTCAGTGTCTCCACGTTCGTTTCATTTATCCGGGGAATAACCAGGTGGGAGGCATTGGCCTGTCCCAGACTACTCGGAACAGCTTCAGCAAATCCTGGAGTTGGGGTGTGAGTTCAGAGAAAGATGGTGCTGTTTAAATGGCAGCATCCGTTTTAAATAAATTTGCCTGGGAACCGATTCTCTGACATCTTCATTTTGTGCAGATTTTGATCCAATGTGTGGTGTTGCCAAGTGCTAATGCAGCTGTGTGTCAAAGGGAAAAGTTAGATTGTTTCATCCAATATTGCTTTACTTATGTCTTTCATTTCTGTGTTAAAAAAACAAAACAAAAGAAAAAACCTCTTTGTGCTTTCCCAGGATAGCTTGGATAATGGTAATAAAGGTTACCCGAGAAAGATTCTGAGAATCCAGATGACTCTGTGTATCCTCTCCTTATTCTCTAGGGACATGTAAATTGAATTGGCTCAGCAATGAACAGAATTTATTGCAAAATCACATCTTGGTGCAGAGGAAGCATATAAAGGTTTTCTTCACCCTCTCTTGATTTATTAAATTGCACTCTCATTTTAACTTCTGGGTAAGGACCTTTAGAATCATGATGCCCTGTGACTTGTATGGCAGACCCACTGCCCTGCCCTAGTGTTTATCTTTAGGATCAGACCCTGTGGTTCAGAGAGAATATGGAGTGTTACTTTTACATTAGATGCCCACTAGTTGGCTGGGTTAGTGGTGAATGCTCCAAGGTTGGGATCAGAAGACCATTCCCAGTTTCATTTTCCCTCTGACTCAGAGCAAATTCTTTCTTCCAGTGACTCATTGCCTTCACTGCCCATGATATCTCTCAACCTTTATCGTCATCACCACCACCACCACCATCATCATCACAATGTCTTATTTATCATATGGTTAGTGGTTAAGTGCTTGAGCTCTGGAGACAGACTGTAGGAGTTCCTGTCTGGACTCTCCCCATTTCCAGCTGTCTAACCTTAGACAAGTGTTCTAACTTCTCGATTGCCTCAGTTTTCTCTTCTCTATAATAGGAATCATTAGGTTGGTGCAAGGACTGAACAGGATAATGCATATAGAATGCTTGGCGTGATGTCTGATGCATAGCAGGGCTTTTGTCATCATTATTAAATTATAATAATGCTATTAAATTATATCTCTAATGATTATTCCTTAGTGACTCTCAGATGGACCATGATAAGACAAATACATGTAATTTTTCCTCTCTGGAAGCATATATTTGAGAATAGATACTCACTGGCACGGATATTTAACAAATCTTCATGTATAATATTTAGCAGAAACTAGACCATACCTCCATCAAAGTACGTATATAAAGCCAAAGGGGTAAGAGACTTTAATGTGGCTGGGTATTAGAGTACTTTGAGCAAGACATATAGACTTTAACTTAAGCCTAGTTGTTGAGAAGGTGCACTAACTGTTTTAGTATTCCTAGGAGCCACAGTTCCGACATTGTGTAGTGATCCTTGGCCCCTTGAGTTGGTCCTGAAGAGTTGAGTTCTATCCTATTAAGGTAGATGCTCTTGAGAGGCTTATCTGGAAGTTTGCAAATGTGAGATACTTTGCTAATCATAAGATTAAGGCATGGTTAAAGACCCTAGACCTTTCATTTCAAGACATTGCTCTTGTCTCTGAATTTCAGTCTGATGCTTCTGGGCATCTATGAGATATATAGAAGGATTTCCCAGAGCACACTGACCATTTATAAAGGGTGAATTGGATGCCCTTTGCTTCTGTCATTATAGAAAGTACTTATGAACCATTGTATCCAACCACCGGAGTGGCTTGGTAGTTGCATGCATTTGCCACTGCCTAGAAAGGCAAAAGGGGATTGCAGCATCCCTATATAGGCAAGATAGACTAGTACACCACTTCCCAGGATAGCTTGGATAATGATAATAAAGGTTACCCAAGAAAGATTCTGAGAATCCAGATAACTCTGTGTATCCTCTCCTTATTCTCTAGAGACATGTAAATTGAGGTTTCAAACTATGTAACCTCTCTGGGTTCAATATCTGTAAAATGTGAATAATGCTGGACCTAATCCACATGGTGATTACAATGATTAGGTTGTCATGGGTGCTCTTGGTAAGTGCTAGGTAAACAAAGACATTCCTGCTTTATGCTGTCACTGTACCACCATCTGGCCTCTTGATGGTGAGGCAGCTCCCTCACCCTGGGCCTTCCTCATTGGGCCTTTGGTCACATAGTCCTGGTGAGCCTGGATTATTAGCATTATTTCATAGCTCACTCTCCTTGACTCTTTTACCCAAACCAGACAGAAATTAATGGCCCACCCTCAGAGGATCAGGAAGGCACATGTTTCTGCTGTCCTGGCTCATTGGTCATGCTTCTCCAAATTCAGGGAATGGTTGGGTGACCCAGGGAGGAGTTTCCTAAGCCCCAGGTAACCGTGAAGGAAAGTAATTTAGCTTAAACCCACCTTCTAATTAAGGAGCTTTAGAAGTAGTACATATTACTATTTCTTCAGGATTTTGCCATTTATAAATAGAAGCAAGTTTCTCTTGGATAGAATGTTTGATTTTAATGGGAGAAATGTAGTGATCAAGGATGACTGGGGAAAAAAACAAAACACAACTTTCCAAAATAGAGTCTTTTCCTCTGCTTTTCTCTTATCCCACTTCCCAAGGCTCATGAATGCCAGTCAGCATGGATTGGCTGGTCCTAGCCATGACAGAGCTGTCCACTTCACTCCCAGGTCTCAAGGCCCCACAGGGTTGTTTGCTATCCTCACCCTGGCTTCATCTTCTGCCCTTCTCTGCTCTGTACTGATTGTCAACCACTGTCCCTTGGAAAAGCCATGTTTTTTCCCGTTCTCAAGGATCTGAATTTTTTTTTTTTATTGTCGAGGATTCATTTAGTATATAGAGAACCAGGTTACTTTGATTACATTTGTTAGGTAAAGTCTCTCTTATAATTGTGTCCCGCCTCCAAGAGGTGTGTCACACACAGTGACCCCCCCACCTTCCCTCTGTTCCCTCTCTTTGCTCCCCCTTCTCCCCTCCCTACCATGTACTAGGTCATCAATTGTCCTCATACCAGAATTGAGTACATTGGATTCTTGCTTCTCCATTCTTGTGATTCTTCACTAAGAAGAATGTGTTTCAACTCCATCCAGGTTAATACAAAAGATATAAAGTCTACATCTTTTTCAATGGCTGAATAGTATTCCATGGTATACATGGTATATATATACCACAGCTCGTTAATCCATTCTTGGATTGGGGGGTATTTAGGTTGTTTCCACCATTTGGCAATTGTAAATTGAGCTGCAGTAAACAATCTAGTGCAAATGTCCTTATGATAAAATGATTTCTTTTCTTCTGGGTAGATGCCTAATAATGGGATTGCAGGATCAAATAAGAGGTCTAGTTTGAGTTCTTTGAGAATTCTTCATACTTCCTTCCAAAAAGACTGTATTAGTTTGCAGTCCCACCAGCAGTGTAAAAGTGTTCCCTTGTCTCCACATCCATGCCAGCATCTGCAGCTTTAAGATTTTTGTGATGTGGGCCATTCTCACTGGGGTTATCTCAGGGTGGTTTTGATTTTCATTTTCCTGATAATTAGGGAGGGACAATGAACATTTTTTCATATGTTTGTAACCATTAGTCTATTTTCTTGAGAGAAGGTTCTATTCATCTCTCTTGCCCATTGATATAAGGGATTGTTGGCTTTTTTTATGTTAAGTTGAGTTCTTTGTAGATCCTAGTTATCAAGTTTTTGTCCAATTCATAATATGCAAATATCTTTTCTCATTGTGATGGTTGTCTGTTTGCTTTGGTTTTTGTCTCCTTAGCTGTATAGAAGCTATTCAATTTAATTAAGTCCATTTTGTTTGTTTTTGTTGTTGTTGTAATTGCCACTGAAGTCTTCTTTATAAAGCCTTCCCCCAGGCTGATGATTTCAAGTGTTTTTTTGGCACTGGTCCCCAGAAACCAAGAAGTTCCTCTCTTATGATTGAGGTCTCCTGCAAATGTCACCTCTTCAAAGAAGCTTGTTCCTGCTTCAGCTCCCAGTACCCACCCATACCTTTTAAAATTTTCTCTATTGGACTTACTAATATTTGAAGTAATCTTATTTATCCATCTGCTTATTCTGTTTTCTTCACCAATGAGAAAGATCTAGGAGAGCAGCCATCATAGTTGCCTAGTTCATCTATATCCTCAGCACCTAGAACTTGCCTTATTATTGTAGACACTCAATAACTGTGTTAAATGTGTGAATGAGTAAACAGATTAACGAAAGTTACACATAGCTTTGGAAATTACCTATTCATCAGGTCTTCAGACTTTTCAAATCCAATATCCCCTTGTTTGACAGCCACTTAACTAGAGCTAATAAAAGCAAAGGGAAGGGACATTTGGTCACCTGGGGTCTTAGCTTCTCTCCCAACCCCTTTGGCAGTTCTTGTTTGTATAGATGCTATGATACTCAATTTGAAAACCACGATCTAGTCCAGGTTCTTCATTTATACATGTATAGATGATGGAGATGCTGCTGAGGGAGAATAGGCAATTGTGCTCCCTCTGTCACAGGCAGAAATCAGCACAACCTCCATGGCAGCCTGCCCCTAGACTTGGTGATGACTTTTGTCTTCCTCTCAAATTCTGTGCATGTTAAACATTTCTTTTCCTGGTGGTGTAGCTCAAAGCACTTGCTTTTGTGTTGTGCTGTCTCAGAATATTTCTTTCTTATAATCTTATTTGATGCTCACAGCAGCCCTGGGAGAAGAGAGGGAATAGCTATCTTCACTCTGATTTTGTGGATGAAGATATTTTAGTTCAGCAAGATGAAGTTACTAACAGTGAAACCTAGGCCAGAATCAAAATCCTTTGACTACTAATAACTAGAACTTTTAAGTGTTTGCTCTGGTGTCTTTTTATTCATCAGACAATCCTCTTTATAGGCAGAAACCTACTCCCTTTTTCCTCACCTTCCTGACATTCAGTAAGTGGCTGTGCAGCTTTAATCTTCGTTAGACATTTCATAGTACAATGGGAGCCTCCTAGCACTCTGGGAGGCCAAGGTGGGTGGATCGCCTGAGCTCATGAATTTGAGACCAGCCGGAGCCAGAGTGAGACCCCATTTCTAAAAATAGCCAGACTTTGTGGAGGGCTCCCAGCTACTTAGGAGGTTGAAACAAGAGAATCATTTGATCCTAACAATTTGAGGTTACCGTGAGCTGTGATGCCAGGATACTCTACAGAGGGCGACAAAGTGAGACTGTGTCTCAAAAAAAAAAAAAGAAAAAAATACAGTGTGGTGATTATTATATTTAGAGTTTAATAATTCAAAGATTGAGCAATTCCTTCACTGGACAGATGAAGCAGTAGGGACCCAGAGAGGGTAAGAGACTTACCAAGGACACATAGATAAAGGCCAAGTGATACCCGTTGCCCAGCTCTTGACCAGCTGTTCTCAGTCATATTTCTTCACAGATGAAAACTCCTTTTTTGGGTTTCTTGGCTTTCTTTTCAGAGGTGCTTGGTTTAGTTTGTTTAGAGGCTAAATACGTGGGAGTAGCCATTAGAATCACTAACGAGAATATATGATGATCAGCTTCTTGCTTTAATACACCTACAGAAACTTAACCGCCGAAGGGTTTTTCTTTTCTAAGGCAGAGGTTTCTTATTCTTTAATAATGACAACATATCAGGGAGGGGCAAAAAATGGCTCACAGACCAAAGCCAGCCTATGGCCTGCTGTTGCAAAGCCAGTGAGTCAAGCATAGTATTTACAGATGAACATTTGCAATTGATTTGATGATAGGGAATATTAACATTGAATCCCATATAAGCTAAATGTGGTAGACTTGTATTTTTAAAAATTATACACAATTATTTTATTTTGAATTTTGTAAAAAGATTAGTAGCAATTTGTTTTTCCTCTTGTTATATAAGTGCTTATATAATGTCTTTGATTTTTGTCTTGTAGACCACAAAGTGAAAAGCCCATTTACTGTCTGACCCTTTATAGAAAAAGCTTGTTAACCCTTGCAGTATGACATTGACTATTTTATACTGGGGAAATTTTTTTTTTTCTGTACTGGAGAACTTTACCTTTTTATAATTTATATAAGTCATATCATGGTTTTTTTTTTTAAATCGTAAGTCTAAAATATCTCCCTATAACATTAAAAAAGTAAAAAATATCCCCATTCCCCAGTCTTAGTAGTCAATAGTTTGTAATGTATCTTTATCTTGACTTTGCCACTAACTACTTGTGAGGCATTAACCTCTTTAATCTCAAAGAAAAATGATAATAGCTCTTTTCCTACAGAATTGTTGTGCAAATTATTTGAGATAACTCGTGTATCACTTAGCACATCGCCTAGTGCACAGTTCATGCCTGATGATTTGTAACTAAATTTTAAAATTTTCTTCTTTTTGTTTATATACACATGAAAGTTTATTTGCTTTTTTAAAAAGATGGAATTTTTTTGATGCACTAAAGTTTCACAGATGATTCTGGTACATGCATACTTAAGAACAGCTAAAGTAAATGTCGAGAAGTAACTACTGAAGGGGTACGTGTGTGGGGGCCAGAAATTACCTTCCATCTTGTGGCACAAACTAGGAAAAAAGGGGAAGGTACTGGTTTTCTACAGCAAATGTGTAGCATGCTATAAACTGCACACAAATAAATTTTTATTTTTATTTTCCAGGTCTACAACTCGAACAAAGACAGTCAGACCGAAGGGAGTAAGTATGATGCTTGGGTCGTTTTCTACAGCTAGGGTTGGGTGTGGGCTTTAAAGTTGCTACTCCAGGGATGAACCACCAGGAGGTGCTGTGGGCATGTTGGGTCGGCCCCATTTTCTGAGGGCAGTGTGAGATGCTTCTACCCAAGGCTTTCTGCAGGGACTCCAGAGGGGAGTTAAGGCTCATAAGGCTGTACTGACAGCTTGCATTTAAGTAACCCTTCACACTTTACAAAGTGTTCTCGTGTCCATCATCTCACTTAATCCTGTCTTCTTAAGACTATATCTCCAATCACCATGTATATGTCACTTAATACAATAATGCCTAACTTCCGAAGAGCTTTATCCCCTGAGAAAGCTGGAGCTGCCCCTGCCTCTTGCAGTCTTCCTTAAAGGACTGGAGAGACACTATGTTAGGCATATGTCATAACATATGTTATGTTTCTTAGTAGCTCTTTTCTTTCTGGCCTCTATGGGAGGAAAGAATAGAGATGGGGAATTTTATAACGGTATTATGCTTTGATGAAAGCCTCTGTTGGATATACAGTACTTTTCCCCTGCTGCTGGCTCTGAGTAGTCTGGTTAGTCATAATTTCCAAGGGCACCAGTATCCTTATAAAGACGATGGGATTAAAATGAAACTGTTACTGGTACCGTTTGGGCTGATGCATAAGAGAAAAGATAAATTCCTTCCATGTGGCTTTAAGAGTGCAAAGGAAATCCCTTTCCTCAGATTTGCTTTGTAAAATCCATTTGGAAAAATAATTCAAAAGTAGCCCTATCAAATTCAGTAGCATTAGGAAAATCAGTAGACCAGTGCCTTTCCGTGTGGACAGAAGGGTAGCTATTTTTTTGTGTGTGAAAGTCTTTTTAGGATAGAGGTTTTTCCTCTTTTCCTTCTCCTTGAAATACAAATTTAGCCAGGCATTTTATATAAAGTGTTAAGCAATTTAGAATGGCTACTATTAGTAGGTTGAGAGGCTTTTATGAGAGGGGGATATGGTTTCTTCTGTCAAAAATTGAATAAGGGCAACTTTTTTAATATTCTAAGTGGGCATGCCATCTGGTTCTACCACATCTATAAGGCATTTGGGTAATATGTTTTAGAAGCCTTACAACGGTAACTATTCTTTGACCCAACAGTTAACCTAAAGAAATAATTGTAACAGCCTAAGTATACAGCAAGGGGGGAGGGAGAAGGGAGGGGGAAATGGGTGGAGGAAGGGTGATTGGAGGGATCACTTCTATAGTTTATCTTACAAGGGTACAAGTGAATCTTTCCAAGAGTATAATATGATTGTCTTAACACAGTAACTAAGAAAATGACATGAAGGCTATGTTAACCAGTTTGATGAAGATATTTCAAATTGTATATGAAAACACTACACTGTACCCAGAATTACATTAATGTACATAGTTATCATTTAATAAAAAAAAAAAGAAATAATTGGAGTGCAAAGATGTTTGTGCAACAAAGAAATTCTTTGGAACATTGGTGATAGTGATAATGGCAAAAATTGGTGATAATCTAAATATCTAAAAGGAAGCTGGTTAAATAAATTATGGAATAGTATACTACCTTCAAAAGAACAGGGAGATCTAAATATATTTGTGGAAATAGTGCCCACAGTATATTGCTAATTGAATTTTTAAAAATAATATACAATATAATATATATTAGTTATTGTGTTAAGATAGTTATGTATACACACATATAACTAATATATATATAATATATATATTATATATATAAAATAAGTTATCTGATTCATCTAGATACTTGATAGAAAACAAGTATGGAGATTAGTTTATTGTAATATCATCAAAATCTTAATGAGGATAGAGGGTGGATTATTGAGAGACATTGACCTACTTTTAATGTTTTTCTGTAGTTTGAATTCACTACTATGAACATATAGAGAGGCTGCCAGAATAACATATACACATTTTAAGAGGTCTTATTGGAAGTAAAATTGAGTATTCCTAAAAAGGGTACAAATTGTAGGTAAAATGGGTGTGTGTTTAAGTAAGACATGCTAGATATACTTAACCAGTAATGGCACCTTCAATTTGACTTGAGAAAGTAACAGTAGATAACATCTCTTAAAATGTGTGTACATTTTTTTGCCCTCTCTGTATTTTCCAGTAATAGTTGTTAAAAGGTTGCCTTGGGAGTGTGATTGGTGGGACCACACCTATGGTTCATCTTACAAGAGTACATGTGAATCTTTCTAAATGTAGAATATAAATGTCTTAACACAGTAATGACATGAAGGCTGTATTAACCAGTTTGATGAAAAGATTTCAGATTGTACATAGAACCAGCACACTGTACCCCATGACTGCATTAATTACACAGCTATGGTTTAATAAAAAAAAAAAAGATAGGTAAAAGAAAAAAAATAAAAGGTTGCATTAAGTGACTGCTTACTATGTGTCAAACACTAGGGATGTTCTCCATATATTAGCTCATCTGGGGCTTGCAGTACCCTGCCAGACAGGTACTTTTGACCTACTTTGTAGCTGAGGAAATTGAGTTCAGGGGATACAATTTAATCTAAGGTCTGTTTTACTCCAAAGCATTATTATTAACTGCAAAAATATTCTACCTCCCTTAAGAAATGAGCAATACGAAGAGTTCTACTTTGGGTCCCACAGAGTGGGGAGAGCTGTTTGCCACTGGTGCCTGGTGATTCCTCAACTGCTTACCCTTTCATCTGGAACGCGGGAAGGAAAAAGCTGAGTTAAAAAATACTGGCTACTTTTTCAGGAGTTTAGATAGGAATTATTTTTCTAAGGTATTATTATTCACTAATTTCCAAGTTAGAAAAGCCAGAGTAGTGGTCTGCGTTTGTGTTTCCTCACCTTTTTTGACATTTAGAGCATGTCCCACAAGTCCTTAGCTCCCCCTCCTTCGGGAGGCTGCACTGGCAGTATCTGTTGGTTGCAGTAATTTGCCACTGCACCCGGTACTCACCCACGCCCACAGGGCTCGTCTGCCACAGGTGGCACTGTTGCCCAGGGCGTCAATTGCTCTGCAGCCCTCTTTCTGTTTACCCGAGATCTAAAGTCTTTTAAAGGTAAGAAGTCAGTCCGATGTGAATTTAAGAGTTGCTCTTTTCACCAAATTTCAATGCCCCAATTCCAGAAATCTAGCATTTGCCTTTCTAGAAAGTGTTTTGGTGGGAATTTGAATACAAACATTTTATCACAGAGCCAGAATGTTTTAAAGGAGCAGATAGCCAAAGGGAATTCCTCTGGGGACTCTCTGAATTTGTTACTTTCATCCTGAAGTTTCTCCCAGGGCACACAATGCCTGTGGAGTATAAGACGGGGCCATAAATAATGTCTATCAGCTGCTGGTATTTTCCAAGTGACCCGGTTGCCAGGGAGGGGATGGCAGCAGATAAGTACATGCACATTTCTTTGCAGAACCTTTTCCTCTCTTCTTTTCTTCTCTAGTCTGAGTTTGCACCTCCGATTTCAAGGGTTGAATTCATCACTCTGCCCTGTTTGTGGCACGTTGTCATCACAGGTCCCTCGATTCCTTTCTTCATCCTTTCATTTTGTTTCGTTCACTGAAACTTATTCATTCATTCCCTTTTGATTCTTTTCTCTGCTCTTATTTCTTTCTTCCTCTATAGACCATCATTCCCATGCATACTTTCAAAATCTATTCTTGGAAAATGTGCATCTTTTGTCAGTCCATGTTCTTTAGTTATATAAGTGGCATGTGTCCTGTTCAGCTTCTCACTTGCCCCCTCAGCATTATGTTGGTAGCTGTCCCTGTTGCTCTGTGTATGTCCAGGCTGTGACTTGTGACTACACTGTACTTCACGGTGTACAACACTATGCATCTGTTTTTGTAGAGAGACAGTCCATCTCCTCTTGCCTCCAACTCCTCATCATCATCAACAGCACAGTAACAATCCTCTGTGTGCGTGTGTCCTCCTGTGTGAGAATTTCTTTGAGAGGGTTGCTGGTTCAGAGGATGTACCTGCCAGCCCTACATGCGAATTTCTCCATTCCTGCCGACTCTTGCTGTTGTTCAGCTTTCTAATTTTTCGCCAGTCTAATAGGTATAAAACGGTATATCATTGTTGTTTTAAATTGGATTTCTCTAATAGTTAAGTAGTTTGAACATCTGTTCAAATGCCTGTTAGTTTGCTGGAATTTTGTCTTCCGTTAATTGCCCATTTTTAGTTTTGGTTATCGTCTTTTTCTTATTTGTTTTGTAAAGCTCCTTCTGTGTTTCAGATGTTAATCCCTTGTTAACTTTAGATATTTTAAATACATATTCCAATCTTGTCATCTGTCTATTAATCTGTGGTGTTCTATCTTGACCATAAAGCCTTACTTTTGACATATTCAAACCAATTTTTTTGACCTTCTGGTTTATGATTTTTCAAGTTGTATTTTGGAGAAGTACTTTCTGACTCATGTCACAAAGAGATGCACCTCCATGTTATTTCATTGACTTTACGAGTGTCTCACATTTAAGTTTCTAATCCAGCTGACATGGTATGTGATAGTTAATGAAGATCCAGTTTTATTTTTATCCGTGTGAAGGGTCAGTTTTCTCACCAATATCACCAACTATCCATTCTTTCCCCCATTGATTTGTGTGCCAGCTTTCTTGTGTATTCAATTTGCATATCTGAGTTCTGTCTCTGAGCCCTTCCTTCTTTCTTTGGTCCATTTAACTGTTTTTGAGCTGATACTGCTCTGTTTTTAATATGATGACTTTGAAGCAAGTCTTAATATCTGGTTGCTTAAGTTTCCTCTCTTTACTCTCCCTTTTAAGGGTTGATTTATGGGCCTTTATTCCTCTTTATAAATTCTATAATAAGTTTAAAATTTTTCAAAAAATAAAATTTTAATTTGGGAGTACATTGAATTGTGCAGATTAATTTGGAGGGAAACTGACATCTTTGCAATAATAAATCATCTCCAAAAGCTTTGACTGTCTTCCCATTTATTCAGACCACCAGTATTCTTTATTAGAATTTTAGTTGTCTGCCTAGAGGTCTTGTGTGTTCCTGGCTAAATTTAATCCTTAAATATAAATTCAGAAATCTGAAATTTTTGTCAGTCTTATAAACTTCTCACCATGGATCCTGCTGCAGACAGTTAACTTCCTGGGCTCACTCCTAGAATGTCAGGAATATATGTCAGTGACACCAAAGTCTCTAGTGGGTCAAATTCTTACCTACTAGAGAAGGGAAGGGAGAAATGGGAATGCAGATAGTAAGGAGAAAGAAGGAACTTGCTGATTAAGTTGCTGCTTCTTTGCTGAGGAAGTGATCACTGCCAGCGTCAATCATCTAGTCATCTGATACCTGTCATTAATTTGCCCCCTTTATTATTACTAAGATCATGACTGCACGATGCAAGGACTGTCTCCCATCCTACTCTCTGTGGCCCCCTTTGCTATCTTAATACATAGCTCCTGAGTCTACGTGTCTTGTGACTGGCCTTACCTTTGGCTACAGTTGTGAGATTTGCTCTCCAAAGGCTCTTAAGAACTGGTTTATTTTTCTTTGAAATGAGCCCAGGCCAGAAGCAGGCAGAGAAGCTAGAAAGTGGCCTGTTCTCAGCCCAGGCTGCCACTGTTCTGCAGTCCCACCTGAGGGAGGGTTGGAAAGCCCTGAACTTGTCAGGGAGGACAGAACAGTACAGTACAAGAGAATAAGGGAAGGACAGGCTTTCTTAGTGTGAATTGGTCTTTTCCAAGTCTGACATTTTAAATAACAAATGTCACTGCCTACTTAACTCTAAAAAGATTAGCTTGTTTACAGGAATGCTTCCCTCCTACTGGTTCTCCAGCTGTTTAAAAGCTGAAGTCTGACGGATTGAGGCAGAAAGTACTCAGTCTCCTAATCTTGGCGTCATAGTGCCACTTCTTTCAATGTGGGTATTAACTTAAAATTATAACATTCAATATATACTGATAACAAAAGATGAGTACAAGTCACATTTGAGCCCTTGTAATTGTAGAAGTCAAGTGGGACTTGAGTGTTAGAATTTTGACACAGTTTTCCCCTTCTTAAAATGCATATGCATTTTGGGGGCACACTTTGTATAAACCATATATGAATATGCCCGAGTTGCTTTAGGCATACCTTTGACACATGTCAGGGCCCAGCTCAACACTGTCCGTCTGCCTTGTCTAGATGTCAGTGAGTAGTTCACTCTGCTTCCCTGCTTCTGCTCTTGTGCAGCATTTTCCTGTTGGCTCCTGCCTCAACCTTTTGCTAGGTGAAGCTGCAGGAATCTAGGCTTCCTGTAGCTCTTCCTTCAATGAATAGCTCTCTGGGAGTCCTTAAGGCGGGGTGGCCCTGAGCTGTATGAGTACTGAGAGGTGAGAATGCTCACAACCAGAATAAATATCTCTGCCCTTAAGAAGTGTATGATTGTTGTGGAGGTTCAGACCACGGGTGACAATAGCTGGATGGACCAATTACATTGTATGGGTGGGTGTCATATTCATGCTGTCTGTAGATACACCCAGTGTGCAGGTAAAATGCTCAGAGCTCAGGGATTTGAGAGTAGACCCAGAACAGGATTCCATGTAAGCTAGAAACGCTTACAAAATAGAAACTTCCTATCTTCCCTCCTCCCCAGAAGTAACTATAACAGGTCCTGTTTGCTTTCAAGTCTAAATCCCTTCATTCTTTCCAATTTTTTTTTTAAATCTACTGCTTTTATAGGAATCTTTTGTATTTGAATAATGTTGAAGAGCCCATTGCAGTTTTCCAGTTTGTCATCACACTGGCAGGAGGGGGGAGAGCAGTAACTGCAGAAAGAATGCTCTCTGTAGAGTTGGGTTAGGATCTAGTCAATGGTAGGGTCTGGACACTGAATCTCTGTACCTCACTCCTAAGCAGGTTTACAAACATGTACTTTCTCTTGTTAAAACATAATACGAACTCAAAGTAGAATGTTAAGGAAATACGTCAAAATGATTTTCAAAAATTCAAGTAAGAAATCATCTGCAATACCACTTCTCAGAGATGTTCAATATTTTCTTCTTGCCTTTTTCCCCGTGATGTCTTAAACGTATGCTGTGAATGTTAACATGTAATTTGACTTAATTGACATTATATTGAATATGCTTATTTGCATTGTCCTTTAAAAAATTTATAAGCATTTTCTCCATGTCAAGAAAATTGTTTATAAATATAATTTGTAATGGTTGTTTAATATTATATCCTAATTTGTTGGACCATTTCCTGTTATTGGACTTTAATGTCTTTGCTATTATGAATAACATTGGCTTACTTTGTTCATAATTTTATATGTATTTCAAAGAATCTTTGGGTAGGGTTCTGCTGTGTGTATTGGAGAGAAGTATTTCCAGGGAGGGTACTGTGTCAGTGGTGTAAGTTAGCCCACTGGCTTTGAAACCTTGGATAAACTCTGGGCCTCTCTAAAGTTTCCATTTCCTTTTCTGTAAAACAGGGATAATAATTCAGTGAGATAGATACCTCATAAATTCCTTGCGAAGGTTAGAGTTCAGCACAGTATCTGGCATATTCGTTAGTAAGTACCTAATTACTCTTGGTTATTATGCTTTACATCATCTGTCTATTACTCCCATGTCTGTTACTGCCTCAGACAGAGGAAAAATTCACTGGAAAGGAAAACCCTGCTGAATTGGCAGAAAAGGGAGTGAATTTGCTCCCTTGTTCTTGCTACAGAGATTGTTATTTCTCAGTCTTGGTGCCTTATGCATGTTAGTTCATTCAGTGCTTGTGACTGCACTTCCCTAAGTGGGATAGATACACCGCTGGTGGTACACAAGAGCATTGGACGTAGTGCTAGAAAAACACTTAAAATGACCACTTAGCTGTACATGTTTATTTTAATGTATATGGAAGGGGGCATAAATATTTGTATCCCCCTTGATTTTATAATGTTGCTACTTAACACCCGATCTACTTTTTCAGTAAAGGGCCAGATAGTAAATATTGTCAGCTTTGTGGGACTGTTCAACTCCACTGTTGTAGTATGGAAGCAGCCACAGACGATATAGAATTGGATGGGTGTGGGTGTTTTTCTTTCTTTCTTTTTCTTTATTATTAGGTATGGGTGTTTTTCAATAAAACTTTATTTACAAAAGAGGCAATGGTGAATTTGGCCCAGGGACTATAATTTGTTAATCCTTGCTTTGGGTTTATACAAGGTTAACTTTTTAAAAATTAGGCTATGTAAGATGGCAAGAGGTTTCGGCAGAGAGCATGAAAATGTTACATGAAGGGCTGCCATTGACAAATGCTGTTCATACAACCGAGTTTACAAATAAGTAAGCTCCTAGGCTTAAAGAGGTCAAGGAAGCATAGCTGAGAGGTAGCGGTGTTTATGTTCAAGCCTGAGCCTGCCTGATTGTCAAGTTCATTCTTTCTTTGCTATTCTTGATAGGCATGAAATGTTTGCTGTCTTCTGCCATTTTGTCATACATGGCCAACCCAGTGGGCCTGGAAGGAATTTTATCCTCAGCCTCCAGCATCTACACCCCTTCTCAGGGAGCCTCCTCACTACGAACCGTCAGTGGTTCCTTAAGTAACTCTGTCCAAGTGCTGGGGGAACACAGGTCACCTGATTCGGTGATTCTAGCTTCCCAGGGTTGGACCTTTATCGTAGCCCACTACCTGCCCAGAGAGATTGGGCACCACAACAAAAGTCACTTTACATGTTGTTTCTGTGACGTGCCCTCAGCGTGCTTTGGGCTGTCATTCAGATCCAACTCCTGATGATGTTTTATTCAGGCTCGTCTTGTTTTGTGAGGACAAGATTGAGGACCAGGAAAGGCAATGGGGAGGGACATCATTACCATTGCTCTGTGTGCCCGTTTCCTCGCCTCTGATTACACATTCCCTTCATCTCTGTGCCTCAGCTTCCCTTGATCTCTAAAACGGAAAAGGAGATTTATTCTTAAAGATCGAAGGGAAAGCCTTCATGGGGTTGCGTGGGCCGCTGTTTTTAAAAGGTTTCTAAAGCTTTCAGCCATTACCAAAGGTTTACAGTTTTATGAAAGCAGCAGAAGGCAGAAAAGAGGATTTTTTTTTCTTCTAGTCACCTTCGGCCTTTTGCTGTTAGAACACCCACAGTTCAGAGGAAGGAGGAGGCAGCCACTGGTAACCAGGATCCTTTTGGGATCAGAGCCATCCAGAGGCTGCCAGGTCTGTACTGGTCGGTGGCTTATAAATAGAACATTTCCCCTTTTAAACCTGAGAAGGATGGGAGGCATTAATGGGCACGGCAGCTTGGCCTCCTGTGCACTGGCCCACGGGGCAGTCAGCTGAGTGCAGCGTCCCCTCCAGCTTTCCATCCTGCCTGCCAGGTCGGGGCTGACAGAGGACAGGCTCTTCCTCCCTCCCTGCCTGTGTCACCTCCAGCTCTCCCACCCCGCTCCCCAACCCAACCTGCCTTGGCCCTTTCTCTTTCCCCTTTCTCCTTCCTTCTGTACCATGCACTTTCTGTGGCCACCACTTTCATCTTCTGAGCCACAGGCGGGTGAGATGGTGTAATTCTAGCTCGCCCTAGGTGCTGACTTTTTCTGCACTGCTTTTCGTTATGACTTGCGTGTGCAACACAGTTGCTGTGGCCCATATTGAGCTCAAATTAAATTTAGTTGAGCAGTAACACCCCAGCTCTAGAATAGCCCTACCTAGGAGAAGGCTGGAGAGAGAGAGGTAGGAGAAGGAGCAGCTTGTTTTCTTGGCAGTCTTTGTTATTTGGGTTTCCAGCTATTTTGTTCAGTGACAGCCCTGCCGTCCAAAGGTATGACCAGTGGTACTGCTCCTAAGACTTGTCTGGACAATCAGAGGCCTTTCTCCTTGTCCTAAAAGACACTTGGAAAACCCATCCTCTGTCTCTGCCAGCTTTAGACTGACAGATGCAGCCAGTGTATGACTTTGCCATGGCCTAATATTCCCCTTTCCCTCAGTGACGTGGGTCTGTACTGACAGCAGGCTGCAACCATGGCAGGTGTGAGTGCCCCTTGGCATCCCAGTCTGGGCTTCAGCCGGGTAACACTGAGAAGGTGTGTGGCTGTATCTTTAACTCCTAAAGTCCTGTGCAAGGGGTTGTTGCTACAGAGACGAAAAGATTTTTCCCACTGCCACAAAGTATAGGCTTCCAGTTATTATAGTTAATATGTATTGATTACATACTGTGTGCTGGGCAACATGCTAAGTAATTGAAACATGCATTATACCATTTGAATCTCATAAGAATCCTGTGAGATAGATAGTATTATTGATCCCATTTACAGATGTGAAAACTGAGGCTTCATTCTGAATATAAACTTGTAGTCACCCCAGATCATTCCTTCTCACCCTGATCCAAGTTGTCAGAGCATGCAACTAGCATCCAGCTTGCAGGATTTAGCATACGGTACTGTTATCCACAGTAGGGAGGTTGTTGAGTAGTAATTAAAAGTGTCAGTTCTGGAGTGGTGCACATGTGGGCTAGAATGACTTACTGAGTGTGTGACTTTGGGAAATTAATTTCTCCAGGCCTCAATTTCTTTATCTGCAAGACAGGGGATGGTTTAGTATCTAAATCCTTGTTTTGGGGGGACGATTAAATGAGATTAGGGTGGACATCCCTCACTTAGCGGTGCTTGGTATTACCAGCAAATGTTAAACGTTGTCCTCTACTGTTAATATTAACAATAACACCATCATTATCAAAACCCAGAGCCTATTTATATAAAAGTGTGGCACTGTACAGTCTCTTTAGAGTTCCTCAGAATGCCCCCACAGGCATTGCCCCACTTGATTTTCACAACACCTGCATCTTACAGGTGAGGAGAATGGATCATTGAGGCCAAGTATGCCCATCTCACACATCAGGTATGGTGACACCTGGCTCAAATCTTAGGCCTCTGATTCCAAATGCCATCTCTTTCTCTTCCCTTTGCTGCCTCCAAGTTTGTCTATCTGAATTGTTCCCTGGGCATTTCAACTTGGGAGGATGATGAGTAAAGGCAGGAAGGGGATCTTGATGGACAGAAGCAGTTGGTTCTCTGCCGTCCTTCTACCTTCGGAAAGCTGGTGAAGGTCTCTTTTGGTTGATGAATCAGTTCAAATCCAAACAGGCCTCAAGGCAGAAAAAAATGGAGGCCACTGGACTATAATTCATTCTTGGATGACCAGATCCCCATGTCAGAAACAAACGGTCCTGATTAAGCTGGTCGGTGACCACAGTGTGCATTAAGCCTTTCACTGGTGTCCTGTTTTGGAATTTTAAGGTGGACTAGGAGATTGCAGATTTAAAACCTGGAGGGATACATTTCTTCCCTCCCAAGGAATAAATAGTCCTCACTCTGTGCTGTGCAAGAACCCAGATGCTGCCATTTTGGATGCCTGTTTTTTGGCAAGGATTGACACATGCTTCATAGCTATCTCAGAGCCTCCTTGACTCTGGCTGAGAGTTGGTAGGTCTATTCCAGACTAGGAAAGGATTTTGTCTCTTTTTCTACTACCTGTTTTTTTTTCTTTTTCTCTACTGTGTATCTCTTGCAGCTTATTTTCCTGTATGTTTGCTCCAGAGACTATGAAAAAGAAAATAGGTGTCTATGTATCTGGTAGGACAGTGAAGAAAACTCTGATAAGCGGTACTCTAGGTGGGCAGTTAGACGATGAATGAGATCCCTGCCAATCCTTTTTGTCTCATGCTTTCCACTGCAGGGAGCCTGAACTCTAGAATTGTGGCCTCTGATCCCTGGGCCGTGGCTTGTTAGGAACCAGGCTGGCGCCAGGGCTTCATGTATATTTACAGCGGCTCCCCTTCGCTGGCATCACTGCCTGAGCTCCGCCTTCTGTCACATCAGTGGCGGCATTAGATTCTCATAGGAGCACGAACCCTACTGTAAACTGTGCATGTGAGGGATCCAGGTTGCCAGCTCTTTATGAGAATCTAATCTCCCCCACTCCCGTCTGTGGAAATATTGTCTTCTGTGAAACCAGTCCCTGATGCCAAAAAGGTTAGGGACTGCTGCTCTAGAAGGTATCAATATATTCAACCAGCTGTTCACCACTCAAGTCTCATGGAGTGTGGGGACTTTTTGCCTGTTGGATCCCTGTGTCTCAGCTGGTAAAAATGCAGATTGTGTTTGTTCCTCGACTCAGGAAATATTTATTCAAATATAGAAATGAACAAGATAGATTGTATCTGCTCTCCTGGAGCATATTCTGTTGAGAGACAATGACAACAAATAGTAAGCAAGTAGGCTAAGGTATAATTTCAGGTGGAATTAAGTACTATGAAGAGATAGGAGCCTGGGGTTGGAGGATAAGGGAAGAGGTAGCTATTTTAGATCCTGGAGTGGGAAAGGCCTCTCTAAAGAGGTGACATTTGAGGAGAAACTTGAACAAATGGAGGGAGGGAAATGTGTCAGGAATGGCAGGGGAATGTTGCTGATGATAGGACTCGCAGGTGCAAAGGCCCTGAGGTAGAGGGAATGAAGTAGTTATGTTCTAGGACTATTAAGAAGTCAGTTGTGGGGCAGTGCCTGTGGCTCAAAGGAGTAGGGCGCCAGCCCCATATGCTGGAGGTAGCGGGTTCAAACCT
This sequence comes from Otolemur garnettii, assembly GCF_000181295.1. Classification (NCBI taxonomy): domain Eukaryota; kingdom Metazoa; phylum Chordata; class Mammalia; order Primates; family Galagidae; genus Otolemur; species Otolemur garnettii. The sequence continues at coordinate 32,940,495 of NW_003852398.1, read as the reverse complement.
GGCCCCGGCCAAAAAAAATGAAGAAGTCAGTTGTGACTAGATAGGAGGAGGCCTGGGGAGAGAGGTCAGGTAAGGCTGGGGCTAGAGCACATGAGGTCAGGAGATCAGGTGGTGTTCGTCATGAGAGGTCACTGGAGAGTTGTGCTAATATGAATGACATGAGCTGATGTATGTTTTTAAAAGATGATTCTGGCTACTGGTGGAAAATAAACTGTAGGGGGCAAAAGTAGAATCAGTTGGGAGATTATTACAGCAGTCCAGGCAAAAAGGGATGGTGGCTTTGATCACAGTATTAGGAGTAGTTGGATTCTAGATGTGTTTTTAAGTTATTCCTGACAGGCTTGGCAAACAGACTGGATTTGGGACGTCAGAGAAGGCAAGGAACCAAGGATGATGTTATTGGAACAAGTTATCTTGCCAGTAGAATACAGTACTGTCCCATCTTGTTCTTTCAGTCAGGTCGAATGCAGTACCCCAGATGGACATTAGGCCCAAATGTGTTTTTGTGTATCACCTTTATGATTTTTTAAACATACATATATATATATATGTGTGTATATATATGTATATATACACACATATATATATATATGCAACCTTTATTATTGTTTACTTACTATTTTTTTAAACCAATTCATTACTTCTATTTAAAAAGGAAATATATAGCTGAGCATTGTGGTGGGCACCTATAGTCCCAGCTAATCAGAAGGCTGAGGCAGGAGGATCACATGAACCCAGGGGTTTGAGGTTACTGTGGCTAGGCTGACACCACAGCACTCTAGCCTGGGGTAACAGAGTGAGAATCTATCTCAAAAACAAAACAAAAAGCAAAATAAAAATAAAACAAGAAAAATAAAATATATCATGCTATATGTGATAAATCACTAGATTTCTAATATTCATTAAAATAAGTGTACAAGTATTAGAAATGTTTATTTGTGAACCATTTGGAATCATTTCACATACCAATGTGTATGTAGACAGTGGCACAAGTCTACATTACATAGTAAGATACATAGCACTGGCAGTAGTTATTACCTGATGAGACATTTTGTGTAGATATTGGCAGTTGACTAAATCACTAGTTATTTTTATTTGTCTTCAGGGATAATAGTTGTAATTGCTCTGCGTACACACACACACTCTGAAGCATCATCTCTGAGAGAGGGCCCAAGATCTGCAGGCAGCAAGTATGCCCCTGTCTCTTGTCTCCGCTCTGATGATCTGAGAACTGCTGCTGAGAGAGGAAGAGAAGGGCCCACAAGATCTGCTTCCCATCTCCTAGTCCCTCTCTGTCTGTCACACGAGCTTCAGTGGGAGTGGAGAGTAGAGGAGAAAGGACTTCAGAGTCTGACCAAGTTAAAAGCCTGGTTCTACCACTCACCAATGGTATAATCTTACAGAAGTTCCTTAACCTGACTGAGCCTAGGTTTCCTCTTTACAAAATAGGGATAATGATGATGATGATAATGATAAGAAGATGATGCATTTAAGTGCATAGCCCAGAGCAGTGTAGTCTGCCGTGCAGTAAGTGAGCTACTGTTATCATCATTGTTATGACTTAACATCATGAGCCTGGCTTTTCTCATCAGAAAAACTTACCAGAGATATTGGGAAAATCAAATAAGCTATAGTTTATTAATTTATTTTGTAAACTATAATGTATTTTGCCTTATTATACTCATTAGTATGAAAACACAGCAAGTTATTAGTATGAAGAAAAGCAATATTTACCCCTTGGGATTATTTAAGGATAACATGAACTTGAATGTAAAAACGTATCTTATCACCTGAAAGTCCAAACATTAAGATGTGGTAATGTTAAGTAATATTAGCAAATGGGTCATGACCATTTGTTGAGTACCAAGTAAGTCACAGTTGCCGTACATTTCATTTGGCCCTCATGACACTGAGGTGAGTTATCCCTGCTATACAAATGAGGAAGATGAGGCTCAAACAGAGATGAAGCCCCTGGGATCGCAGCCAGCCAGAGGTGGCAGAGACAGGATTCTCATCCGGATCTGTCCTTCTTTAAAGCTCATCATTCTCTTTCCACCACTTAACCACTTCTGTCCGTGTGACTTCAATTAATATTAAAGTCAGTTCTCGTTCCCCAAGTACATACCAGGCAGGGAGTAGAGTATAGTCTAGTCTGTCTAGCCTAGGGCATAGTAGGTAGCAGATTGAGTATGGGGTCCTGGGATGCTGATCTGGGGTTACAAAACAGCTGTGGGTGATCCCCAAAGTAGAAAATAGCACCTGGATCATTGGGAACCAGTTGGCCGACTCTCCTGGGCTCTACTAGAAGTTTCCGAGAGCTGCTGCCATTAGGACAGTTTCCCAGGGGCCACAGGCCAGGGAGCCCTGGCAACCCTAGGCATCACATGATTAGGAGAAATGGTGTGAGCCCCTCTGGTCTTCCCTTGGAGTATGTGTGTGAGAATTGGAAATCTATTTTTCAGGTGGAATTTCTATTCAATTCAATGTGAGTGTTTTTCTTCATGGCTTTTAATGGTGATGAAATTGATTAAATTCAGAATGACCAAGGCAAGCCAGACTCTAAAGAGCAAATCGTATTGGAAAATCGAGTCAATTTCTGTAGTGAGAACAAACCCCTGGAGCTGCCCCTGAAATGGTGGCCTGTTCACAGAGACTGCAGACAATCTCCCCTATCTGTCCAAGTTCAAACCGGGCAGCACCTTCCTGTGCCTCTTAGTCCTCTTGTTTTTATGTAAACATCCAGCACTGCCAGCAAGTTTCATTTCTGTCACAAAAAAGTTAAAAGTTTCCTCTTTTTTTAATCAAGAGAAAATTGAGTAAGTTTCCTAGTGAAAAATTCAGACTAGGGGAAACCGGTTGAATGCCAGCTTTAGGAAAGCAGTAATCCTCTTTCTAATATGTGTTGAGACTAATTCAGTAGATCAGCTCCTCTCCTTTGGAAAAGAGTTTGTCTCCTCAAGACACGGTTAGAGTTGCAGGAATGCACATTTGGGGTAACTTTGGGGTACGTTCCAGAGCACTGTTCTTACAGACAGTATAAATGTACAGTTGACCTGTGGTACTAAAAGGTCCCTTCTATTCAAAATGGGTGATTTGGCTACTTGTTGGCTGATTTCTTGATTTTTTCTGAAGACTGAGGATGGCAACAGAGCAACAGCAGGTCAGTGTTTTTCAGAGACAGGGCCCTTGGGCCTGAAGTGTCAGATCTGTTGGGTAGCGCCCAAGGTGTCAGGAGGAATGTTCTTGTTTTCTAGGACCTCATTGGACTCTTGGGCCTGTCTGACCATTTAGATGGCCTGGCTGGCATGGTATGGAAGTAGCCTCCTCGCAGACCCAGGTTCATGCCACACATAGCCCAGTGATAATAAGGCCTTGATGGATGGGCAGAGGATTTCTACGAGTGTCCAGGGAAGCCTGGACGTGGTCTTGTCTGTTCTGTGTTGTGCTGCGGCTTGCACGGCTTGTGTTCTTCCTGTCTCTTGAACTCATGTTTGGGCTGTACTGCTGGTTGGTGATACCTCTTTGTGTTGATGCAGGAAGGAAGGAAGTGGTTAGATCAAGCCATTCATTTCTTTATTTAACCTTTATATCCTCACAAAAACTGAAAAGCTGAGGACCAGAAGCTTAAATAACTCATCTACTCTCATAGGGGTTATACTACATATCAGTTAAATTGGAAAGGTCATTTTGACCCACACTGCCCCTCAGCAACTCTCTCTAGCCTTTGGTCACTAATTTACCTATCCATGAATCCAAAATGAAAAATGATACATGCCCACTTCCACTTTGTGTCCAGCACTGTAGTAGATAGTGGAGGATGGAGACATAGTAGGGCATGAAATACCTAAGTAAAAACACACATGGACCGTGCCTTCGTGAATGTGTATTCCAGATCTGTAGACAGACATTTTTCACATCATCACACAAGTAAACGCACACCTGCAGTTGTATTCCCTCTCTGAAAGAGAGGCTGGTGGTACAGCATGCAGGTGCGTGGTGAGGGGAACTGACCTAGGTGGAGAGCTTGGGGCAGCTTTTTTGATAAAGTGCTACATGAGGGGAAGTGTGAGTGACTTGGGCCAAAGGACTTCCAGGCAAAAATCTCCAGTGTGTGCGAAGACTGGGGAGGAAGCTTGGTCAGCTGGGTGCTCTGAGAGAAAGCTAGTATGCTGGAGTGGGGAGAGCAGGGCCAGGCCACACGGGGCTTCGGGGCACGATGAGGATTTGGGATATCCTCCCATGAGGTGCCCCTGGGAGGTGACGTGGTCTGATTTTGTCAAGATCACGGGACTGTCATTTGTAGGATAGACATGACAGAGCAGGGAGAAGTGTGGGGAGGCCAGCTTGAGGTTACTGCAGACCAGGATGGTGATGCTGAAGGTGAAGAGAGCCGTGCAAGTGACTGAGGGGCTTGGTGAGCCTTTGGGGATGGGAGTGAGAAAGCGGGATGGTACCAAGGGTGATGCTCAGGGTTTTGTTGTAATTCTCATGCCCCACTGCTACATGGCTCATCATTTTTTAAAGATGAGAGAAGCCAGGGGAAGGTATCTCGGGTCAGGTCCCAGAAACTGCAGAGCATGGAAGTGACTTTGTGGGCCTTGTGGTAGGGCAGTAGGGCTAATGCTAAAATCTATGTCTTTCTGCCTGGCCCACCAACCTTCGTCTTTTAGGCAAGAGAATAATTCGATTGTACCTTATGATGTGTTGGTCTTTCGAGCCTTTTGCAGTAAAAGCCAGTCTCTGGATTCAACCTGTTTCCCTCCTCCCAGATTTCTTATCTCAGTCATTGTGGCAAAACCCCAGATGCTTTGGTAGGCATCTTCTTACCACTTCTGTGGTTTGCCCCAAGACTCTTTAAGATGCCTGAGCATGAACCACCCCTCCTGTGTTCTCATGTTTGTTACAGAACTTTGAGAAAGTAGGTTTGTATGACCCTGGCCTTCCCCCCTGCCTCTCTATGGAAGGAGAGAAAGCAACAAGGCTTCAAAACTTGAAATGAAGGCTAAGAGGATGGCACCTTTCTAACTCCAGAGGTCAACTTGGATATTTGGTATGAGCTCTGCCAATGTTCATTATAGGACAGGTGCTTGGGCTGCACTGTGTGTAAACTTGGGCAGAGCTGAACCTGAGGCTGAGGGAGGACAATAAGGGATTGAAGCCTTCACTGCAGGACGATGGATGTCAGGCCTGGTAGCTGCCAGTCCTGCAACAACTCATTGCAAGTCAAATTAAGGGAATAATGCAAGTCTAGTAGATATTTAATGAGAGATTATTTCTGGAGATTATAAGGATACAGAAATTGCAAATAAATCCCTGACCTTTTCTGAGCCTTGGCTCAGTAAAAGAGCTGAATCACCTGCTTGAGGGGATTAAAGACAGCTGCCTCCATCTGGCGGGCCACTCAGACATTTTCTGTCATTAGCAAACTCTGCGTGGTGTAGTGATAGTGTTCTAAACCTTTTAGTGGGAATTGGCTTCTCAGGCTAAGAGATCTCAATTAACTTAGATTATATACCCACTGGGTAGAGATCAGAACTAATGATCTGGTTATGTGCACGCTGTAGTCCTTGTCACCTTAGTGGTACTCTGACCATATTAAATAATAAAATGGTTATTAATTATTAGTAACCTAATCTGATGTCAGCAGGAAAGTCAAGTTGATGAGAAGCAGAATCAAACTCTGTGTGTGTGTGTGTGCGAGAGAGAGAGAGAGAGAGAGAAAGAGAGAAAGAGAAAAAGAGAAGACAGGTTGGACACAGCAAGGCAGTGAACAGCGTAATAACCTATACCAGTTCCAGTTTAGAGATTTAGATCAGTGGTTGCTAAATGGAATTTCATGAGTTCCTGGTTCTGGGGAACTGTTGTTTGATAGGGATTCCATTTCTTTCTTTCTTTTCTTTCTTTCTTTCCTTCCCTTCCTTCCCTCCCTCCCTCCCTCCCTCCCTCCCTCCCTCCCTCCTTTCTTTC
>NW_003852398.1:32841656-32933626 GCF_000181295.1 Otolemur garnettii | reverse complement strand
TCACAGGAATGGAAGAAAAAGTATCCAATGTACACAGCCCTTCTATGAAACTAATATATACTTCTCAAATGAAAGAAACAACTTAATTCTAGCCCAAGAATATGGGGAGTGGGTGAGGAAGGGGACAGGAGAAGGGTGGCTGGGTGGTGGGAGGGTGACCAGAAAGATCACCTATATTTCTGTCTAACAAGGGTACAAGTGAACTTTTCTAGAACTAGAATGTAAATGTTTTGACACAATGACTATGCAAATGACATGAAATTTATGTGAACCAGCTTGATGAAAGTATTTCAAAATGTATATGAAAACACTACACTGTACCCCCTGATTGCATTAATGTATACAGCTATCATTTAATTAAAAAAAAAAAAAAAGAAAAGGGGTTTGCTAGTTTAAAACAAATTTAAGAATCTTTCACAGTGAGAAAACAAAAGGAGAAACAAAGATTATTCAGAGATTGAATGCAGGAGTTTTGCTTTGCTATTTTCCAAAAGAAATAATTATAGCTAGTGTAGGTTAGTGGAATTTTAATTTTTTCTGGAGTTATCTCAAACCTTTTCTGTGGTACTGTAGGAAGTGAGATCTTTTTCTAGGTAATTAATATCTAATGGAAAAGAATAAAGTAGAACCAGAAAAAAGTTAACTACATATTTATAATATATATTGATTATACTATATATTGTATATATTAACATATATTAATATATCATATATAAATTATTTATGTATTTTTAACTATATTTATAATCATTAATTTATTAACTATATATTTATAATAATAATATATGTTAATTATATGTAGTTAATTTTTTTCTGGTTCTACTTTATCCTTTTACATTAGATATTACCTATGTAGAAAAGGATCTCACTTCCTACAGTGCCAGAGAAAAAGGTTTGAGAACTGATTTGCCTTTACAGCAGTGGTTCTCAGCCTTCCTAATGCCACGATAACAATGAAATTGTTACAAAGGGATCGCGACTCACAGGTTGAGAACAGCTGCTTTACAAGGTTATGTCCAACTCTGTCTTTGATTCTTCCACTGGTTGAGCTGACAGCTCTATCTTCTGACTCCTGGGGTCATCACCGTCAGTTGCCAGGTTCTTTCCAACTTTTTAAATCTTTTATCAATGTTCATGGGGTAAGGAAATAGTCTTTGCTTAGGACAGAATTCTATCAATGCCTAGAATAAGAGCATGTTCACAGACCAACTATTAGAACATCCAAGTTGGGGAACTCGGAGTCCTAGTGTACAAAGCAAGGCTCTTTCTCCTAAACTTCTTTGACTATCTTCCCTGTGAAGCACTTCTCAGAAAAAAGGAACTAAAAGGCTTCTACTGACTATTGAATTGCAGTTATAAATGTTTTAGGAACCTCCTTAAGCACAAAAGTAATTCCCTATCTGACAAATACTTTCCAGCAGGCTCTATTCTGACTACTGTATAAAGGAATGAAAATCCTCCCCTGCACATGAAAAGATGCCTAGCATCATTAGTCATTAGGGAAATGCAAATCAAAACCACAATGAGATACCACTTGACACCCACTAGGATGGCTATAATAAAAAAGACAATAACAAACGTTGGCGGGGTGTGGGGAAATTGAACCCTCATATGTTGCTGGTGGGAATGTAAAATGGTACAGCTGTTTTGGAAAACAGTTTGGCAGTTCCTCAGAAAGTTAAGCATAGAGTTATCCTGTGACCTGGCAATTCTACTTCTGGGTATATACTCAAGAGAAATGAAATGCATGTTCACACAAGGACTTGTACACAGATGTTCATAGCAGCATTACACAGAATAGGCAAAAAGTAGGAACAACCCAAATGTCTCTCACCTAATGAATGGATAAATAAAATTGTGTATATCTGCATAGTTGACTATTATTCAGCCATAAAAGGAAACAAAGTACTGATGCTACAACTTGGATGAACCTTGAGAACATTCTATTACATGAAAGGAGCTAGACAAAAAAAAGACCACATTTTATATGAGTCCATTAATGTGAAGTGTTCATCAAAGGCAAATCCATAGAAAAGGAAAGTAGATTAACAGTTGCCAGGCCTGAGAGAAGAGAGGAAAGGAGAGTGACTACTAATGTGTGTGGGTTGTTGTTTTTTTTTTTGAATGAGGGATTCTGGAAATAGGTAGTGGTGATTAATAGCTATCTAGCTATGTAAATATACTAGAAAGTACTGAGTTGTACACTTAAAATAGGTAACCTTTGTTGTATATGAATTAATCTCAATAAAACTGTTATTAAAAAAAATCCTTCCCTAGATTCCAACAAATATTTAGCCTCTGTATTAGGCTGTTAGTAAATGCTGATTGTATGCATTGAGTTTCATTTAGCAGAATTATTTTGATTTGGCCTACAGTGAAAAGCTGGCTATCACAATCTGCAGAGTGAATGCTGAGTTTGTACTGGAATAATATGGGGATCATAGGAATCAATAAGGGATTGATTTAGTAGACTCCTTACTATTTTAAGGGAATAAGAAGAATTATTTATATACCAGACAATCTCCAGCAACAAAAACATTTTTTCTGGCCAGGCTCACGCCTGTAATCCTAGCACTATGGGAAGCCCAGGCAGGTGGATCACTTGAGTTCAGAAGTTTCAGTTCAGCCTGAGCAAAGTAAGACCAGTCTCTGCTAAAAACTTGCTGGGCATTGTAGTGTTTTCTATCTCTTTTCTGGTCTTTTGCTTATTATCCAAGAGTTTCAGTATGTTTATGAGTATCACTAAGCAATAAGTACAAAAGCTACTTTGGGAAGAGAAGTTTTGGGAAATTAGTATTCTTTTTTAGTTTGAGTTTGGGGATTTTCAGTGTTATTTTAAAATTTTTTTATCTTCCTTGGATCTGAATTCACTCATCCACACTAAGAATTGGAGAAAGATGCCATTTAGGTTGGATCCAAGATGAGTTCACGTTCGACTCAGTTCTTATTTATTGTAAGTTTTTACTTGCCCTGGGATGATCATCAATTATTTATATGTACCCATCTTTCTACTTTATACCACTTTCTTCTCCACTCTGAACATTAGGTCACAGAATGTCTTTGCCTAATGTCCTAAGCAGGTCAAAGAAGAACCCATTCTTAAGGAGTACCACACACATCTTACCACTGGGGAGCCAAAGCATAGGGGTGAAGTTCAGAGAATTTGTAACCACATTAGAAATTGGTTCTCTGCTGTGAAAAATTGCTGCTGTTGGTCGTTTATTTCCTGAGTGACATTAGAGGTATTTAAAATGATTAGAGACCTCCATCACCACCTGCTGATCTCTTGCATGGGGAGATGGCCCCACTGCCTTACTATCTCTTCCTTAGGTCGCTGCTTTGTTCTTGGCTGTTACGTTGTTCTCCAGGTCATTTTTCTTTAATTTTTTCCATTTTTCCTTTTCTTCTGGTCACCTTAACAGAATTACGCTTTAACTCAGGGTCACTGTTAGGGCAGTTTGGTGGTGTGAGCCCCAGAACAAGTCTCCATGGATTAGCTCTGCATCTTTGGTCAAGATATTTAGCTTTCCCAAACCTCAGCTTCTTCACCTGTAATTTAGGGTTAGTGATAGTATCTTGGAGAATTTGCTAGGATTAAATGAGATAACCCACATAAAGCACTTACATTTATAGAACACTTCATTTGTACATTTTGAAGGAGACCACAAGCAGTTAGTCCTACAGCTCCTGTTAAAAGCAAAGCAATTTAAAGATGCCTGTCATTCGAAGTGGCATGTTATTATAACTTGAGGTTATTATGCGAACTAAGTAAGATAATCCATGCAGGTTAAAACTATAACCTGGCATATGGAAAGTTCTCACTCAGTGCCAATTATCATCATTGTCGTCGTCGTCATTATTTAAATCATTCCTGTACTGCTAGTGGGAAAAATTAAAAGGGTATTTGGCTACAGCATGAGATTGATTCATCCCGGCGTGGCTGAGCCCTGTCCTGAGGTCACTTTGCATGGCCAGCAACTTGACTGTCCTTCTCTTGTTCTTTCAGCTGCACAGTTGGACAGCATTGGCTTCAGCATAATCAGGAAATGCATCCATGCTGTGGAAACCAGAGGTAAAGTGGTTTAGCAGATGGCATTGTTCTCATGGAAGGTCTGGCATCTGGTGAGGAGTCAGACTTGTTACCTGCTGTTTCCCGACTTTAAGTGACTCATTAACTCCCCAAGTGCCATTGTTGCTGTGTTTCTATAAGTCCTGCTGGTTTGTAGAGGGGTTCTCAGCTGAGTTTGTGTCATCAACTTCTTTGGCTATTCAGAAAAATGTTTTAAGTGTACGTATACATAAGACACGTAGGATTATAGAAATCAGTCACTGAAATTCGAATTTTAAAGTGCTGTACTAAAAAAACCTAGTTGGGATATAGTAATATCTGTGTTTCTTTGTTAACACTTTAATAGTGTTACAGGGGTTTGAAAACTAACATAACTTAAAAGTAGTAATATTTCAAGATATCTGTAACAGTAAATTATTAAATAAGCTTTAAAATATCTGTGAATTCTGACCAAGTTGCAGGTATTTCTAATGCTATTGTGATTTGTTGCCTACATTCCTAATGGAAGGAAATGTTTAATGTTAGTTAAGATAAAGATGTCACTGTTTTCCTGTCTTAGTTCACAGACACCCTGAATTCTTAAGGTGGCATTTGGGGTCAGTGAACCCCAGGTGCCCTAGGGAGCCAGGCCTGGGGACCTTCCAGGTGGAGGGAAGAGGTCATACCCCTCTTGCCCAGAGACCTTTCCTGGGTCCATAGGTGCAGCATGTTGAGATCAAGGAAGCTGGTTCATTCTAAAGGTTTCCACCCCACCCTTGGAGACTGCTACAAGGGAGATCCCTTTGTTCTAGCAGGTTGGAGTTTTCAGTACACTGGTCTGTTGTACTCCTGAGAAAAGGTGTTAACCATCTTTCCACTGGATTTGATTTGAACCATTATCAGAGATGTGAATCTTCTATATTCAACACACTCTCAAATAAGTTCTGTATTTTAAAGCAGCAGGGTCCATAACTTTTACTAGTTGAGAAATATAAACATTTTTATAAAGACTATGAAGCATTGTATAGAGGGGTAGGGGAAAAACATCTAATAACCTCATGAGCCTCTACTCCTGTGTATCCAGTTAAAAGGTATTCTTTCCAAAGTAGCTATTTAATGTGTGGAAACATTTTTTTTTTTAAATGCTTGCTTTTTTCTGATGTACGTCCCTTAAACAGAGAGTTAAGGCAGCTTATAAAAATACACAGACTATATCCAGAGACTATAAAGTAGAAGTAGGTAAGATTTCTGGAAATAATTGAATTTGAGGAAATAAGGATATAGGCCAGATTGAGCCAGAAGGATGTTTACTCAATGGTATTGTTAAGGTGCAAAATCAGAAACTGACCAAACATCTCAAGAATTGGTTAAATCAACAGTGTACACTGATGTAGTAACAAGCTATGAATCACTAAAAATGTAGTGCACATACATTTCTTGACATCCACCATTCCTTTAATTATATACATTAAGTGAACACTGCAAGTTATAAGGCAACTGCCCGGTATGAACCCGTGCTGGGAGTGGTGGTGGTGGGGTCCCTCTGCTCAGTGGTGCTGTCCTCTGATTTTATACTGTCTTCCTTTGACTCATTGTCTTTGCCTTAACTGTAGTTTCTAACCTTTTTTTAATAGTCTGGAGCAGTGGTTCTGAACCTTCCTAATGCTGCGACCCTTTAATACAGTTCCTCATGTTGTGATGACGCCCAACCATACAATTATTGCTACTTCATAACTGTAATTTTGCTACTATTATGAATCGTATGAATTGACCCCTATGAAAGGGTCATTTGACCCCAAAAGGGGTCGCGGCCCACAGGTTGAGAACCACTGGTCTAGGGGGAGCTAGGATTGTATGAAATTCCAGGAAAGCACAAGGATAAAAGAAATTAGCACCTCAGATCTTTCAAGCCCCTCAGCTGTCATGTCACTGAATAGTGTTTACTGCTGGGTAACTTGGGGCCCATCTCTTAGTTTTGGAGCAGGAACTGTTTCCTAGCCCATGAACCATGCAGGGTGGTGTACATGATTTTAACCTGTTGTTTTTTAGCTATGAAATCTTAAATATGCCAAGCCACTTACTTCTAGTCTAATTGAACAGTTCTTTGTGTTGAGTGGTGGGGTCTTACTTTTTTTTGTTTGTTATAAATAAAGAATATTTATATTATAAGAAAGGAATGGATCTTCTAATTGTTTAGTCTTGGGCAATTTTCCCTAAAATTGAAAATGTCCTTATACCTCAATATTTTCTTTCTATGTATAAAAGTGGATTGTCAAGTATTTGTCCTTTTCTGTTGTATGAAGTTTTAACTGTGTCATTTTTGGCTTTTTATGTTAAAAAGTTGGTAAAATATGACATTTTACAATATATATTTTGCATTTTTAAAAATTCTTTAGATGCTGCCTTTGGCAAGAGAAGAGGAAAATTTCTTTCCCCTCTGATGGCTGAACTAACACGAGGGCTGAAGTGTGCAGCACATCCGTGAAATCCTAGACAGCTGTACCAAATCCCACTCCTTTGCTAAGAGCTGAGCTGAGTGACAGGGGACTTTAATTAGAGCAGCTTGTAGAAGGACTGAGAAAATGAAAAAATAAGTGCATTTGGCTGGGTTGGCCTGACTTGTGTTCTGATGTGCCTCTAATTAAATCATCACTGTTTCTTTTCTCAGGGATCAATGAGCAAGGGTTGTACCGAATCGTGGGGGTCAACTCCAGAGTACAGAAACTGCTGAGTGTCCTGATGGGTGAGTGCAGTGTGCCTATGGCCTGGCGGGTCCTTAGGGAGGTCCACTCTGACAAATGACCAGGTCTGTGAGCATGGACAACTTTTGTGGATGTCCAAGAGGTGTCACCCTGAAATTAACTGCCCCGTGGCCATTTGTCATGGCTGCAGGCACTACTGGGAAATGTTCTGAGTAGGATTAGGGAAAACAAAAAGGGTCAGGTCCAAGGCACCACACCCTCTGTAGACTCCACACTGCTGGTCCCAATGGAGCTTGGTCACTCATGTGACTACCACACCCTACTCTGTCCGTAATAGTGCATGACTCCTTCTGTACTCTTTTGGGGCAAGTATTTAGTGGGACACACCCATTATCCCAGGAAGGGCATCGTTCTAGCCTACAGAGGATCTTGGACTCATGTTCCTATGACAGAGCAGGTGTCGTGTAACTCAAATGTATATAAGCAGATAAATCTTCTGATCCTCTTTGCTTCTAGATTTCAACCTAGTACCTGTCACTTGAATAGCAGAACCTTTCCTGTTGCTGGCCAATAGAAATATAAAACCACTGTCTCTAAATGTGTGATATTTGAATCAAAAACCCATGAGCCCACGAGCCAAGTTTGCTTAGGCTGCAAATTTCCTGTATTTTTAGATATGAATGCAGCCAGCCTCAGTGAGTCACATGGATCTAAATGGCAAACAGATCAGATTTCACAGATTGGTGACTATTATTCATCCCTGTGGAAGCCCCAGCTGTGCACTTGCAGAGACAGACTGTCACTTGGGGTCCCAGTTCGGTGCTCTGAGCAGGGACCATTCTCTTATTAGTATTTATGATATCTTATGCCATCCTAGTTTCTGTAAATGGCTTTCATATGTAAAGAAATGTCCTCTCTCGTGATATCCAGAATGACTCTCTTCTCTACTTCTTTTTCGGAGAGCCACTCACCTTTGGGAGGCAAAACCCTATTGTATTACTAGTTACAGTGAGATCTGTTGTTTAAAACTATGATCATTTATGAGGTACTCTACCACTGAGTATCTATTTTTTGGTTAAGATTTAAAATATGGTTAGTTTTTCTTTTTAATTATGAACATTCTATTTTGAGATAGTTGTGAATTCACATGCAGTTGTAAGAAATAATGTGTGGAAATCCCATGTACCATTTACTCAGTTTCCTCTGATGCTAACATTTTGCAAAACTATATTTTAATGTCATAAGCAGAGTATTGACATTGGTACAATCAAGATGCAGAACATGTCCATCACCACAGGGGCTCCTTGCAATGCCCTAACCATCTGCTTCACTCCCCACCTTGCACCCCATCATAAACAGAAATATGTAATACATAACCTGTTGGCTATGTTTTTCAGTCAGCATAATTCCCTCAAGATTTTTTTAAAGTTGTTGCATATATCAATAGTCTGTTCTTTATGTTGCTAGATCAGTGTTCTCAACCTGTGGGTCGTGACCCCTTTGTAACAATGAAAATACATCTTGCGTATCAGATATTTACATTACGATTCCTTACAGTAGCAAAATTACCGTTATGAAGTAGCAACAAAAATAATTTTATGGTTGGGGTCACCACAACATGAGAAACTGTATTAAAGGGTCACAACATTAGGAGGCATTAGGGAAGTTCAGAACCACTGTGCTAGATTGTTCCATTGCATGGATGTACCCCACTTTGTTGAACTGTTGACATCCATTGAATGTCATCAGGGTGGTTTCCAGTTTGGGGCTATTGCAAATACAGTAGCTATAAACATCTGTATAGGTTTCTGTGTAGACATGCATTTGTTCCTCTGGTATAAATGCCCAAGTATGCAATTGCTGGGTTGTATATTGATATGGTTAATCTTTGAGAAATTCTAACACAAGGAAGATTAAGAGTCTAAGAGCTATCAATCCTTAGTTTTTTATTTCAGATCACAGCTACATTGGACTGTGTATTCTTTCCGGAGCAGATTGTCAGGCACTAGAGATTAAACTTTAGGAGAAGCCTGTTCCTTTCTGCAAAGAGTCCTGGCAGGGTGGGATATGTGTATATATGTGTATGAAAGCTATAATGCAAAACATATTAGTGCTTAATATAAGCTGAGTCTGGAAGATTTAATAGTGAAGGGGAGAGTAGAAGAATAATTCAGATTCAGGAAGTATTATGAGCAGTGGCATGGGGGCAGAAATCAGGGTTCATGGTGGCTATAGCAGAGGATATTGATTCTATGGTTATAATAATATCTGGAAGAGCCCAGCCTGAGCAATATAGTGAGACCCTATCTCCACAAAAAAATCAAGAAATTTGCCAGGTAGGGTAGTGCACACCTGTACTCACAGCTGTTGGAGGGCGGAGGCAGGATGATTGCTTGAGCTCACAAGTTTGAGGTTGTAGTGAGCTATGATGCCCTCCAGCTAGGGCAACAGATAAAGAGACCCTGTCTGTGTGGGTGGGGGTGGAGAATTCTCAAAGAAAGAGAAGGCTGGGACAGGAAAGTTAAAACTGAAAAGCTGAGATGGTTTCTTTTGCTGACTATCTTGACTATTGTGCTAATGAGTTTGGTGTGTTTTTTTTCCCCCCTATGGGAAATAAGAAGCTGTTAAAAGTTCTAAGTAGTGAAGTTGTATGCATTATGACTCTTCTGCACACAAAAGTGTCAAGAGGAAAATTTATAATAGTTTACAGGGGAAAAGGCATTTATTTGTTCCCATAACTGGTAATTCCAAGATGATAGAAACATGGCGAGGTCTGGGGACTCTAGTGACGTCTTTATGTTTATTGGAACCTTTCTCTTTTCCTTTTTCTAGCTTCTAATTATCTGTGACTTCGGCTGGCCTTAGTGTTGGCTTTCTTCTTTGTGATAGTTTCCCAGATAGGTTTGGCCTCAGCAGTCCTTGGAGCCTATGATCACTGAGAACAGAGGGTCTTTCCTGACAGTGTTGGCAGAAGGCTCCAGGGACTTCAACTGGCCAGTAAGGGGCTATTCACATGATTCATTTTTGAATCTCAGGCCAATAACATGGACTACAGCAGATGGATCCAGAAGGCCTGGATCCTGGGACTGTCTCTGGGGATGTGGAAGAGGAGACAAAAGGGTGGGATGTAGGGATAGCTTAGTCCATGGAACCCAGTAGATAGAGCAGGATTATTAATAGAATGATGGAGGAGTACTTTCCTGAGATCATGGCTGCTGGTAGATTATAAAAAGCAGTATATCTGACACAGGTGTAACAAGACCAGATTCTAGCCTTAGGAGGGTAGCCCTGCCTGAAATGCCAAGCATGTATTTCATAATGGGGAGACATGGAAGAAGACAGTTGCAGTAGATTAGCTAAGGCATACCCTATTGGGGGATGAACCAAATAGCTGAGCTGTGGTCAGGACAAAAGGACAGGCTCAAACTGATTATATAGAGAAAATCAACAGGACCTTGTAACCAACTGGATATGAGAAATTAGAAGGGGCAGAGAGATTTCAGACATGACAGATTATTATGTAAGGTGATACAAATGAAAAGAAATATGACATTTTAGACTGCTTTGCAAATCTAAAAAAGAACTACTTTAGCTCAGTTGTGTGAAGCAAAAGGGTGGTTATGAAAGAATCTTGTTTTTATCGCTTCTCGGTGGCCTTCAAACAAGATGCGTAGCATTTGTCTTATTGTCTTCCTCAGTTTTCCTAGGGATAGAGAAAGTCATCATGAACATCTGAGAAATGGCATGAAAAAGTAATAACCAGCAGCTGGGACACAGACATTACAGATAGACTGGAATCCAATTGTGAGAGCTAAACAGAGCTGAGTGATGACCACAGTGCTCATAGGAAGTGGAGAATATCTGTGATTCTTCCATGAGTGAAGTTAAAGTTTGAATCTCACAATTGAAGAATCATCTCCCTTCTCTGTTCTCATCTTCATCAGCTCTTGATACTGGTCCTGGACTTTTCTGGCCAAGAGTGAAAAATAAATATGATTCCTGAACTCCAAAACCTTTCCTGAGATGGCCAGGCCAAGTGTGAACCTTTCATTCACTCTTCCTTTTTTATACATCCATCGGGTACTCTGTTACATCCCAGGCACTGTGTAAGATTGGGTTTCTTTCTCTGAGCTCTCAAAAGTGGAAGTGTGTTTTGATTATTAAAAGGGTGGCTTAGAATTAAGTAAAAACAGAGACTTGTTTTGATCACTTTGAATTTAGTTTTTGTACTCTTAATACCTTAGGGGACTTTAGGTTAGAAGAGGAATATAGAAGCATCTTCCTTGCACTGATGAGGATTCCTCTAGAAACCGGCCTGTAATTCCTCCTAGCGAGGGCAGTGGACCTTTGTACTAGTGTCCTACCAAGAGCCACCTTTGATCCCTTCCTCCTAGCAACACAGGTCATTAGTCTTTAGAAAGAGAAAAGGGCTCATAAAGGCATGAAGATTCCTCGATTCAATTCCTTCTGTTTGTGTGTACTGGAACCCCTCCTCCCCCTCCAACAGCAAGTGAAGATAAATCTTTCCAAATTTTAGCCCAGTTTTTTTCTATAAACTGTATACACCAGCTATATGCTTGTTCAGAACAGGTCTCTGTTTCAATCTCTATGTTTTAAATACATTTTTTCCCTAATTAAAATTTATGCCTGGTCATTATAGAAAATTGGGAGAAAGACAAAATGTAGAAGAGAACAAAATTTCTGCAGTCCGGAAATAACTGACCATTTTATCATATCAAATCAGTTTATCATATCATTGCCTTTTTAATATAGCGTAACATAGCAATGTGTTCACAAAATTGAGCTCATATTGCAGGCCTTTTATAGGCTGTGCTCATGTAACACTGTGGAGTGTCTGTTTCCTCCTGTAATTCAAGTTCTTGTACAGTGTGATTTTCTTAGTCGTCTGCTATGTAGATGTACTATAACTTTTTGATCGGTCCCATGTTCTTGGAAATGTAGGCTAATGATAGTTCTTCAGCATTCCAGAAGGCCCTCAGGGGAACATCCCTTTGGGATGGGACAGCAGAGGTTAAGAGTTATATTTTGGAATTAGATAAATTGCATTTCCACTGCTTCCCCATTTGACTGTAAACAAATCGTTTAAATTAGTCTAGTCTTCTGTCTCCTCAGCTGTCATAATGGCCCCGGCCCCCGTAATAATGTGAGGATGAAATGAAAAGAAGCCAGTGGCTTGCTGAGTCCAGAGCCCTCCACATACTTAATAAAAATGTTAGCTGTCTGAATTTTTTATTTCTATATTCATCTTTAATTATTTCCTTAGGGTTTATTTTAAGATGTTGATTTGCTGGGTCAAGGTATGTGCATGTTTTGAAAGCTCTTAATTGATACTCTCTGCTGTCAGCAAAGTCCGAGAAGAGTATCCTATTCCCCACATCCTTGCCATGCTGTGTATTACTTTTTTGTATATAAATTATGAACATTTTAAAAATAGATCTTCCTGTTGTTTGAGTTTATGTTTCTTTAATTTTGGGTGCGGTTGGATACTTTTACATGTTTATTGCTAATTTATATTTCTTTTGTGAATATCCTGTTTGTGTCCTTAGCCTATTTTTCTATTATTGAATTTGTGTTTTGATTATAAGACATTTTGAGGTATAAAGGTTATGTTATCGGTATTTTTTCCCCAGATTATTATGTCTTGAACCTGATGGCACTTTTGTTTTTGTTGTCTTACCAGTGTCTTAAATTTGTATAAAGTCTGTCTAGAGAAAAGATGGCTAGACTGGCTTATGCCTTGAAAGACCTTCCCCACTCCAGGATTACAGAAACCTTTTGTTTTCCTTAAAATCCATCTGGAATATATTTATGCGAAATGGAAACTCTTTTCTCAAATTCTTATCCTACTGGCCAATCGCCATGCAATGAGAAACCCTCCTCCTTATTGTAAGTTTTGTACATCAGCCTGTAATTATTCTTTTTGCACATTGGGGCCTATCGAAGGAGTTTTTGCACATATTTTTCTAAAGACAAAATCCTTTTCTGTTTGTTTTTCTGCAATTCTCTTTTAAAAAATGTATCCTCATTTTTCACCTTTCTAAGGTTTTTCTCCTGATTTTCACATTCTAGCTCAAACTTGCCCTATGTTCATATCACTCAAATTTCTGCTGGGCTGACTATTATTATTTTGCTATTTATAATACAGATTTTAATATTGTATTTGAATTCTTCAGTGTCTTCACTAACTTATTTACCTCTTTTCATTTCTGTTTGTCAACTATCACCTTTATTTCAGTCTGTTTGTGGTTTTCTCTTTATGTCTTATTTCGTAGTGTCTATATTTTTCCTGACTTTTGTTTGTATTGAGCAAATGTTTTTCAAATTATTTTTCAGAGTGCTTTAGTCTCTGTATGTCATGCCAACAAATATTTTATAAGGTTTTATATCTTCTATGTAATCAAATCTCAACACAGACGGGTTTATAAATCTTTGCTATTTAGTGTACTACGGACAGATTTCTGTTTTTTCTGTTGCAATTTTCCTGAATCCTGTAAGAATCATTCTCTTACATGATGATTGGAAGGCTGTTGTACATGATTTGTGCCAACTCCTGGCATTTCTAAATCTCTCCTGTCATGTGAACTATAAGCCTGAATGGATTTCTCCTGGTTCCACTATGTGGTCATGGTCCTGGGAGAAGTGGTTACTCTCAGTTAATCTGAAGCATGCTGTGGTTCTTCCCTTGTCACTCTCATATCTTCTAGGACTTTTCCTCCTTCTGAATTCATTTGCCTTGATCTAACGGGCCACCTCTCTTAGCTTTGTGCAGTGGCAGTACCATAAAGGGCCACCTCTTCACTTCTGCCCCCCAGTCGGATTTCATTGCCACCTCTTGCTGCTTCAGAAACCAGATCACTCAGTGTGTGTGCTGGTGGAGGAATGGGAGGTGGTGTGTCCTCCTCCCCAGGGAGGTTTTCAGGTGGGCAGAGAGCTATCACCTATCACATCATTCCCCCAAATGGGTTTTCCTCTGAGCTTTTTCTGGTGGATATTTCTCTGGTGATAGGAGAATGTTGACTGAGAACTCAACTTTTTGTACCTATTCCAAATATTTACTTCTTTCTTCTTTTGTTTTATTACTGTCTTACCATGATGATAAAGGAATAAAGATTTAGCATTATTATTTTTCTCGTCATGTCCTATAACTTTTTCATTTCTTTCCCCCAATGTTTAAAGTAGAGCTAGTGCAACAGAGAACACAAGGAAGGTGTTACATACATACCTTGTATAGCAGTACTTTAAAGCACAGAATTACAGTAACATGCCTCACCCATGTTCTGTTCCAGCCATAAACTATTCATCCTCACTCCAGAACCTTGAATGTCTGCATTCCTTTTTTTTCCTGTATCCTTCATTTCCCACACTTTTTCTCAGAGAGGCATAAATAAAAGCAATCAAAGACTTCTTTCTGAAGAAATCCGAAAGTAATATTCATTGTGATGATTTCTAAGACCTAAAGACTTGCATAGTAATGAATGTAAAGAATCCCAAACTTTAAAAACTATAGCTTACTAGAAACAAGGGAGCCATGCAGAGAACAAACTTCCAGTAAAGGAGAGCAGATAAGTGGCGTCAGGACCAGGAGGTAATAGACTACTTGTACCAAGGGTTGGTCTGAGAGCTAGGGAGGTGGCTGCTATAACGACTCCCAGTTTCCAGAGAAGGGAGACCACAGACAGAAGGTCACCTTCCTCTCTGACCCTGCCACCTCCACCTTTGCCTATTGGAATGTGTCAGACAGGCTATCCTAACACAGGGATTTGAGCCATTAAGAGCTTTTGGATCTCAAAACAGAAGTGGCTGTGGATACTCTGGACTCTTAGGCACCAGATAGGGGAAATAACTAAGGTTTTTAGGATTTAATTTATGAATTACCATATAGCCCATTCCTAAGCATTTCTACCCTGTCCTTCTGTTACGTATTTATTTACATATGAGATGAAAATGTAGTCCATATAATGACCTGTATGCAAATATTTATATCAGCTTTTTTCATAACAGCAAGATTGGAAGCAGTCCAAATGTCCATCAACTAGTGAATGGATAAACAAATTATGGCATATCCAAAACATTAAATACTGCTCAGTAATAAAAGGATTGAAGTACTGGTACATGTAACAACATGGGTGGATTTCAAAAATATTATGTTATGTGAAAGTGGATGCCGGGAGCTGGAGGTTAAAAGGAGAGGATTGAGTATAATGGAGTAGTGGAAATTACCTCCATCTTGATTGAAGTGGTAGTTATATGACTGTATATGGTGGTCAAAAATCATGGGAGTGAAGATTTTAAAGAGGGTGAGCAAACCTCAATAAACTTGACTTTAAAAACACCCACCCATACATAAGAGGGTTCTCAATTTTCTTCCTCCTTCAAAAAAAGGACATTAAAACAATAAAAACTTTTTAAACGTATCCACTGGGCTAAGATCAAAGTGTTTGATTATGTGTTTCTATAAGGGTAGGAGACTGTGATAAGTGGTAGCCCTCTGCCCCCCTTAAATTTCTGAGGGATATGCCTATACCCTTTGACTCAGAAATTCCACTTTGAGGAATTATTTTTACAGGTAAGATATGTGCAAAGAAAGAGTAGTTTTATATTGTTTACCATAGCAAAACCCAGGAATCAACCTTAATTTCTAATAATAGACACTGGACATTGAATTAACTATGGTATACACACACACATAAAATAAAATACTGTGACATAGATATAGAGGTATGACAATTAAGTTCATGAACTCATTCTAGAAAAAATACTACATACTTCATTGCTGAGTGTTGCTATGGCCACCTTCGAAGTACTCCCCTTGGGACGCTATGCGCTGATGCCAGCTCCTAGTCCATCCTTCAAAGCCATTTTGGAATTCTTTTTCTGGAGTGACCATTACTGTTTTTGTTGTCTGGCACACAAAAACACTCAACAACAATAATGAAAGCAAGACACTGCCATGTGCCGACACAAACATAGCTATGAGATACTGGTATACCAAGGTTATGAAACCTTATCAAGTGGTTTGTTCAGTGGGGCCAATGAGTGCATTGGTAAGTTCATGAACTTAATTGTCAGACTTTTGTATGTTGACGGCTCTGGTCATTTCTGGTCATTCCAGTAAAAGAGTTTCAAAAATGCTTTGAAGGGTAGACTAGGTGCTCAGTTGCATAACTTCCCAAGGGGAGTACTTCCAAGGTGACCATATAATATTTAGCAAGGAGGTGGGTATCACTTCTTCTAGGATAAGTTTGCGACCTTAATTGTCAGACCTCATATGTTTATGGCTGATATGGAACAATTTCTTAGGATATCATTAAGTGAGGCTGGGCATAGTGGCTCACTCACGCCTGTAATCCTAGCACTCTGGGAGACTGAGGTAGGTTGATTTCCTGAGCTCATGAGTTCGAGACCAGCCTGAGCAAGAGTGAGACCCTGTCTCTGCTGAAAATAGAAAAAAGAAGTCAGGTGTTGTGGTGGGCACCTGTAGTCCCATTTACTTAGGAGGATTGTTTGAGCCCAAGAGTTTGAGGTTACTGTGAGCTATGATGCCACAGCATTCTAGGACCACAGAATGAGAATCTGTCTCAACAACAAGGTATTGTTAAGTAAAAAAGGTAGTGCACATTTGTGGTTTTAGAAAGTATGTGTATTCATATATATGCCTGTGTGTGTGCAGGCTGTCAGGCACTACACACAAAAAATAACAGGCATTAGCAGTTGCCTTTGAATGTTTGTTTCTTTCTTTCAGATTATTTTTGACATGTGCATATTACCATACCAGTTAAAGAGGAAAAAATTTTAATTTGCATGTATTATAATGTATTATTAGGAAATTCAGGAGTAGGTAGGTAACTTTGCTAATCCTTTCCTTCAAAATGTTCTTCACTTCCTTTGTCGGCAGCATGATAGCAGGTCCGACGGGGTTTGACTTTCCAAAACCACCTTCCTTTATAACCATCGCTTCCAGTCTGTGCCTTCTAATTTTCTGCATTCATGTGGCAGTAGGTTGAGGAGAAAGTACACTCTACTCACTTCCCCCCAGGGAGCCTTTTTGTATACTGGACTGCTTCTCTCGTTTAGATCCATTTTACTAAGTACCACAGTGGTTAGGGTGGCAGAAATGTGCTGCATTTTGCAGAGCGTTGTAAGTGATGTCTGTGCCACATATCCTCAGGCCACCAGGAAGCTTCTGTAAGTGAGGGAGCATCAGGAGGGAAGTGTGGAAATTGGCAGCACTGGCTGAAAATGGGGTAGCTTGGGAGGCTGTATTCAATTTAGTTAGGATATTAAATGAATTAAAATGGATGTGCTCAAGTTATGTGCCTTGCCTCATCAGTGCTATAAAAAGCCCTTTAGCCGGGCTGTAATTTGACTCTCTTCTCTATAATGTTACGCAATATTCCTATGGTTACAGAGCCTGAATAAGTGGAAGCTAATCATTGGTTTGCTAAATGTGGTTCATGGAATAGTTCACAACTCCCAGACTTGCCAACTGCTGCTTGTTTAGTTTCACGTTCACCCTTCTTGGGTAGAAGTTAGTTTGTTCCTCAGAAAAATGTACAGTAATATTTGTCTCACATCCAGGAGCCGGGCAGCATGGCAGCTCTCCATCAGTCTTGGGATAGGAAGGAAAAAAGGTCATGCTAAGCAAAGTATTCTGATACATGCGCTTCTTTAGGGTACGGAAGATTTCAAAGCTGGGAATTAAAGTTGTAGAACTTTGGGGTAATAGGAAAGTCACATTTTGTGAACTCTTCAGAGATTTACTGTGATAGAACTCTATAGACTAGACCATTCTGTGGCCCCAGAAATTAAATTATGCTCTTTAGATTTTTTTTCTCATTTGTTTCATGTGATAAGAAAATCTTCATTATTGCCCAAGGTCACCTGCAAACATCACACAGGTGCTTTGCCTTTAGGAGCCACAGGGTTAGGAGCTGGATTCCTTTCTTCTCTCTTCTCCCAGTGTGTGTGTGCTCAGGGGAGTATACACAGAGACGTAGGTACCAGCTGGACTTGTGCCCTTATGTACGTCCTTCCACCATTCATGAGTATTTGGCCTCTTCCTACCAGGATGAAAGTGGGTTCTTTCCCAGTAAATAGAAAATGTATTTTGCCCACCTATGACGCATTCTCCTTTTCCAGCTGACAGGCTATATGCCCTGCCCTGCAAGAGGAATCTTTTTGTAGTTGATGTCCTAGAATTCCTCTTAGAGACTGTCTATAAAGAGACAGTTCAGTGGTGTTTCTCTTTACCTGGTGTATCTATCCTTTAGATCTCTTTGCATTGTTTAAAAAAAGAAAAAAAAAAGCAACAGCCAGAAAACCTGATCTAACCTGGCTTAAAAAGAAAAAAAGGAATTTGTAATTTACATGAGTAAGAAGGTATGGCCAAATGCCAGGGCTAAAGACCCACTCTGTCTCAAGGTTTGCTGAACTCCCTTTCAGGCTCTAACTGGTGGCAGCAGGCAGTCACATAACCTCCCACGTGCAAGCCCAGCAAATAGGAAATGTCTTTTCTCCCGTCTCCTGGAGAAGTCCTGAAGTTCACTCAGATGAGGCTGGTTTAGGTCTTGGGCCATCCCTCAGCTGATTACTAGGTCCACAGAGATGATAACGCTTTTTGTCAGCCTTTCCTCAGTCTCATTCCCCACCCCTGGAAGGAGCAGGAAAAGGGAAGCTCTTCAACCGAAAATGAGGCCCTGCACAGAACAAAAGGGAATGGGAGCTGGTGGCTACATAACTAGTCTTCAGCCAACATGAGGAAGCTGAATTCTCCCCTAAAGGCACAGAAAGTCTCCACTGCCCTCCCTCCAGTTTGCATGTGACCTGACCCAGCACACCAGGGAGAAGATGGGGTTTTATTAAGCAGTTCATACTCCCCCACCTGTGGAGTAAATTATGGAGTATTATTACCTTCCTTTGTGCTATTCCAGGGGACTGTGAGAATGATCTCTCTTCTTTTAAACACACACTTATGTAAAACATACGCATTTATTTAAAAGTCTATGCAAGAGGAGCTAAAAGAAGAAATTATGAGGAGCCAATATAATTATGTGGTTCTCATTATACATCTGAGCTTCAGGAAGTTTTTAAAAAATTATAAAAGTAATAGAATAAAATCATTGTATAGAAAATATAAAACCACAATTCCACTACTCTAACCCAACCACTATTTTAATTTTAGAGTATTTCCTTTCAGCTTCTGTTCATATGAATTTCTCACTAACTTTTATATCTTGGTATTTGTTTTTTGTTTTTACTCAATACAACCATTTTCTGTGTTGCTTTACGGTAACTGTTGTAAACAGCAACATATTCCATCAGATAGGCATGCTATAATTCACCTAATCATTCTACTCTCACATACTTAAGCTGTCTTCATTTTGTTTTTTCTAATGTTATAAAGAATAGTATGTACTGAACGTTTCTAAAGTCTGTGACTTTTCTCATGCCTTATCTTATTTCCTGAGATTAGATTGTGAGAAAAGGGATTGTGGATTCAGAGGATATAAACATTTTTAAGACCCTTGATACATATTGCCAAATCGCTTCTCAAAACTATTGCATTTATCCTACGGCCTCCCGCAGTTTATGAGAGGATCAGTTTCACTGCATTCTTACTGGCAATAGATATTTGGATTTTTAAACATTTTCCTAAGTGAATATGCAAAAATATGTGTCATTTTTGTTTTAATTTGTATTCCTCTGGTTACTGAGAAGGTTGGATGCTTTTAAGTGTGTGTGTTTATTAGCTACATTTTATTCTCTGCCTTATGTGTTGTCTTTTTCTTCTTTTTAGACCCCAAGACAGCTTCTGAGACAGAAACTGATATCTGTGCTGAATGGGAGATAAAGACCATCACTAGTGCTCTGAAGACCTACCTAAGGTAGGGACTTTCCATTTGCAGGGCAAGGTGCCAGCTAGTTATCGTGCAATCAGGAAGAAAGCAGTTTTATTTTCAGCCTCCAGAGAGCTGTTGGGTGGGTGTTTGAGATGTGGAAACAGCTTCTGTGTGGGAGCATTTAGCTCAGCTGGTCAAACCAATTGTAAATCCTCTATAACTGATGGGTTGTCATTGTGCAAGGGGGGCAGGAGTGATCTGGGAAACTGTGCCCTTGATGAAAAAAGCACTATGATAATTAGCCTCAAACAGAATCTAAAATGTGGTCTTCCCTGACATCCCTAAATAATCTTTAAGAAAACCAGGAATCCTGTATCACATTCTTTTGAGAATACCTGAGTATATACGCTCTGTACTTTGCTAATTTTGTGTATTATATAGAGTAGTTGCTGATACTGTTCCTTAAAAATGAGAATTTAATGAAATTCCTTTTTGATTCTTCCCACTTAGATTAGAAAACATTACCTTCCTGTAGAGACTATTTTTCCTTGTACTCATATTTATGATATTACTGCTACCTCTCTACCCCTCCTTTGGTTATTCAGAGGTAGGTTATTGACCTGCAGCCTGCATATCAGTGTCATAAATAGACTGAAATTTCTGCTGGCTTTGAGGGACAGGAATATTGTAGTTTTCTTACATGGAAAGGTCATATCCAGTCCTGAATAGAAAGAACTGTGATCAGAAATTGCATAAGCCTTTGTACAGGTTTGGTGAAGATGAACTTGGCTGGAAAGCAGAGGAGGAAGGCCACACACAGAAAAGGAATTGATGATGCAAGTTTTATTGGCTATTGGGGAATGAAGGCAAGAGTGAGATGTAACGTAAATGTTGACTAAGAGGTTAACTAAGGGATCCACCGAGAGGAAAGCCTCAGCCAAGAATAATGTACAGTTTGTTGCGAAGTTATTTGAATTACCAGGAAAAACTCAAGTTTATGGTTAAAACATATTCAGATGCCAGCAGTTTAAAATTTGCTTGTATCATAATCCAATGTTAGGGGTTCTAGCCCTCTGGTATTCTGGAGCAACACTCCTTAGTGAGTTCACCATGAGCACACCTACAAAAGTCTCTCCAAGTGTTTCTAGGTGAACTGACTCTGACAGCAGGCTGCCGGGAAGATGAGTTTAAGCTCAGGTAATTGCAGACATGTACTGAGTCGCCTGTTTCTCAGACACATCTTAAAATGCTCTTGTTGATGGGTGAGTCACTGACTGAAAAGGAAATCTCTTGGTTTGTGCTAGACTTTTGCATTAGCACTCTATTAGTCGTGACTGTGAAACATGATTGTGCCCATATCCTTAAAAAAGAGAAAGAATGAAAATTTCTGGTGAAATCACAGAACTCTTTCAATAGGGAAACTAAGTTAAGTTGCCATTGTTCCCCTGTGATCTTTGTCTTTGAGAAATGTAATAAAGTTTGGCAGTCTCTAAGCTGCTATTTGGAGACCATATAATTATTTTATTATTAAGCTGACTAGCCTATACTCTTTTATTCCAGAATGCTTCCAGGACCACTTATGATGTACCAGTTTCAAAGAAGTTTCATCAAAGCAGCAAGTAAGTCTTTTTTTGTCTCAGTGCTAAGGGGAAGAGAATAGAGTTTGCTATTTCAAAGAACAGTCAGTATCTCAAAATAAATATTACCTAACCTTTCGTAGTCTACATGTAAACTGGCCATATAACATGGTCATGAGATTTGGACACAGAATAAAAAGGAGGATTGCTAAGGGTCTTGGTACCATGTTGAATTTACAGCAGAGGAGAGAAACTTTACAAATGTTTTGTTTAGGAGGAAAGGGGTGATGGGGGAAGCAGAAGAAAAAAGCAAGCTTGCCTTTCTAGTTTTGATTACTGGAGTCCTAACTTCTAGGGGTTTTTTACAGCCTTTGAGTAGCATTTTGCAGAATGAATCAGACATTGCACATTACCTAAATTGAGCTTTGGAAATGTTTCCCTGAATATGACACCATTTATATAACTTCACAGTCCTCTTTCCATCATGTCTTCCATTTACAGCTTCAGATTATTCTTCAGCTATATCATCCAGGTCCCTAGTGTCATATTGCTGGTATTAAAATACATAGGGATTAGGTGCAAGCTGCCCTTAGTATCCTGGAATCTGTCTACGTGGGGCAGGCCTCCCATAAGGGGTCAGAAAGATTCTCTATCAGATTTAAATCTGGCATGAGGCTTCACAGTATTATTATGTCGATAGCTTGTGCCTCTCCCTGGCTCCTTTCAGCCTTTAGAGTTTGTTTACCCAGGTAGCTACTACTGGCCTAATTTAGTAGCACCTAATGTTCTACCCATAGTTTTCCCTTAAAACAGGGAAGAGAAAGACATGAGAGAGAGCTAGAAGTGAAGATGGTATTCATGTGATTTTTTGCTCAGAGAAATTGCAACCCCATAGCAACCATTCTCTAATTAAACCTCACATCAGTCCTATAAATAGGTGTGATGAGTACCATCAATCTATTTGCCAGAGAAACAAAGCCATTTACCCAAGTTCAACCAAGAGAAGGTGATAAGCCATCATTTAGGGTACAGGTTGGCAGAAAGATTTAACTATTTGATCTGCCATTGCTTGCTTTCTGCCCGGCTGTTTGTCATATGTGACTTGAGAATACTGGGCATTTCTTCTGATTTCCCTCATGCTTTCTTGAGGTGCTATTTTGATACTTGAGACCCTTGCAATGCTGTTCATGTAAGACATGTTTATCACTTTACAAGTGCATAAAGTTCCTTCCTTCCTTGAAACAGAGTCATCTCTCGAGGGAGCCAGCTGCTCCTGAGCTTGTTCTGTTCTGGGTATGCAGTCGACTGGCTGCATTTCTTCACGTCATCATCTTGGCTTGAATTTTTTGATGGTAATTTTTATGGTGAACCCTGTTCCAGAAGCACCATTAAAAGGACTTTTAGTCATGCCAGTCAGACAGTATGCACGCAATACAGGGTCATAAATCTTTGCAAAATCCTTGTTCTGTTAGTGCCTAGTCTTTGATTTCTCTTGATTATTCATCTCATAAAGTGGTTCAGCTGTGACACTGATAAAATATTGCCTCCCTCCCTTCACAGAGCTGGAGAACCAGGAATCTCGGATATCTGAAATCCACAGCCTCGTTCATCGGCTCCCAGAGAAAAATCGGCAGATGTTACAGCTGCTCATGAACCACTTGGCAAAGTAGGTTTAAGACCAATTGTTGGCCCTTTTCTCACCCCCAGAAATTTCTTATCTTAGCAAGAAAGCTTGTCTTGGTTCTCCTTATGTGTCCTGCTCCCACTATTGCATCAGGTATGCTGGAGGCTTAGGAAAGAAACATGTGAAATGTTAACCTCAATGGAGAACAGCAGCACTGCCAGATGGCCTCCGCACGGGAGGCCAGGGACGTGCCCGGATGACCAGGTCATCAGACGGAGTCATATGTTCTCATGATGATCAGGGGCAAACACGAGTGTGTTGTGAGTTTACAGAACTTAGCTTAGAGTAAGGAGGCCTGGATTCTAGAGACGACTCTGTTCATAACAAGGCCCTTAACCAGCCCTGGACAAACCCCCTAAAGCTTCTATTCTTGGTTACTTCATCTATCATATATGGATAATAGACCCCCACTTTATCTACAAGGTCATTGATTTTAAAGGTTACATGTATTAAAGCCTTTGAAGAAGTGTAAAGAAGAAGGGATTATTTTTGGCAAATGTTCATTTGCCTTCTGAGATAATCAAAGCATTCAGTAGGGGTCTGATTTTCCTGCTAGGATTATTTACACTCTTGGAATGGCTTTTGATTTTTGTGTATTTAACTATTGCCTGACCCTTTTGAATGGCTTTGCTGACTTCCTTGCTGTTTCAGTCACAACTTGTGTGTTCTAACCTTCCCTTGACTTTGATAGTATGTTCTTGATTGCACAGTGGAACACAAGAAAGGCCTGAGAGTGTAACAGTTAACCTAAATCATTAAGTCATCCATTCTCCTGAACTGAAGTTGTAGATTTAGCTCTTCCCCACAGTTTGCTCATACTATTATTTCTTTGGGATAAGTTGATATTCTTCTGAAGGAGATTGTGGTGGTTGGTTTTCATATTTCTGTTCAGTGTTTGATATCACCTTTGGGGGAGAGAATGTTTACTGTAAAGATTTCCACAATTTCCTCATTTTCGTTAAGAAATAAGAATGCTTTGTGTGTTGATGGGAAGTAGCTGGGTAGACCCATGGTTGTTCCTTTATTGACCAATTCTTTTTCTTTCCTGGTCATATCAGAGTTGCATGCTCAGAAATAAGTAACATGGTAGAGAACATACAAGTGCATAGGAGAAGAACACCCTCCCGCAAACGTCAAAGAAGCCCAATGAAATGTGTTTAGAGTAATGGGAGCTAAGCTTTCCAAAGTAACTCCAGATGCTATGAGATGACAGTTCAGTATCTGTACCACAAAACCAAGTGTGAGGAATTTATTAAACAGAAAAGCTGGTTTAGACTCTAGTTGTAAAACTCTGCACACACAAAGGCAAGCCCCCAAACGTGGGAGGCTCTAGGTATACACGCCAGCTAACTATACCTGGGGAAGCTCCTGACTGCTTTGTGACTGCTGGGGCTAAGGGAGGCCTTCAGACCTGGTAGGAGCAGCTAGAGAAGGGTTAGGAACCAGCTGAACCCAGCAGGTCTTCTCAAGGAGAGCTTAAGTTGTTCAAGGGAGACCAAGAGTCAATAGTGATCCAGAGAGCCATTATTAATTTTTTTCATTTTTAAATTGCCCTGAGGATTGTTAGGACTTTTTAAGTAAGCAAAACAAACAAAAATCCCTTAAGGTAGATCTTGAACAGTTGAGCTTGTAGATGGCTTTCTCCTTCTTTTCCCACTCTTTCTGACCCCAATCCTGTTGTGTTCAGTCCATCTGTGTTCCTAACCTGAAGAGCAGTACAACTAGAGTGTGCAGGTCACAGCTGAGACCTTGACTTTTGCCTTCTAACTAACTTAAACCATTTGTGTTGCTGGAGTTATTTATTTTATAGCATTTCTAGAGTGTTATGTCTTGCCTTGAAACTCGAGGATGATTTTCTTTGGTTTTATGGCATGTCTCATTTAATCCTTACGAAGTTTATGTATAGATAAGTGCATGTGCCATAAAGGGAGCTGGTCAGAGCTGGTATTAGAACACTCATACTCAAGTTCTCAGCATTCTGTGTTCTTGGTCTCCCAAGTCTAGGTTAAAATATCCTTGAAGTATGTATAAATGAGTGCTGTTGAATCCTGTAAAGAGTATTTATTCAGGTCTGAAAAAATTCTTTGGCACCCAGAGGAGTTCTAAGATTCCAGTTAAACTTTGTTCTCATTTACAGCACTGTCCTTATTTTAAAATCGAGCAGTAAGGGAAAGTTAACTTGGGACAAGAGGCTTGTCTAATTCCAGTTTTCTCAGGTTTAGACTTACCCTGGGATATCGCCTGAGCTATTGTTCCTCTGGGCCACTTACTTAATGGTCAGCTTCCTTCCTAAGTTTTGGTTTCAGGGCTGATTCTGCTGGAAACCGAGTGTTTACTTCTCTCATTACCTACTGTTTGCCTTATGCATCTCAGGATTCTGGTTCAAAGGCAAGACATTTTGTATTGTGTGTTTTTTAAAGTACTCTTTTCAAACATCTTCTGAAATTGTTTTCCTTTAGCTCTGGTGAGAGAGTTAGGGTATTTTACATTTAATCCCAAATAAAAATGCATTCAAAGAGGAAAAAACATCTTGGAGGGAAAGGATAAAAACTCCAAACCTCTAAGCAAATGATTACCAGGGTACATTCAAATCATAGAGATGTTGGGTTTCTTTCAGACCTCAGAGGGAACATAAAAATTATAGGAAACCGTGCACATATGTTTGTAGTTCCAGCTTAAATCTACTATGATAATTAGATGTTTTCTACTTAGATCTTAGAATCCAACATACAGTCTGGAGTCATGTGCCTCAAAGCATGGTTTCAGATCACCTGGGGTGCTTGTTTACATGGACATTTCTGGGCCCCCGGTGTGGGTCTCCCAAATCAAGCCCTATGCCTGGGCATACACGTTTCTTATTTATTTCCTGGGTAATTATTATGTCAAAAGTCTTTTAAGAACTACTGGCCTGAGAATGGGTTAATGCAAGGATTCTCTAGGGGAGAGGAATATTGAGAGAAATGGGAATGGGAATTGAGGGGGGTATTAGAGACAGGGAGGAGAAGCTCAAAGCAGCAACTTCAAAAAGGAGATTTTGTTGTCATGATTAAATTAGTAAAGAAAAATTTAGTTTTGGTTTTCCAAGTCTTTACAGTTCGATTTTATGTTATACTTAGTTTTCAGCAAAGGATTTTGTTTTAAAATCATGTATAAGGCATTTTGAATCATGAAGAAAATTATCCCCAGCTTGCTGTGGATTCTTGTGCAAATTAATGAACCTTTTTGAGCCTCAGTTTCTGTGTTTCCCTTGAATCATGTGATTCTGTGTTTTCATGGGTGGGGA
Source organism: Otolemur garnettii (assembly GCF_000181295.1). Lineage (NCBI taxonomy): Eukaryota > Metazoa > Chordata > Mammalia > Primates > Galagidae > Otolemur > Otolemur garnettii. The sequence continues at coordinate 32,907,472 of NW_003852398.1, read as the reverse complement.
CAAGAAAAAAAAATCCCAATCTGATAATTGGAGAAGGAAATAAGAGTAGATGAGTAATAAAGACTCATTTCATGGTAGTTTCATAATGTTTACATATTGTGATGACTCCAAGTATGTTGTATATCCCCTCACATACCATTCATAGTGGCTCATCGTAACTTTATTACAGTGTTTATGCTGTGAGGGAGGATTTCAAAGGAATCTCCATACATCAAGAATAGCTATTAAAAATACATTTTCACAGCTTGTTTTCCCAAAACACTTATTGAGAAATAAATCTTAGTCTCTTTCCTTTTTGGAGCAGCCATTCACTTTATTGCAAGGGTGTTTTGGAGAGGCAGAGCACTGGCTTGCCTCTCCAAAGAGGTTTTATATCTTTTAGGATGTTTTTGACTACAAGAAACAAAAATCCGATTCAAAATGGCTTAAACAACCAGAAGATGTGTTGTTTCATTTCACAAAATCAGTGCAGAGAGTTGGTGAATTTCTCGACTCAGGAGGGACTCAGGCTATTTCCACGTTCCTGCTCCACCAGCCTCATTGTGTTGACTAGCTCTTCTCAGGGGCACCAGATCTTACACTGTGCCCTTGCACATTATCCAGAGGCAGAAAGGCATTATTTTTTCTTGGAATCTCATTTTAAGGGCTATGATGATGCTTTTCCCAGACATTCTCCAGTACACCTTGTATCATATCTCATTGGTCCAAAGTAATCACTGGGAAGGGGGAGGGGGTGCCACCATAGTTATTTTACACCAAACAAGATTTATCTGTGCCACCTGTGGGAGGCTTGGATGTCAGAAGAAAAGCAGAGTTTTGAGTAGGCCGCCCACGGTGTCTGCTTCAAGGAGTCTTGGTAAATAACATTCAAGAGAGAGCATTAAGTCTTTTGAATGATCTTTGCATGGTATGCTGAGTCTGTCAAAACTACAGAACGAAAAGGCCAATTTGGGAGGGGAGATGCTTATGCAATGTGAACATATGTACACTAAGTTATAAGATTTCAGGGAGTAGAAGGTAAGAGAGAGTAATAAAGAGGAGAAGGTTGACTTTTGTACCATTGCTTCTTGCTGATCCCTTATTGTTCTTTTCATTCCCCCAATTGTCTGGTGTTTATTTTGATCTTCTAATACATGTTGTGACTTTCCAAACTAGACAAAATTCTGGAGATTGCAAGGTTCATGGAGGAATAGCGTGGGGCAAATGCTTGGCTTGCAAGTGAGACTTTATCAAACTCCGTAGACTCTCCATGGGCAGAAGTTATCCAGAGTTGAGTATGTAGTGGCTTGGCTTTTTTGTTTGGTTTTTTTTTTCCTGTTCTGTGACTAGAGTCTTGAGTACTTAGGCATCCCTGCAAATCAAAAAGGATGTGTTCATGTTTTCTTAATGAACTAGAAACAGTGAATTGGGTTCATGGGCAAATGCCTGTGGTTATAAGTAAAGTTATTGCCAACACTTGGCACCAAGGAGGATGAGGCCTGGGGATTAAGTAGTATTCCTGGAAGTTCTTTAGAAGGTTTCAAAATATAAAGAAGTGGACATTGATACTTGGTGTTACGTATGTCTGACAGATACTCTGATATTCCTTCTTTCTCCATCCCAAGTCTGGAAGATAAGATGTAGCATAGTGATGAGCTATTAGACATGTAAGAGGAGCTAGTTATTCCGTTGCCATTAACTAGTGCAAACAAAATAGCTACAGAATTTTATAAAGCACATTGAAAGAAAACAGTGCTTTTGAGATGATGGCTTTCTAAGATGGAAAGCTCTGGTCAGCTTCTCTGGCTGCCTTCCCTCAGCTGTGTACCCTGGCTCCTGAACCTTTGTTCTCTCTAGTAACCACTGGACACCCCAAGGCTGCCAGTGCCAAGTGCTTGGCTGCTGGGCCACTGATAGTGTGGCCTGTTCCCCCACAGAGCCACATTGACCCCATTCTCCTTCTACAGGTCCATCTGGCTTTTCCCTCACTGATTCCCACCCTGAACTCATTGTTCTGGGGATTGGAACCCTTTTCTATCTCTTGAATTTGTCTGCTTTTCTCTGTCTCTGTGACCAGCCCCCTAGCCCAGGCTGCGTGCAAAGGCCTCCTCCCTGTTGCTCTGGCTGGTGGAGCTCTGGCTTCCCTCCAGTCCACAGAGTGTGTGCTCTGCTTCCAGGGAACTTTGAAAACCGCGCATCTCAGCATGTGATTCCCTTGCTTACAAAAACTTCAAAGGCAGCTTCCCCATTGCTTTTAAGATAAAACCCTGGAAATGGCCTCCAAAGCCTTGTCTGGACTGGGCCATTCTGGAATTTGCAAGCTCATCTTGTGTCGCTCATGACTGTCATCCTGAAGCTACCGCTTGGCACTCAGAATTCATGGATATGTATTGGGCAAAAGATGAAGAAGCTTGTGATCACTTCTCAAACATCATCCTCCCTGCTCCATCTTTTTGCACTTCATCTTCTCCTATCTGGAATGGCCTCTCCCCAGCCTCTGCCTGTCAAAGGCTACCTCATTCCTCTAGATTCAGCTCAAATGCCATTGCCAGCGAGAACCCTTCCTGCCACATGTGCCTTCTCTCACTTTGTTGAGCTTCCATAGCCTTTGCTTGTTCCTGTCTTTTGGTGTGTCACATACCACCGTGGGGACAGCTTGCCAGGGGGTACCTCTCACTCCTCCTGAATCTTTAGCTACCCAGGTCCTGGGCAGTCTGTCTCCCTTATCCTTGTTTCTAACCAGAGCAGGCCCCATGTGTATCTGGTGGTGATGTCTACACCTTGCTGTTTTAGAACTTGAGCAGGTTTCTCACACTTTTAAAAGGGATAGTTATACTTTAAAAATTCTTATCTCTATGCTGACAGTTGTCTAGAGCGGAGGAGAAAGCCATGCTCTGTGCCCTTGCATGTGCCTTCTCCAATTTGCTGCAGCTCCTGACAGTCTTCTTATCTCTTGCTCCTGGCCCACTTCTGTCCTCACTCTTCCCTGCCTGGCCTTGGTATAGGCATGTGGGTTTGCCACCCCTGGCCTACCCAATAGCTTTTGCCAAAAGAGGAGCTTGATACTGGGCGAGTCACATGAGTGAGCAAGTGGAAATGGGCTGCGAGAGTTATTTCCCTGACCAGCTCTTTTTTTCCTCCTAAAGATTTATTATTTCTGACTAATTGAAGGACCCTAAAACAAGTGGGAAGTATTGCTTCCAGGCCGATTTATACTTATGTGTTTGGGGCACGGAGGAGAGTGTATTTTTTTTAAGACTAAGAATGGGATTCTCAAAGGACCTTCTCCAGCTATTTTTGGCAGAGCCAAAGGAAAATCTATTTAAAGGGACACTGCAAAGAGGACAACCATGTATTTTAAAGCAAACAGGCAACTTAGCACTTTAAATTAATGGAAATACAGAAGAAGAAATCAGAGCTCAATCCCTATTTAGCCTTGCTGCCGGACCTTCACTTACTTTCAGCCCAAGAATTTCCCTGTTCTATGGCTTTCCAGCTTTTGGGTTTGAGAAAGAAAAGATACAAGTTCAGTTTAAATTTTTTGCTTTTAAAAAAATAATCAACAAAATTTCTGAATTCAAGGAACTAAATCTTTCATATCACAGGTAACACCCATTCTGAAAGGGGAAATACTTGACTTCAAGCTGTTAATGCTCTTAGAGCTCCTTTGATTTGGGTCTCTTGTTTGTTTTGAGTTGTTCCACTTTTATTTGGATTTATTTTTTCAAAGATGGTCCTATTTTCTGATTCACCTTTTCCTTTTCTGAACCCTCTCCCAAGACAGGAGGACACTGTCTTTTCCTTTCTTATTTACTGGCTGTGTAAATTTTGGGAATACTGTATCGTAAAAGCAAGGGAGTACCAACAATCATGAACATGATTTAGGCTTTGCCAACTCTTTGCAGAGCCTAGATTTTTTATGTACTGGCCCTGGAAGCAGAGTGATTAAATAGCTCTCCTGGTGACTAGCTGACCCTCTCACTGCTCTGGGCACTGGCGTCCTCTTTTGCTCCGGACTCCATGTCTTGCATTGTGAGTGTTACCTGTGATAACCAGTCTTCCCTTGACTGGTTTTTCCCCTGTTCTTCAGATCTACTGTGGCTCAAACATGATACCTAGCAGACTTTTAGGTATACAGAGTTTATCTGTAGGGATTGAGAGCACAGTGGTTAAGAGAGAAGGTTCTAGAGCCAGAGTGCCTGATTTTGGTCTTGTCTCTTCTATAACCTTGTATGAATTACTTCTTTATGCCTGAGGGTCCTCATCTGAAAAAGATGATATCCTATCAGGTTCTTTTGGCTTCTTCTGTTTGGATTGCTGCCACCTCTGCTAGGGCAAGTTCATATGGCCTTTAGTTTGCTTGATGCAAGTGCAGACCGATTGCTTGTAGCCTCGTACCCTCACCCAGGGAGGCGTGACATAAAATGATGTCCACGTGTAGTGCTTGGAGGCAAAGGGGTGTAAAAACATTCCAGAGGGGAGATGGAAGCTGAGGGTAAGAAGCAGTCATTAGATAGCCTCTTTGAAGATGGTCCCAAGAGATTGAGCAAACGTTGGTGCTTAACCCAGGTGGTAGCTAGCTTCTCTGCTTATTCTCCCACAAATCCCTGTGAAGTATTTTCAATAGTACACCTTGATTTATAGTTATACACCACATAACAATGTTTTGATCAATAATGGGCCACCTATATGACTATGGTCCCGTAAGATTATAATGTAGTGTTCTAACTGTACCTTTTCTTTGCTGAGATACACTTAGGTGCATGAATACCTGCCATTGTGTTACAGTTGCCAACAGCATTCAGTATAGTAGCATGTTGACAGTTTATATCCTAGGAGCAACAGCTCTACTGTAGCCTAGGCGTACAGGAGGCCGTGCCATCTAGGTGTGTGTGAGCACACCCTGTGTTGTCTACACAATGACAGAATTGTCTAACAATGCACATCTCACAATGTATCCTCATCATTAAGTGACCCCTGACTACTTTAAGTCTCTTTTTGCAAAGGCTAAAGTGGGACAATAATAGTCCCTACCCTCTTAAAGTTGTTGTGAGGCCTAAATTTATTAATCCATATAAAGTTCTTACAAGAGTAGCACGTGACACACCCTCCACAAATGTTAACTATTTTACAGTCTGTTTGGGAAATCAGGGAATGGGAGAAAGAGGGTTATGAAGCAGTATCTTAATGTGCAGGGAGATGGGTCAATTGTTGATGCAGTGAAACCAAATCAACTTGTTCTCACTGACGGATGGGGCTTGCTTCACAGTTATGTTATTGGCAAGCAAATCTCTTGGGGCCGGATGCCAGAAAACATAGCACACACAGCTCTTGTCCACTCGGGAGATTTCTGTGTGCATGTGTTTATTTTTGCTTTATTTTTTTGTTTTCTTGGCAATTTGAGTGCATTTGGTCCAAAGGGCTGAGCATCTCACCGTTCCTAGCAAAATTTGAACAGGGCCAACTGGGAGAAAGAGCTGTTCATATCTGGTTTCAGATCCTACCTTATCCCAAGCCTCACACTTCCCTGTGAGCGTCAGGCCTCTTCATGATTCAGATGCCCCGTGGAATGGTGCACCTGTTAGAAGGAATAAGTGGTGTGGGGCTGATTTCCATGGAGGTTAGCTCCCCCGTCTCCCCCCCTACCCCTCCTGCCTCTTGGTGTCGCAAGGCTGATTTCATCTCAGCAGCAGCTGTCTTTGCTGCAGTTTAATAACTCTTAATTTCCTGGAGGGGGATGACACGTTATATCATGAAGACTCATCTTTGTCTGCTTGGTCTGGAAATTTCCATTTATCTTTGTGATCTTTGAAATGTTTCTCTTTGTAGGAGAGTCTGACTTTCCTTCTGTCTTACTCCGTTTGCCCCCTCAGATGCCCTGCCCAGATTAAACATTACCATCCACTGGGAAAACAGTTCTCTTCACCAACTAGTTTGCCCCTGAGTCTTCACAGGGGTATTTTTCTCTCAATTACAGAAATCTGTATTGTTGTAACAGTCTGTACTCTAAGGAAAGTTATGTGTGTGTTCACCTTCATTCTGTCCTGGTAGATAACTTTTTCACTTTGCAGTTGAACTCATAAAAGAGATCTGAAGAAATGTTCAGGTGGTTCGGTTTTTCATATCAGTTCTTTTGGCTTTCTCCCATGTCCAGGAAGGCTTTTCCTCCAGCAGCTTAGTAATTTACTCAGTATTTCCAATTAGATACTTTAAGTATAAATTATTATTTCTTGGTTCTATTCAGTAGTTGGTAGACGAAACCAAAATGTTTGCTCTTGTTGGTATATTGCAAGAAAGTCTTCCTGTGTACTTGGAGGTGCATAGGAAGAATAGATCACTGTAGTATTAAAGTCATATATTCATTTTAAATAATGAGATACCCTCGGCCTCAGCAAAGAGTTGGTCTGTTAGTTGTTTTGTCTATAAGCAACAGATGTCAACTGTGGCTAATTTATTAAAAAAAAAAATGGAAGAAGGAAATTTAAAAGAAAGCTTCTGGTTAATCATGTAATTGAAAATAATAGAATTGAACCATCACATATTACAAAGCCACCTCAGGGGCCCATATGGGGCCTGGCATCTTACTACATTTCCCTAAGCCATTACTTCTTCTCTTCTAGATAACTGTTTCAGATCTTGTTTCCTATTCCAATGAGAAAATAGATGCAATCAGAAGAGAACTTCCACAGTCTGCCCCCACCATATCTACCCCTGTGCCCATGTTTCTACCATCCCTCCCAGTGACAGAGAATCAGTCAGTGTTCCTACCTAAAGACAGCCCCTTCACTGAGGCCCCTGAACTGATGGACACCACATTGCATCCATGAGGACTTGGCTCTTACAGTTTTTCCCTCTCCCTTGTGTATCATTAACTTTTCTGTCTCTATTGAATCTTTCTCATCAGCCCATAAGCATGTTGTAATGTTTATAATCCTTTAGAACTAAAAAAAAAAAAAAAGCTTACAAAGACCCTTTCTCAATCCCATGTCCCCTTATACATACCATCCCATTTCTCTGTGCTTGTCTTTATGAAAAAAAAACAAACTCAAATACAGTAGGACCGCCATAGTTAATCACACCCCTATGTGACCTAATTTTTATAGATGGAACATGCACCACATGTACATGTTAGTACAGTAGGCATCGTTCCTTCTGCTGACCACCTCTGTATTGACGAGTGTATTATGGTCCCTTGGGTGGGCACCTCACACTGGTTCTGCTGTAGTGATCTGTGCTTATGTTTCCCGAGTCCTTTCTTCTCATTCATTCCCTCTCAACCCTACTCAGGCTTTTACACTCACTACACCACTGAAACACCGCATGTCAGTGTTGCTCATGAGCTCATGTTGCTAAATCAGTTTCAGGCTTCCCTTGCTTAATCATTCCAGAGGAATTAACGCAGTTTCTCATGCCTTCCTCCTTGATATGCTTTCTTCACTTGATTCCAGGATGCTGCACTCTACTGCATGTCCTCCTGCTCCCCAACTGCCCCTCCCAGTCCTATTTGCTACACCCTAGGACTCAGGCCTTCAGTCCACAGACCTGATCTCCCTCCATCTTCTCTCCTCCTCCATTGCTTTAGGACTGCAAGCTCCCATCTCTGCACTCCGCACCCACCAGCATTTCTTAATTTTTTTAAAATAGCACGTGTCACTGTCTAGTATATTGTATTTGGCTTACTCTTGTTGTCTTGTCACTGAAATATAAGCTCCATGAAGTTTGTAGTCTCCTCTACCTGACTGTATCCTTAACACCTACAACAGTGCTTTGGACATTTTAGGAGACACTCAATAAATATTTACTGAATAAACAAATGAAAGAAAGGTAGAATCCAGGGAACTCCTGGGTGGCCCTTTTGAAGCACTGCCTTTATAGTGTCTCAGCTCCAACCACCTTGGTCCCCTTATCACTCCATTGCAGATGAACATTCCTAGTAAAGAGAGTTGGGTTCAACTGCCATTCTTGAACATGTAGGACACATGTAATGGAGAAAGAAGATCCAATTGGAAAATTTCCAAGGAAAAATTGGATGCCATTACTCAAAAGGGCTGAACAGGTAGAAATATCCAATGTCTACAAGAGTTGTGCTTCTTACAATCCAGTTCTTTTCCTTGGAGAATTCTTCTTTTAGAAGAAGAATTAGAAACTTCCGATTTTGGCTCAAATTTTAATGCTATAATGGATCATATAAATGCCTGGATAGACCTATTATGCATTGTTATGTGCAAGATGGGGCCATCATTATGATAAATACAAACAGCAAACGTAGCATTCAGATATCTCTCTAATGCATAGTTACACAGCCTGGCTCCCCTGGACGTCTGACTGTTTTTGCATGAGCTATCACTTTATGAAAGCCCAGCCTCTCTTTGCAGCATGCCCCCAGAAAGACCCTGCACTTGGAATTGTCTCCTATGATGCATGATGGAGTGAATGAAGATGCTAGCTTGGTTCTCTGACCCCCCCAGAACTGGGTACATTTTAAACCTGTTTCCTTCAGTCACTGGGCAAATGGGGGTTGCTATGCCAGACACATCTCTCAGTCTACCTGGCTAGTCAGGTTTTCGTGTTCTCTGTACTGAAGGATAATCTTGCCATTTTGCTAGTTCAAAAACTAAACTGCCCTCCTACTAGCACTGCTGCTTAAACTGCCTACTGAGCTTCCCTTCCAAACTGCTGTCTGTGCTACAGGGTCGTTCTCCCCAGCCCTACCCAGATTGTTAAGGAAGGAAAGGACACTGGCAGACGTGTAGATTATCCTTCCTTGTCATTTATGTGTTGTGATTCCTGATAGGAATAAGCACATCAGAAATTGTTTTTGTTATAGTTAAGTCTCATCTCACTCCATTGAAACTTAAGGCAAATATCTGATGCTTTTTGCTCCTTCTAAGGCTTACCTTTCCTCTTTAGGGGATGGAGGGAATATAAAAACGAATCCCTGGTAAACTAATTCATAAAGGATGCAGAGTAGCACTTCATTTTCCAATAAAGTCAAAAGCCAGAGTTCTAAAGCGAAGCACTTTCAGTTGCAGAACTCCTAAGTCCTTGCTAGTTACTGTTAAAGGAGTTGTCTTTGTACGCTTGCACTTTCTGGGATTTGACAGCCCATTGAAAACTACGCTCTCCAGTGTTACTGATAATCAGGAGCATCTCTGATAAAGCTCACTTGGCCAGAGCTGGACTGAGATAAAGAAATGGGACTGTCCAGCTGGCATCACTCATTCCAACATGTATTGATTGGTTGAGCAGTTTCTGTGGACAAGACACTTACTTATTCAAGAAGCTAATTATTTTTATTAGTGAGTGATAGGGAAGAGCATTGGCCTAATAGGTAAGACGTTCTAATCCTGGGTTTTTACAAACTCTTTTTATGCATGATTTGCAAGTCGTTTATTAGACCTTCAGCTTCATCATCTACCAAATGAGAGGGATTACTTTTACACTAAAAAAAAAAGTCCACACACTCACTACATTCAAGGAAAACAGTGTAGAAAGGATAGCCACTGAATTTTAATTGGGTCTTTTTCTCCTGGTTTCTTTATTTTTGAATTTTTATGAAGTAACCATGTGTACTATTTAAAAAGTTATAATTAGTTTTAATGAAAGGTGCAGGCTGTGTGACTCGGAACCCCTTTTAACTTCAAAGACATCTATGATTTCATGGAGCAAGAGTGGGTAGGACAAGGCAGGACAGTCCTTGGTAATCCTGAGACACCATCCCTGCTGTCTGCTTTCGCTCTCTGTTGTCTGCCTCTCTGCTGGTTTGCATCTCTACCCAAGTGGTCAGCAGAGAGGTGGACTACAATTCAGCACGGTAGAGATGGTACTGAAACTTTTTAACTTGAAAAGGTTTTTGTATTTTTTTTCCATTTTAACTCATATTACTGATAACTTGGAACGACACGAATTTTTTCTGACTTATGTGGCCACTAATTAAATGTGAACTGTACTATTATACAGAAGTGGTTTCTAATAAAAGGAAGTTAACAACAAGACTGCACTGTTTCTGTTTCTGCCTTCTTTCTTTTTGTCCTTTCCTGTTACTTTCAGGAACTGTGAGGGTCCACGAACTTTTCATCCATCATAGACCCCTCTCCTCTTTTTCTTCTACTCCGTCTATGCCAGTATGACTGGTATTCTGCTGGTTTTTTATGACCCACAAACTAAGAACGTTTTTTTTACATTTTAAAATAATTGAAGAAAAAAATAAAAAGAAGAGTAATATTTCATGACACATGAAAATTACAGGAAATTCATATTTCAGTGTTCATACAGTTTTTTTGGAACAGAGCCACACTCATATTTATGTTATATATTATCCATGGCAACCTTCGAGCTACAATGGCAGGTTGAGAAGTTGCAAGGAAAACCATATGGCCCACAAAGACTAAATATTTACTCTTCAGTCCTTTAGAGAACATGTCTGCCAAATGCCTGTGCTAGAAACTCCTTTTTCATTGGCTGCCTTGGACCTACAACCTGCTTGGTTGTGCCAATTTGTTCAACAACTGTTTTATCAAGTGCCTACGGCATGTCACATGCACTATGCTAGACACGGGTATCCAAAGATGAGCATGATACCTTACCTATTGGGAAGGAGGAGTTCACAGCCTAGAGCAGTGGTTCTCAACCTGTGGGTCACGACCCCTTTGGACTGTATTGAAGTTTAGGGCATTAGGAAGGTTGAGAACCACTGGCTTAGAGGGTGGTGTGGGCATATCTCTAGGTCAACTACAGCCCGGTTGTGTGTGCTGGTGCTGAGGTGTGAGTTAGGTACTGTAGTGGAACCTGACTCATCTTGGGAAGGCAGCAAGAGAGTAGAGTAGGTTATCATTAGATAGCAGATTACAAAGCCTGGACACCCTGAAGCTGCACTTTTTCTATGTTGGTTACTTTTAATTATAACACTAGAATTGTTCCATTAAAGTTAATTGTTACCTAGAACAAGAGTTGTCATAATTTTAACAAGTGTGCCTTGAACATTCCAAGTGCGCATAAAAATTATTGCTCTATTATAGGGTCCACATTTGACAGAGCTATATAAATATTGTATTTAATGATTTTAGTTTATTATCATCAAAGTATAAAATTTTCTTTGAAGAATCACTATTGGATATCGACTTATAAGCAAAGGAGAATAAACTTTTTGGTTAAAATTGTAACTTTTATTTGCTTTAATTAAAAAAAAATTCTTAGTACTTTTAACAAAGCCTTAATTACTGTACTAATGATCTTTGTTTCTTGTATAAAAAGATCACTGGGCCCCATTCAAGACCTCCTGAATCATAATGTGGGAGCGCATAAGGATTTCTTTTTTTAATCAGCTCCCATTTCTATCTACATTAATTAATTAATTTCTACCTACATTAAAATCTGGGAACTGTTACTGAGGGTTATATTGATTAAAGGTGCATCTTAAAAGTTATTAGCTTTATTTAAAACTTGCATCTTCTACCCCTATAATATACCAAACTTTTAAAATTTCTCCAAGACAATGTGAAAGATCCCTGATTTTCCAAAACATACTCTTTCTCCCTCTTCTCCTTTTTTTATTTTGGAAAAAAAAAATAGAGCAAAATATACAAAAAATAATTTGGAATATGTATTTGTTTTGCTGTATGTAATTTTTCATGTACGTAGATATTTACGCTGTATGGATATATATTTATATGATAGTTAACATTTCTCATATTTGTTCCTCCCCCTCAAATGTTAACATTGAAATCCTCCTTCCTACCCCGTTCCATTTCCTTGGCCCACCAGTGGGCATCATTAATATGAATTTTAGTGTACATCTTTTTGAACTATGTTTTGATACTTTGAAAGTGATTTTTTTGGGTCCAAATACAAACATCTGGTATTTATGTATTGCCATTTCCATAAACGGTATGAGAGTATACGCTCACATTTTTTAGCTTGTGTTTTTCATTCAGTTGTATCTTCTTGAGATAAATCCTAGTTCATTCCTTTAAATGCTATGTAAACATCCCATGCATTATTTTTCCCTTTCTCTGTCGATAGACAGTCAGTATTGTTTCTTTTTTTCTTACTGTTATAAACAATGCCACAGTGAACATTTTTGCAAGCATCCTTTGGTACATGTTTGAGTTTTGGCAAGATGCATACTTACCTAGGAAAGTAACTGTAAGGATATGCATAGCATCTGGACATTGCAGATTATTCTCCATAGTTACTGTGAATCAGTTTATATGCCTGACACACTTTTCATTTGGATCAGTAGCGAGATATGGACACAAGATACTTCGGGTGGCACTTACTATGTCCCACGTAGTTTTGCATGTTTCAAGTATGTGGGAGCCAGTAATTTCCATTTAACCTGAACTGTAAATGATTGAAGCAGGTCAGCTAGACTCCAGGGATTAAAGTGGAGGTTGGGGGAATTGTGTTCCAGGTGAAGAACGGGAACAACTTGGCTGCAGACCTCAAATGCCAGGGAAGAAACCAAGGCACCGCAAAGGGTTGAAAGTCTTCACAGGATTACAGATAGGCTGATGTGAAACCACCCAGAGAGATCTGACATACAAACACCCTAGCACATGTCCTTCTCATTGTCCTCACTGGGACTTTGGCAGGTCCTGCTTCTTTAAAAATGCAAAGGCTTTTAAACATCTCCCACAAGCCTCCACGGAACAGCCCTACCAGAAGCCAAGCAGCAGTAGACACAACTCAAAGGGTTCACTGTAGGTCACTAGGGTTCCTGGCCTATGCAGGTCACCATGGCTGTGGAGTGCCACCCTTCCTGGCTTGCAAAGATGATAAAGCCCTATCAGTATCTTTGTAGAAATCTCTTTTGAGGATGGGTCTGGAATTTCAGGCTGGCATGAGCAATGTTTAAAAGTAAATGGTGTGGGGTCAAAGAGAGGCCATCTTTCCAACTCTGGGTCTGACAGCCCTCTAGACCACTTACAGGGTTGAAGGCCAGGAGCACCTACTACTCTGCAGCCTCTTAGCAAAGGGGAAGAGGGCTCTAGCTGTAGGTGCCTGGGCTGCCTTGTGGGATGCAGGCTAAACATCATGCCTAGCCCTGGTTTCCAGGGACATCCTTAAGTGCCTGATTGCCTCTTACCTTTGTTGCCTGCCTCTAAAGGCCATTTAGTGCCTACCTGCCCTCTCATATGTTTTACCTCCATTGAAATGGACCAACAAACTACTATATTTTTCTACCTTCTGTAAATGTACTGGAAGAAGGGAGGGAGGTAGAGAAGAAGGAAGGAAGCTAGCAAGTTAGTGAGGAGGCAAAGAAAAATCTTAACAAAGATTAGCTCTTTGTATTACCCAACCATAATGTTATGGTAAATGAATAAAAAATGCAGTTTAGCTGCAGGCGAAGTCAGGACACCAAGATGATGCATTAGCAGGACTGAGCCTAGGCCAGAGCAACAGAATTTGAGAAGGTATTCATCCACAACCATCCCAAAAGTGAGAGCCTCTTTATATTTTTTGCCCTGAATGTCTCTTCTGCCTAACCCCAGGCCTGGCCTGGCTGGGTTTCAGTCCCCACTTGGGGGCTCTTTGTCAGCTTCCAGCTTGAATTCTTCCTCTTGTTCTTTCAGTGTGCTATGGACGTTGATGGACAGTCCTGGGGAAGAGTCTGGTTCAGTCTCTTGTTTGCCTTCTCAGACTGTACCTGGTATTTTATATCTGTCACTGGGAAAAAGGATTTCAGATACAGACTTTTCTTTTAGAGAGAACTTTCAGGAATGTGTCTGTTGCCTCTTGACATGGATAATTAAAAAGTGCCCCCCTTCATTAACATCCGTAACTGAAAGCTGGCTCTGTTTGACTGTGGCAAAATAGGAACAGGTGGGTTTGATTTGCTTAGGAACTTGAAACTCAACTTTAGAGACTTCTTAGCATCTGAGCTCTCTGGGTCCTTAAGTACTTTCCGAATGGCTGACTGGTGAAACAGGTGTTGGTGTGGCAGAGCCACTGAACTCACATGGCACTTCTGTTTCAAGAAACCAATCCTCCATTCATGCTCTTGCTCTTCTGACTATGCTCTGCAAGTGCAGAGTAATTTTTAGCTGAATTGGGCAAGAATAATATTGGCCATGGAAGAGGTGTTTGGGATTGCCATCTCATCTCAAGTTTAACTTTTCCTTTGCATTTGCATAACTAGTTCGCAGAAGACCTTTCCCTCCCTCCTTTAATCAGTTCGCAGAAGACCTTTCCCTCCCTCCTTTAAGCAGTTCGCAGAAGACCTTTCCCTCCCTCCCTCCCAACTTAGTGCTTTGTTGGGCAAAGTCAATTTGGAAAGAGTTGAGGGGTGGGAGGGCACAGAGGCTCTCTGGAATTGGACAATAAAACAAGTTAGGCAGAGGAAGCCTGTGGCAAAAATTTTTTTCTCTGTTTTGATGTACTGTGAAGTAAGCACTTTCTCCTTTGGAGACTGCCAGCACAGAGACCTTCTCATCTTTCCCCTTCTCTGTTGTTACCTCCCCCGTGTGCCTGTAAGCACCTTTGTTTGCCGGCCTTCGCTTTAGCCTTTGCTACCAGGCTGATTCTTTGGTCTTTGCATTTAGCGTAGGAGAAAGGCAGATGGAGAGATCACCCAGGAAGCTCGGTTTGCCATTTCAGAGTTAACTGTGCTGAGCAGCTAATTTGATTAATCACATTTAACCGAAAACACCTGCAGGGTCTGCCAGACAGAGGACAGTCAGCCTGGTATCGTCAGCCCCATACAAACCCTTCTCACTGTCAGACTGGACTAAATGAACATGTTTTTAAACATAGGTGCCTTGTCGAGGCCTTGAAACAAGCACTTACATGGTCTTAATGGCTCCTCAGGAGAAAGCTGCATGTGCAATGGCCCCCTTTGGCTTTTGGACTCATTTCCCTACAGCCTAAGCATGGTAGTATTTGTGGAAACTGATCCAGTGGTGCAGAGTGCGTAAGGAAAGTGAGCTTGTTTGACTCAACGTTTGCAGGGCCTGGGGGGAAGCTAGAGATGAGAGAAGAGATACAGAATTCTCCTGATGCCCGTAACCTGGCTCATACTGCTTTGCATGGTCTTCTCCCCTTTTCTCCCCTTTTGGAAGATGAGCCGGCAGTCACATAACTCCAGGACATCTGGATGGGAAGATCTGCTGTGGAGCCTCAGGGGTGTGACCTACCTGTGGGTCATGGGGGACTTTGAATACTTGACCATGAGTGTTGGTGGCCATTCTAATGAGAGTCAATTGATTCATTCTTCAGATAGTGGGATGCCTGTTATATGCCAGGTGCTATTCTAGGTATGGGGCTATAGCAGTACCCAAGACAAATAAGTTCCCTACTGTCCTAGAGCTTAAATTTTAATTGAAGAAAGATGCAGATATTTACATATATTCGTTAAGCACCTACTCTGTGTTGATAACCTGAGAATATGATGGTGAATTAAAAGTTATGATATAAAAGTATAGGCTAAATCTATTACAAAGATGATTCAAGTGCGGTAGGCACTTTAAGCATAAGTGGCTAGGGTGTTGCAGATGGGCAAGAAGGTGTGTTAGATGAAGTGGTCAGGAAAGACCTCTTAGGGTAGTATTTAAGCCCCTATGTGAGTTGTATGAGAGCAAATCCATGTGAAGAGGGAGAGGAATAGCCTTCCAGGAAGAAGGAGCAGCAGGTGCAAAGATCCTGAGACAGGAACTTGCTTGGCATGTCTAAGGAACAGTAAGGAGGTCAGTGTGGTGTAGCTGAGTTTAGAGGGCTAAGCAGGGGCCAGACCAGGTGGGGGTTCGGTGACCACAGTTTAAAGAAGAAGTTTAAATTCATTCTAATTATAAATGGGGGGTCCTGAGGATTCAAGGTGGGGTAGTGACATGATCTGTGGTGGTGGTGGTGGTGTTTCTGTTCCCAGGACCATCCTGCTACTCTGGAGAATGAGCCAAATGGGGACCAATATAGTGTTGGGGTGGGGGTGTGCTGATGCAGTAGCACAGATGGGGGACGCTGGGACTCCGGTGAAGTGGTGGCCATGCTGACAAATGGGCACATTTGGGATATATTTTTAAAAATGCGGCCACCATGATTAACCGAGGGACTAGTAGCAGCATGGAGAGGAATCAAGGATGACTCCTGGGGCCTTCTGTGGGGCAGAAGGGAGTTCTTATTTTGTTTTATTGGTGTGGTTAGACAGACAGGTGTCAGGGATGAAGATATTAAGAGTTCTGTGTAAGCGCTCTCAGTATAGACCATCTTTTCCCTCTATATCAATCATGGGGCTGATGAGATCACTGGGGGTAGGTCTGTGGGTGCAGGAGGAGCGGTGTCAGGACAACCCCATGGCACTACAGCATTTAGAAGTGGGGAGAGGAGAGTCCAGCAGCGAAGACAAGGAGGAACACCCACGATCAGAGCAGAGCTCCTGGTGTATCCTAGCTGGGACTCACACCTCACAAAACAAACCCAAGTCAAGGTCTAAAAGACGAAGCCTGCTGTTTGTGGAACCAATTGCTTGGTTTATTTAAGGTAATGACCCGTGCTTTCTATTGATGAGATTGGAAATGACACAGTGTTTAAGAGTGGGAGCCCTGGAGTTGCACAGAACTGAGCTGAAACGCAGTCACAGTACTAGCTGGGGGCCCCCCTGGGGATTACCTGCCATTTGAGGATGGTGAGGAAAGAGGCGTCTTCGTTTATAAAATGGGGAGACTGATAGGGTTTACGGCAGAGTCGTGTGAATATTGAGTTGATGCATATATCAAGCACATGTCCAGTTTCTGAACCCCAGAATATCAGTTTGTTCCTCATTGACTGTTTCTCTGTGTCTTCTGCTGGGGATGTTTGATGCTTTGCACAATACCTCCGTTTTCTACTTTGCATTTTTGGTCTTTATTTGCTATGAATAACTTCTGTTTGGTATCTGTTGCTGGCTCTCAGCTTGGTGATAATGCCCTGATTGCCTCAGCCTTGACACTCACCCCAATCCCCAAGACAATTATTTCGTCACCCTGAAGTGTTAGGAGAGATTCTTTTCAGGGTGAATGAACAGCATATCCTCTTTGGACTGTCGCAAGAATATGGAGTGGTGTTCTTCTTGCCACCCAGAGAGAAAAGTTCCTTGTCACTATTTGTCCTTGCTCAGAAGTCATGAGGAATAACAATTTATGCCCAAGAATTTGTGAGGAACATGAAGACCTGAATAATAAAATCACTTTGCATGTTTGAAGACCTACTGTATGTCTGGTGCTTTAGATTTCTAGTATCTACTATCATTGCAATAATCCCCCAAAGCAGATATTGGGATTTTTGATTTATAGATGAAAACATCGAGATAGAGTTACATAACTTGCCCAAAGTTACATTGCTTCTAAGTTTTGAATTTAGGATTTGTACCCATGCTTCTGAGTCCTGATTCTCTTTTTTTCTCACTATACTCTAGCTACAGATCAGCATAATTATAGACCTAAAATCAAGATGATGAGAGTTGGGATTCAGCTTGTTTTAGGCAGACCTCTCCTTTGAATTTCATTTTAAAAAAAAAAGATTATTTATTTTCAAATTACAAAAGCCTAAGAGGTGTTTTTGCCATGGTTGCTGTTTAAATGATTTTTAGTTCTCTATAAAACTTAAAAAGCTTTTGAGTTTAAAAAATGTAGAGAAAAAGTTGATGTTGCTTACTGTTATTTGGATATTTATAGCTAAATATTTTATAGTACTCCTCAAGATAAAAAGGCAGCACTGTTGAGCATACATTTTGCTGAAGCATACCAGCAAGTTAGAGTTCCTAAGAATTTTAACAGAGCATGTTCAGCAGTTGAAGGCAATTGATGTGCATCCTTGGGGAAGGTAGAGCTAACTAGAGTATTTTTTTTTTTTTTGTCTTTTCCCCCTTAATTATAGGTGGCATTGTTTCCTAGATGTGATCTATTTTAAATTACAAATACTCAAAGCCACCAGCTACCTTCCTTAGGAAGCTGTTTTGGTTTACCATTTAGAAATGCTTCTGAAATTCTGACTTTCCTGCCTCAAGACTACACTCTAGCCACTGTCCCATTGATCAGTTTTGCCATAGCCAAATTCATCTTTGTCTCTCTTCCCCCCGCCCCTTTTCTCTACTCTGATGTTCCTTGTGAGGTGGGAGGTTAAATCTTACTTGTCTGAATGGCCCCACTGTCAAGTCTACTGGCCACATCGTAGGTACACAGGAAATTTTTTTTTGGTTGAAGAATCTCCTCTTTAGATTCTCTTATTTTTAAACTCAGATTCAATATATCTTTATCCCAGCTTGGAAGCATCTCATAAGAAAGTTGTAAGATATTTTATTTACAAATGACTCATTTTGTATCATAACATGTAATGAAATTAAGCCATGATTATAGAGCAAACAACATTCTTCAAGGTAAGATGCAACACTTTTAGTTCTTTCCATCTTCATCAAAAGTAACTAGCAGAATCTAGCCATCCATGCCTCTGACTTTTTCATCCTGCCATCAGCCCAGCCCATCCAGATGCACTCAAAGCGTGGTCAGAACTATAATTGAATGGGAATTTAACAACCTGACCTGAAAAAGTCTCTGCTTCTGATAACCTGACTATAGGGAATAAATTAATGTTCAGGGAGATTTGAGATCATAACCATGGTCACAGTATTCCCTGTCATTAAAACTTAATCTCACTTTTAAAAATTAAAAAATAAGGTTTTTTATCATATGCCATTAAAATAGAAAAAGAAAATGAGAATGAGTCAGACTTGGCTGTCTGTGCCCAGTGGTGAGCTCTGGATTCTCATCAGCCTGTGCTGATTGATATGCAGCGGTCCATAGAAAGGAACTGGGAATGCAAAGAAGAGTCGCTCACTCCTTCTTGTTTCCTTGAGGAGAATGCATCGAGGGCTGATGGGAAACTTGGCAGGAGAGCAGGGGAAGGTTTATAGCCTGAGTTTCCACAGATTTGGAGGGAGGCGTGCTTTTAACCAAAAGGGAGCCCTGCCCTTTTCTCTGCCCTACTTAGAGCTGAAGTCTGCCCTCTCCAGCGTGGCGTACAAAGGCATCCTGTGATCTGGATGCTTTTTCCTCTCCAGCTCCCCTTTCTCCACTCCATGCCAAAGATCTACTACTCTGAGAATAACCAGCTGCTTACAGTGCCCACAGACACACCATCTCTGCCTTTGCTCATACTAACATCTCCACCAGAAATGTTCTCTGCACAGGTGGAATTTGGTAGCCCCGACCTCATTCATTGTGCATACTATGTTCATAGCCCCTGAAACCCTTGGTTCCCTTGCTTTTCTCCCTCTCTGTTGTAGGACAAGCTTCTAGATGACAGGTCCAGTGTCTGTCACATCATTTGTCCCACTTGGCCTGGCCCACTGCAGGTCATTCTCAGAACATCCTCTGGTGGCAGAGAGTGGAAAGATGTTCACCAGGTAGTCTCACTGACACATGTGATATAAACCCAGGCCAAGTAGAGGGTCCCTAATTGGGAGTCAGAGAGGTGGGTCATCTGAAGGATTAGAGAAATTAGTTGGCCGAAGAGGAGGACAAGAGAGAAGCTTCCAGATAATGACAAATGTGAAGGTAAGTGGTGGAGTAGGAGTACAGAGAGGAAGAGCCTATGGTGACGGTTGGCTTAGGTGATAATATAGATGTATGAGATGACAATTTTTTTATCAAGTAATTAGAGTTTTGTAACTGGATAGGCAACATGCAAAGTCAGATTCTATTCAGGCTTTCCTTGTTTCAGACTTGGAGGCTAGTAGAGGCAGATACAGAGTACACCAAAGCAGTTGTTCAGCCGAACCAGGCGTTTATCCCCTTGGGCTGGATTTGAGTGGGGGCCAGGAGTTAGCTGAGGATTCCCAACCCTGATGTGGCTGTGGGCACAAGGAAGGAAGCAAACCTCCTTAACCCAAAGAATGCTGTGAATTTCAGACTCATCAGAAACTATCTTTGCTACTCAGATTGTGCCATCTTTTTTTAATGGCTTCCCATAATATTTAAATAATTTTGGTTGGTCTAGACCCTGCAAGAAAACTAAACTATAACCTCCTAAGGCTGAGATGTTGCTCATCAGTGATTTTTCTCAAAGAAACAAGACAAAGCTCTTATTTTCATCCTGGTCTTCAGGTGGCCATTTGGGGTTTCAGACAGTAGCTCCTAATATGGCTCCCATGAGCTGTGAAAGTTGATCATACCTTTGTTGCAAGAATGTTTTTCCACTGGGAGTATCTACAAAAAGAATCGTAAAGCTGGACATGGCCATTCAGATAGATAAGAAACTGCCAGTCCATTTTGGCATTTTTAAAAAATGACACAAACCCAGTGTTGGCCATTTTTCTAGAATTTTGACTAGGGGTGGGGGATAGGAAATAAAACCAAACTTAAACTTGGGCCTCCACTTTTATTTTTAATTTATCATATAAGCAACTTTTGCCAACACACCTGGGTCCCTGAAGTGATGAGAAGGCAAGAAATTACTTCAAAGAGCTATAAATCCTAGTGCTAGTTTCCTTTCATCTCAGACATTTTAGTCTTGAAACTGCTTACTGGCCTATGGTTTATTATCTGGAGATTGAGCCAGTCTTCCTTGTATTAACCAAGGTGTTTCCTGCCCTGTTAGCACTTCGTTAGCACTTTAGGCTGCTGCTGAGATGCGTTGGTGTAGGGTCTCTTGTCCAGGCTACTTAGTGATTCTTCCTTATCCCTAAGGTGTATCATCACTACAGGCCTCATGGAAGTCTATGCAGAGGAGGTTGCTGAATATGACACGGGATCTTCCCATGCTCACATACCCACAAATGCCTGGAGCCACACTAGAGTTTTGGATCCCTCTGTCTCTCACACAACTCAAGTATTTATTGATATCATCTATTCAGTGCAACTCCCGCAATGCAGTGTGCTGAGTTGCACAAGCATGCTGGGTCATGTTCCAGTAAGTTTTCCAAGCACTAAACAAGAAAGTGTTTACCAGGGTCCTTGGCATTATGACTTGCATTTGTTATTGGCAAATAAACTGTGCCTTAAGATTTGTGTAGAATCCAGGGTGCCAGTTGCTATCTTTAGAGTCCAGACCTCCCTGGTATCAAGGGCCCTCTGAGGCATCAAGACATTAGTTCATATGATTTCTTACATGCGTTCAAATGAAGGTGTGGAAAAGTCTGCCCTGTTGCTTCACACTGTGGAGAACCAGAGCTGTTACCACTTGTGTTAGAAGAACTTGGTTCTTCCATTGGAATCAAAGGAATGTGCCCTTCAGCAACTATAAAAGGATGAGTATCCAACTGTTGTGTTTGTTTGGAAAGCATTAGTGCCAGAAAGGTGTTCCTGATAGAGTTTAGGAAGCTAAAATTCCTTCTTTCTGTTTACTCTTGACCAAATTTAGTATATGCCAGCTGCTGATGTCTCTGGCACTGGGCTCCCCATACCTTCTCCATTTCAGACTGGAGTAGCCTTCTTTGAATTCTTCAGACTTCCTCTGTCTAACCATCAACCTTAGTTTGTTACCTATGCCACAATGCTGCTCCTTCACCCAGTCATCCTCCACTCATTCTTTAGGACAGTGAGTGCTTCTCAAGCATGGATCACCTGGGAAGTGTGTTAAAGTGCAGATTCTTCTTCAGTAAGTCTGGAGGGGGTCTGGGATCTGGTGTTTCTAACAAGCTCCCAGGTGAAGCTGGTGCTACTGGTCCTCCATTAAGTCAGAGTCTCCTATTTTATGTGCTTCTTACATTGTATACTTTTTCTTCATAGAGCACATTTCACAACTGCATATTTTATTTTATTTATGCCATTTTCCTATTAACACTCATCTTTTCTGCTAAACTACAAGCCTTCTGAGTGTAGGGCTTTTTGCTCATTCTATTTGCAACTCTCTATGCTGCACTATAGATTCACTAGGATGGAGAGACAAGTGGATATCGTGTTGGTTGTTCACAGAATCCCTAAACTTATGCTCTGAGATGCCATGAAAATCATAAAACTTAGGGGTTTGGACCAAATTAAAAAAAAAAAAACAGTAATAGTCTTCATTATTTAAAGAAGGAGCCACTGGATTAATTAAATTTCTTGTCATGCAAAAAGAACTCAAGGTAATCTTTTATGGAAAACAACTCAATAGATGGTACATGTCTCTTTGTCTCCATGCTGTGAAAGATTATGTCATATCAGCGGGACTCTTGACTAGGAGTTACAAGGTACTACATTCTTGCTTTTTAAATTGAGGTAAAATTCACACTTCATAAATTAACTGTTTTAAAATAGGAATTTCTTACATTGGTTAATGTTACACAACAAACCTTTTCATCACTCCCAAAGGAAAACCCATCTGAGGTGCTATATTCTTAACTCAGCAATTCTAAGACTTTTTGATCTTGGTACTTTACATTCTTAAAAATTATTGGGAACTTCAGTAGTCTTTGTTTATGTGAATTATATCCATCGGTATTTGCAGCACTAGACGTTAAAGCTACAGTACTTTTGGAGATTTATATATGAATTCATTCAATGACATTTCATCTTTTTGTCAATCTTCTAGTGTTTGACTCAGTAGAAGGTAACTGGATCAATCATATCTTCACTCAGGCTGTTGTCACACACTTTGTTGTTATTAAAGCATGTGAAGAAAATGAGGCCGCACGTGTATATATAGTTGGAAAAGGAAGAAATATTTTAGTAATAGCCTTTTCAGATAATTGTGGATATTCTTTTTTTTTTTTTATTAATTTGCCAGAACTCAATAAGTGGTAATTTCTTAAAGGTTTATTGCAGTGTGGAAAGTAGAATATCAGTGAACTGTTGACAAGTGGTTACATTAAACTCTTTTGGCCTATTTTGCCATTCCAATGGGACTTTTAGCCCTGCATGAGTTTTTTTTTTTTTTTTAACATACATTGCTTATTTGAGAAATACTGGTTTACTGACTTATGCAAATCTCCCAAAGTGAACGCAGTGCATCATACAATATTAAAAACCACATTTGTTAATGTCACCATGTCTCTCATTTTTAAAAAGTCATTGAGTATCAGGAAGCTGTCAAGTTCACAGTGTAGATCCAAGTTTTCTAAAATTATATATTTTTGGCTCAAAACCATGATTTTTATCATTGGTTCATTTCTGAGGAAATATCTGCCAAATACCCGAGTCTCTGTAACCATAGTTTGTCTGTTAGTTTTTTGAAGTTAAAATGGTGTTTCATTGAAAAAAGAGGTCAGTTCAACTTACAGCTCAAACCGTTGTACAAGTTCGTTCCCTCAAGTCAGTTTGGTAAGCAACAGAAGCGCTCCATGCATGTTTCCTACTTCATTATGATATAGAAATGTGTAGGCTAAGCCTTAATCAAGTTAGTAATGTTACTGATTTACCAAGGGTACTTTTAAGTAGAATTGGCCTTTTTTTTTAAACCTGCGAATGTGTGGCAGTGAAGAATGCAGTGACTGTTGGAATAGCTTGGTTTCACACTAAGCTATTCCGTTGTTTTTGCATCTCCTGTAACCTCTGCAAGGGTCTTGGTCCTAGGAGTTTATGGACCAACAGTGAGAGAACTGCTATCCTAGCTAAAACAAAAGCCCTTTAATAGGCTCATTTTAGGCACTTCTTCTAACCTCTATGGTTAGAGGAGCATATCTAACCCTAAAGTATGAATTAGAAGAAATTTCCCTGTGGCTGTCTTAAATCAAATTTACCTATAGAAGTAGTCATGCCTGACAAATTCTATCAAAGCAAAACTAACTTGAAAATTGCCCCATGTCACCTACTGACATCTAAGATTTCTGATCAAAATATCTCCTATTTAATTAAATATCACACTCAGTGGGATGTATTTTGTAAAGGTTGTAAAGGTATGGAGGTTACTAAAAACGAATTTTTTTTTTTTTTTTTTTGAGACAGAGCCTCAACCTGTCCCCCTGGGTAGAGTGCCATGGCATTATAGCTCACAGCAACCTCCAACTCCTAGGCTCAAGCGAGTCTCCTGCCTCCGCCTCCCAAGTAGCTGGGACCACAGGTGCCCGCCACAATGCCTGGCTGTTTTTTGGTTGCAGCCGTCATTGTTGTTTTGGCGGGTCCGGGCTGGGGATTCGAACCCGCCACCGTAGGTGTACGTGGCTGGTGCCTTAGCCGGTTGAGCTATAGGCGCCGAGCCAAAAAAAAATGAATTATTTTGTCTAAGCTTCTAAAAATTATAGTTTAAAGATTTCTAACTTCTCAGAATTTCTTACATTTTTTTTTAATATTCAGAACAACTGCTCCTTTATAATTCTTTCTCAATTTTCTTTCCACTTGAGGACCTGTCTAATTAAAAAATTTTGATTTCAGAATTTAGAATTCTCATTTTACTTCCGTTTAAATTCTTCTTATTCTAGAAATGTGCTTGATACATTTGACCATAGGTTAGAAGGTTAGAGTTCAGACCTTATATTCTAAATTGATGTTTACATTGGATAATATAACCAATATGATATTTCAAAAGTCGGTTTCTTTCAAGCTTCCAATTTCTAATCTGTCATTTTAGCAATAACATATGTTATTTAAAAATTTTTATATTTATTAATAGTTTTTGTAATTATTTTGCTCTTTATGGTGAATTCAAGTTTGACTTGAAATCAGTTCATAGGCATGATCAGTAGGGAGTTTAGCTGACACTTAGGTCAATGTGAAACAACAGATTGATTTATCTACTCTCAAAAGGGGGTGATTTTAATCTAGGTTAACTGGAGCATTTTATCTAGAAAAGGGAAAAAACAATTCCTTGTAGTATTAGTATCAATTGGGTAGACTTCATAGGAAAACAATATTGAGCCCATTCTGTTGTGAAGAGAAAAAGACATGAGATTAGACTGGAATCACAGATCTATTTCTTACTAGTCAGATGACAACTTTTAATAAATTACCAAGTCCTCCAAGCTTCAGTTTTCCTATCTTTCTAATTGGGATAATAACTCCTCCCTCATGGGAATTGAATTCAATAGTATACGTGGTAATATATGTAAAGCAGTTAACACATGGCCTTAAACTTCATAGACACCCAATGTTTAATGTTAAAGCATAATTTCCAAAATATTTTTAAACTGTGACTTTGTAAAAGGATAAAATGAGCCCATGTCATTGCGAGGCTATCAGTAGAAATATAAAGAGGATAGCCCATAATCGCCAAGTCATGGAAGAAGCCCAAGTGCCCATCAATCCATGAATGGATCAACAAACTGTGGTATGGGTACCCCATGGAGTACTATGCAGCCATGAAGAAAGATGGAGACTTTACGTCCTTCATGTTCACATGGATGGAGCTGGAAAATGTTCTTCTTAGCAAAGTATCACAAGAATGGAAGAAAAAGTAACCAATGTACACACCCCTATTATGAAACTAATTTATACCTTTTATATGAAAGTTATAACCTAATAACAGCCTAAGAATATGGGGAGGGGGGAGAGAGAGGGGAGAGGGGAATGGGTGGAGGGAGGGGGATTGGAGGGATCACTTCTGAGGTTTATCTTACAAGGGTACAAGTGAATCTTTCTAGGAGTAGAATGTGAACATTTTAAAACAATAACTAAGAAAATGACATGAAGGCTATGTTAACCAGTTTGATGGAAGTGTTTTGGATTGTGTGTGAAAACCCCACACTGTACCCCAGAAGTGCATTAATGTACATAGTTACCATTCAAAAAAAAAAAAGAGGATAGCCGAGACATGTTTATAGAGCCAATGAAAGAAAGAACGCTGAAATAAGAATACTAAGTTAGATTTAAAACTGGTTAATGTTCTACAGGGCAATAAAACCTCAACTTTTGAGATTATCTCTTCTACTGGACAGAAATCATTTATTAACAAACATCAAATTTTAACTCAATTTGAAATCCACACAGAGTCAGGCTTCAACAGTAGTAAATAATATAAGTCAAGCCAAAGGTAGCATATCCCTAGAAAATCATATTCCTAGAGAGTGAGGGCCTGAGCTGACAACACAGCAGCCCCGGGCAGGTGGGAGGCATGGACAGAGGAGGGTTATGTTGCCGGTGTTGGTTAACTTGGGTTTCAAAACCATGTGGGAATGAGGATGAGACCTGGGGCCTACATGTGGGTAGAAGGAGTTAGAACTGAGAGTCCCTGCCTTAATCTAGTATCCTTGATAGGCTTCACCATCATTGAAAGAGTAGATTATGTGAGAAATCTACTTTCCAGCACAAGGATACAATGGGGATTTTATTTTTCTTTATCAGCCTGTGATCTATAAGGAAATTTGTAACCACATTCAAATTCATTTGCCAATATTACTTGCTAATACCCATTGAATACTCACTAAAGAATATGTGCTCAACGTATATTGCCTAGATTTCCATAAATAAAGCTCCCCTGCAGATAAGTTCAAAGTCATAAGCATACAAGAAAATAATCCACTATTAGCAAGAGTCCGGGGGAAAAAATAAATTCCCACGATCACTTGCTCTAGGAAAGGGTCAAAAAAAACAAAAAAACAAAAAAACAAGCACCTTTTTCCAGAATCTGTGGGGGCCAACAATGAGGGGTTTGGCGGAGGTGAATCCTCTAAGTGACTGAGGTGAGTTGTCTAGGAAGATGTGCCTTGGCCTTGGCACCAGAAGCCCTGGTAACACCAACAAGCTGACTGACGCAGACTTTCTCCTTCTCTGAGCTTGTGTGTTGTGAAAGCAGTTTTAGACGGATATTCATTAGGTGTGGCGTCCATAGCTGGACCTTGTTTCTTATGCTCATTATCACCTTTGATTTTAGGCTTCATCACACCCCCAGTGGTCAGAGTTTGGGGTGTCAGCTTTCTTTCTTCCAGTTCTAGGTCCAGAGTGGTCACAGCTTAGCAGCCTCCTTGGGTCCATTCCACTGGCTTTGTGGGCGGGGGATGAACTGTGTGCACTTGGACATGGGCTGGATTTCCTTAAGCTGTTCCTTTGCTGCTGCTTTCTACCTGTGGCTGGATACGCTCCGTTTTCTAAACTCTAAGGCCTGAAGCTCGCTCTCCCTTGAGAAGGAGCCCTGAGAATGCCAGGACTCCTCATTCGTGGGTGGTCGTACTGAGTTGGGAGGGGTGAGACTGAACTGGCAGGAGGAATGCGTTTTCAGCGATAAGGATAACACAGAAAAGTGCTCCAATCTCTTTCTCATTGTTTGTTTCCGTTTCAGTGCTGAGTGCAAACAGGTCTCTTACTATATTGCCTGGTTGTAACTTAGTACACCCTTCTAGTGCTGCTCAAGGAGTGGTCCTTTCCTGGGTCTTCAGCCAGTCCTTACTCCCTCCTTTGGTTTTCATTAACCCAAGCAGATTGTTTTCTCAGGGGACTCTTTCTTATCACCTGTCGTCATTACTGACTTTTCCCCTCTCCTCTCCTCAGTGTCTGACTAGACAGTGCTTTGGTGTCTGCCAAATCTGATGGTCTTCAGAGCATGTCTTTCTTTAATTATTTTTCTTTATTTTCTTTCTTTTTTTTTTAAATTTCCCCCAACTCAAAACACACACATTGTTGCCTGAACAATTGTTTCCTACCTCCCTCTGTCCGGGAGTTGGATTATTAATTTTTTTGCCATTGCTTAATAGGAACATCCAAATTTCAATTTCTGCCGCCTGTTCTTGTCTAGAATTTAACTAGACAAGACAGAAAGAGAAGCTGGAGGGGAGTTGGTTATACAATAAAAAAACCTTTTATTTCATTTGGATCGTGCCTTTCCCAAGAGGGGAAAAAAGCTGCTACCATGGCAACAGATCCTAGTTTCCTTGAGGCTATGGTGGGGTGGCACTGGGAGTACTGGGGTCTGGAGAGGATGGAATAATGACCAGGAGCCCCAGGTGCCCAGGGAGCCTCCAGCTTGTTTTCTTATCCTGGTTACTGTCATTTTTGTCACTGAGCTGTGTTATATGTGGTTAGGTAGGTTGGCAGTGGTTTTGTTTCAGGGTGGCACGGACAGCTGGGAGACAGCAGAACTATGGGTAAGGGGCCCTCTCTGCTCTATCCTGCCTGCCTAGTGAGTGGCTGGCTGGGGAAACTACCCTGCTCCAGCCTGCGTGGAGGCTTCATCCCTCTCTGTCCCCTCTACCTCCTGCATCTCAGGCTTAGGGTTCCCTCCTGAGAAACTCCCATCTACTCCATTTACAATTACCAGAGTGTGAATCTCCCCTGGCACATCTTCCTAGACAACTCACCTCAGTCACTTAGAGGATTCACCTCCGCCAAACCCCTCATTGTTGGCCCCCACAGATTCTGGAAAAAGGTGCTTGTTTTTTTGTTTTTTTGTTTTTTTTGACCCTTTCCTAGAGCAAGTGATCGTGGGAATTTATTTTTTCTCCCCCAAGTCAGAATGCTGATCCTAATAAAACGAGAACAGCAACGCCTCATTTTACTAACCACTGACTTCCTGCTGGACCTACGCCGGCCACACAATTAAAAGTTGGCATTCTAGACTTTGTGGCCTGGTTCCACCTTGCATTGCCCACCCAGGCTCCAGGGAGACAGAGACTCTTTCACTGGGGAGCTCATGGAATACCAGTGCAGAAAGCATGGTTTGTCACTGAGGCCTTCTCACTAATCACCTCTGCTGCAGTCCTCAGTCCTGACTCTCGGAAGCTCCGAGTGAAATCTGTTCTCTTCTTCCCTAGCATCATCCTACTCTGTATAGCACTTGACAGTTTTCAGAATTCTTTTTATGTCCCTTCCTTGTGTTGTCCTTTATAACATTTCAGCGTTCCTATGAAATAGAGCTGGTGGGGGAAGGTGTCACAAACTTTCTTGGGTCTTAGTGGCAGTCACAGACATTTATGACTGTGACTGCCTCCCAAGTGCTCACTGGGGTCTGATGGGATATATTGCAGCCATTGGGGCTGAAATTTTGAAGCTTATGTCCCTTCACGTCCCTTAGCCATCAGCCTTAAAATGCACCTAGCAGACATTTATTAAGCACCTGTAGTGCCAGGTAGCAGGCATACACTGATGAGCAACGCAGACGTGACCCTTACCGTCGCGGAGCTTACAGACCAGTCAAGGGAGAAGTCAGCATCGTTTCCCTCCTGGCCTTCTTTTTCTATAGTTGTGCAGATTCCACTGTACTTCTGTACCAAAGGTGAGGTGGGGAAATTCACCCTTGCCTAGCTTCACAGAGAGAGATCTGAGATCTCAGTAGTATTTTTCTTCCCCATTAAATTTCATGAACAATACATGGATTTTAAATCTGGAGTACTTTCATAGATATAGAGCTCTAGAAGCAAGATGCTATCTGCCTGGTACATCTTATTTACCTGTTACTTTTGGTCTGCTTTGCTGCAGACGAACCAGTGTGTCTGGACCCATAAAAAAAGTCACTGGATCAACAAATGTTTGGAAAAAGTTCAATATCATTACTGATCAAAGAAATGAAAGTTAAGAAAAAAAAAGATTCAAGTAATAATGCCTTATTTTAATGTTAACAAAAGCACCAAAAGAAAAAAATAAAGGGCCTAGAGAAGTAGGCACACTAAAATATTCTAGATGGGAATGTAAATTGACGTAGGTGTCCCTCATGACACAATTTGGTAATATGTGTTAAAAATATTTATACCCTTTCATCCAAAAATTCTATTTCTGTATATCTATTCTAGAGAAAGATGTATAAGGATTTACATAGAGTTTCACTGTAGTGTTAGTGGAAGGAATAAAATACAGGAAACAATCTGACTATCCGATAATAGATTTCTTAAATTATGTAACATCCATACAATGAAATATTATGTAACCATAAATATGTTGAGAAAGAGACCAAGGGTGGTATTTGAAAAGTTCATAGTAAAGCAGTAAAAAAAAAATAGGCTATAAAACTAGGCACAGGCAACATGATTCCAGTTTGTATTAAAATAAAAGTGTGTGTGTCTAGGAAAAGCACAGGGCATAACGCATTGACCTTGAAACATGGACTAAAAGTTAGTTATTTCCGGATGGTTGAATTATGGGGGAGTTTTCTTTGTGCTTTACTGTCTTTTTAAATTATTCCACAGTGAATACTTAAAAGAAAATATAAAGGAAAGAATATATCTTGGGTTTTTTTCTGTGATGATAGCACCAAAAAATAAAAATAATAATAAAGGGTAAGCTATGTACAGTCACTACCCTAAAGACCGACCCAATGTGTAATGATATTAACATGATTCTGTCTTAAGGAAAGTAGAAGAATTTTATTTCATAGGTTTACTTGTGTGTGTGTGTTTGTGAATGTGCATGTATGTGTGACTCTCTTATGAGGGTGAGTGTATTTTTAAGGGTGCACATGTCCAGGAGGGAGTTTGTGTGTGTGTGTCCAGACGGCATAGACTAACTGGTCCCTGTGGAATCAGCATCTGTTTGCGTGTCTGAAGATGCTGCCTGTGCTCTGCTAGCCACCGTGGCTCATGGCTGCACACATCCTCTGTTTGATGGCTCAGAAGTATAAAGAATATCTAGCTGCACTAGAGTTTTATGAGTCAGTAAAATATAAAATTGATGAACTCACTCCTTGAAGCTACTTGCTGTTTGTTTTTAAGCAGCAGTTTTTATCTTTTAATGCCAATTCATAGAGAAGACTGTCTTTGGTGAGCACAAGGATTAGTGACTTTCTGTCATTGTTATAGTGAACTGTCTGAATTCGAACCATTCAGAGAGTAACAGGACTCCCTGAACCTTACTTCTCAACCTTACTTACTTCTTCTTCCTGACACAAGGGATCTTTTTCAAGGGTTACTCTTTTGTTGTTATTTTGTGCCCCACACTTGTTTAATGATTGCTTAGATTTTTACATAAACCAACCAAAGGTTGGTAGGTAGCCACACCACACTCCTGTTGATATCTCCTTGTATGTAAATTTCTGGAAGGTGCCCTGTGGGTGGAAGGCTGAGCTTGGCTGTGGCTCTGCTGCTTCCTAAATGGGTTGAGGCCTCAGAGAAGAGCAGGAGGAACAGCCAGAAGCCACAGGGTGTTCTCTGCATTGTGCGGGTCACCACATGGTGGCAAAGATTCCAGCTCTTCCGGTTGTGCTTGTCAACTATTGAGACAGACTTCAGAATCCCCACGGAAAAGGAAGTGAACTGCTTTGGAATATAATTCATTGAGTTTCATTTTAAAGAGGCCTCAGCCAGGCATTCTTCTGTTTGTGGGTGAATGTAGAACTTCTCATTGCCTGTGTGTTTGCAGAGGTGATTTGTCCTCTGGTCCTCTGGCACCCTTAGATAAATGGATCACACATCTCTCTTAGGCCTTCCTGGCTGGCCTAAGTTGATCCTCACCAGATTTTGTCATACATATGCTTGTGTTTTATTTCTTTGTGCCACTTTCACAGTCTGACTTATGACATCTTTGTCTGTTATCTGCCTTCCCGGTTGGACTGAAAACAGGGGTTTTGTCACATCTGGCTCACTGCTGTATCCCGGTGCCTAGAAGGGTGCACAGCGTCTCATAGGTACTCAGTCAGTATTGGGAGCGAGCACAGTTGGTGAATTTAGGAGCAGACAGAAGGCCAAGGTAGCTGGAGCACTGTGTAAAGACACAGGGTTATGACAAGAGGTTGGAGAGGTAGGCCAAGGCCAAACCGTGTAAGCCAGGATGAGGAGAATGGATTTGTTGAGGATCTGATACTCATTAAGTGGGTTTATCTCTGTGGGTTTATGCACTCCCGGGCTTGGTCTGTGATGGTCAATTATTGATGGCTTTTCTCCCAGGAATTGTGCATTACTGTGTCCTGGAAGTGCTGCTTCAGCCTCTACTGTATTTCTTTTCTTGTCCCACTGCCGTCGTCTTGGCCTTCTTTGTTCACCTTCCCTGTTGAGCCAGCAAAGCAAGATGACAACAACTAAGGTCTCAGGCTCTGATACATAGATAATTGGAAGCATTTTAGAACTTTATCATTAAACTTCCCTTTTGAAAAGTATCTGGCTGGGTTTGGGCTTTGTGAATGACACTTGCTAAGAGCCCGAAAGTTGGGTGCGTCAAGGACCCGATCTCAACTTCACTCTTTGAATCATTTGTTGTCTCTGTTACCAGACACTAGCTGCTCTTGCCTGCCTAATGATATGTTGCTTTTCCCACCTTGGAGATCCAGTTCCTGTTGTTGGGACTGTACTTTATTTTAAAATGTACTTTTATGGTAGTGGAATTCAATGAAGTTTCCAGTTTTGTGCTGCCTGATAGATCAGGTCCTGTTTTGCATGTGTTGAAATAAGGCCTACATTAGCATCATTCCCTGATAAATCTATTTTTGTGATTAAGGCAATAAATATAACAGAAGGGTTTGTTTTTCTCATTCTAATATGTATATAGGTAAACTATATATAAACACAATTACTTTTAGATGTATAAATAAATAAGAATAGATACTTTGTCCCTTAGGCTTGAACTTACATTGAAAATTAAACAGATAATAGCTGAGTGCATCCAGGAGCTAGGAGAAGTTAGCACTGAGCTTCAGGAGCAGGAAGAAGTATTAAGGTGAATCCAGTCAGATTTGGAAGGGGGGTAAATTCTATCAACTATGAAGATTTGTTGTCTTTTTAAGTGAATTCTACTCATTAACATCAGATGTAGAAACGTAGAATGTTGATGTGCTGTTCAAATAGTTCTTCTTGGATATTAGAAATCTGGGACGTTTCTTATCTCTGGTTAGTATAAAATGATGTTGAGAACTCCCATAGGGTCTCAGCACTTATACATGAAGAGCCATACACTTTTCTGGACACCATG
The DNA here is from genome assembly GCF_000181295.1 of Otolemur garnettii. Taxonomy (NCBI): domain Eukaryota; kingdom Metazoa; phylum Chordata; class Mammalia; order Primates; family Galagidae; genus Otolemur; species Otolemur garnettii. The sequence goes on along the minus strand of NW_003852398.1, from coordinate 32,874,851 downwards.
AATTACTGTTTTTCTCCCTCTATTAATGGAATATCACAATTAATTCAAAAGTACTGTGATAGGACATGTATACTTATAAATTCCAATCATATTGGTAAATTGGCCCTTGAAATAAAGCCAGCTTTTTCTACCTCAGCCTCTTCATTTGTTTTAGACTCATGGCAAGGAATGTAATTTTCTGTCTATTTCCTTTTTGGGGTTAAAGCACACTCCTTTTCAAAAATATGCCAGTCATATGAGTTGTTTCACTCATTTAAAAAATCTCCATGAAAGGAGATGGATTACTCAGGGTGGTTGTATGTGTGGTTCTCTCTCTTTCTCAATCTGTTTCTGTAACATTTTCCATAGTTCTATCTGTAGATTTGGAATCTTGATCTTTCCAAAAAGGATTGTGGTCATTTGCATAGAAGCAGAAATGAGTTTTGCCTTACATGAAAGTGAGGCGCTCAGAGGGCTGGGTCTCAGAGCCACTATTCCTGTTGGAGCTGAGCCACATGGCTAAGGGCCAGTCCCTTCACCTTTGATTTAGCTACTTTTGTCTCTGTTCTCTGATCTATAAAATGGGGCTACTAATAAGGATTTGGCTTTAGATGACTGCTATTTAAGTAATTAAGGATTGTTACAGTGGTTCAATTTAATGGACTGTATAAACGTTTAATATGGGTGCTATTCATGGATGACCATTAACTGAGAGTCAGGTAACTCACACCTAGAGGCAGTTCAGGCCACTAGTTCAGGTTAGCTAAGCATTTTGCCCATCCACCAGATGTCCCAGTGGAGGACTTCAGCGCAATGACCAAAAGGAAAATGGGGATCAATGGTAGAGACCTACCACATTAACACAGGCATAGGCACAGGCACAAAGGCGCTGTGCCTGGCACATTTTGGCTACTCAAATAAATATCAACAGTGCTGTAATCTGATTTGTACATGTCTTAAATTCCTTAACTGGCTTCTATGCTGGTTTATAAGTTCTTATCTATTTAAAAGTTAAGTGACCTGTGGCGTTTGGGCATTTAAGTCTTAGTAGTAAGAGACCTTCCTGACTCTGTAGAGAAGGAAGACTCCACACAGTTATGGGCAGACTCTGCCCTAGGCACTGGAGATATGACCATGTAGGAGACTGATGCCGTCATATCCTCTTGGAACTTCTGACAAGTGGGGGAGACAGTGACAATTCTATGGGTGTTGACACGTTTATAGTTCTGTAAGTTCTAGCAATGAGAATTGAGGAATTAGAAAGTTAGAGACCTGACCTAGAGTAGGGTGTCCAGAAAGAGGAAATGACAGTGGCAAGTAGGAGAGAGCCGGATAAGAAAGGGCTACGGAGCTTCCAGGCAGTGGGATGTCAGCATTAGGAAAGACAGAACGAGGCCTAAAGAGATTTTTCACCTCGAGGTCAAAGAGCAAAGGGAAACATGGTGGGGAAGGGCCTTGAGAAGTCTGCTGGATCATATAGCTCCTTTCAGACCCTGTGAAGTTTTTTCTTTTTTTGTAAATCATTATTTATTTTTGTAAATATCCATAAGGTAAAATTTGCCATCTTGACTGTTTTTAAATGCACAGTTCAATATTATTGTGTAACCATCACCACCATTGATTTCCATAACTCCTTTCATCTTGTAAAACTGAAACTCTGTACCCATTAAACAATAGCTCTTCATGCCCGCCTTCTCCAGCTCCCAGGAACCAAATTCTACTTTCTCTATGACTTTAACTACGTACCCCATAGAAGTAGAATTGCACAGTATTTGTTTGTTCGTGACTGGCATATTTCACTTTGTATAATGTCCTCCAGATTCATCCACAATGTAGTATATGTCAGAGTCCACTTCCTTTTTAAGGCTGAATATTATTCCATTATATAATACATTTTGCTTATCCATTTATTCATCAGTGGATACTTGGGTTGCTTCTTGGTCTTAGCTATGATGAATAATGCTACAGTAAAGATGGGTATAAAAATACCTCTTCAAGACCCTACTCCCAATTCTTTGGGGACACATAACCCAAAGTAGAGTTGTTGGATTATATGGCAATTTTTGTATTTAATTTTTTTTTTTTTTAGAAACTACCATACTACACGCCAAGGATTTTAAACTTGAAATGAAAAGCAGAAGACTTTGGTGGATTTTAAATAGGGAGTAGGGTGGATTAGAAGAGACCAGGGTAGAAATAGAGCTTCTTGCACATTCAAATTTTAAGACACCTCTGATTTAGATTGCCAAGCTGTATGTAAAGAGGTGCTTCAGCTCATTTGCAACTCCCCTTTTCCTTTTCTCTAAAGAACTTTCAGTAACAGGTGGGCCTCCTTGAGTGTGGGTTAAAGTTGACCTAAGTAATACTGGGGAGTGCTGAACATCTTGCAGTCATGATTTTCCCATCTGAAATGTAGCTCTACCTTTCAAGAAGCAGGGAATACTTTGCTAGTAATTCACAGAGCTTTAATATCTTGGGATGAAAGCAGGACACCCTTGATGGAGACACATACGACCATAGTTATCTCTCTTGTGGGCTATGGAAACCATTTTGGCTTTCTCTCTCTCTCTCTCTTTTTTCTTTCAATTTATTCTTCTTTCTCAATCTGATAGTGTTCACTCTTTCATTATTAGGAAGCAGCTCTCTGACTGTGGCAGCCAGCTATATATGGAATGCTGTCATAGTTGAGGGTAGTTCATCATTCTCATAATTTTGTCAAGTGTGCAGCCATTGTTCACTGCAAGGAGGAAAAAACAATGTATAGTCCAGTATTGTTCCTGTGGGCATAAATGCTTTCCCTCTCTCTCTTGTTTTCCTACTTATGGTTGAGAAATTTGGGCAGTGAGTGAGAGAACAGCCTCTTTTTCTCCTGTTAAAACCACTGTTCCACCCCCCTCCAGTCTTAAGCACATAACTGCTATGTATACTCGTTTTGGCTTGAATTTTCTGAGGAAAAAGACTGCCCTTTATAACTCAGGCTGAACTTCTCCCAAGTCAAGTGGGAGCAGCTGAGAGCCTTGGTTAGGAGTTTGAGCTGGGCAGACTCAGTTCTCCTCCTGGCTCTGTCTTTCATTAGCTGTGTGACCTCAGGTAAATTACTTTCTCTGTGCTTCCATTTCCTCATTTGTGAAATGGTAGTTCCTAGCTGCCTCGGAGCATTCTCAAGAACGTGAAGTGGTGTGGTGTGCTTACGCAAAGCCTCGAGTCCGGCTGCTCATTACATAACCATTCCCAGAGAGATGTTCAATATGATGGAGAGTGTGACCCCAGTCAGTACACAGAACAGACTATTTGACACTCTCATTGTGGTGCCCACTCTCCTTGGGACAGTCCAGTAGCTGGGTTTTCTTGGCAGAGGCCTCCAGAACACCACTGGGGCAGATCTGGCCTCCCTAGGTCCCAGCAGCACACACACAACCTGAGAGGGAAACACACGGCCAGTGGTGTGGGCCTTCCCTTTGCTAGTCCCTATTATACCTAAGGAAGTATTGGAAGTTGGTGAAACAAACCATATTAACAACCCTGGAATCTAAACTTTCCTGGTGAACTGTAGTAAAAATGTCATTCCAGCAGCTTCATTTCCAGTTGATCCTTCTTAGCCCCAGAGCTCGGAGGTCCTGTGAGGGTAGTAGACAGGAGGGTGATCTTGACTGTAGCTTAGGTGGCTGCCCACTTAGCCATTTTTAGAATTGGCAACCTCGGGCCCACCTCCAACCTGCCTGTGTGCTCCCAAGGTGCACCCCAAGGTCATGAGGCAGTCCCTGCTCTAGGGGCAGTGAAAAAAAGGGGAGCAGTTGGTATAGAAATGTCTCCTGGGTTGACTGTAGGAATATCTCGCAGAGGAGAGAGTTTGGTGTGGCCTCCAGCATAGGCGAGTGCCTAGTGGTGGGGTGGTAGGCTTTGGATGGTTAGAGGAGAACTTCTTGGGCAGACCAAGGGCACGAGGTTGTTGGTGTCACGAAGGCAGAGTGAGTTTGGTGGCTTTGCTTTGGTTTCCTGTGAGGCTCTCGGCCTGTTGTGCCAGAGGTGCTTATGGGGAAGTGATGGGAAGTGAGTATTGTCAAGCTTGGAACTCTTGTATACATTTGAAGTATTTCATTTTTTTTTTTTTTTTAAAGATTGAAAAGAAAAGAAACACAGATAGGTAGGCTAATATAGTCCTTGACTATAGGTGGAGAAGATGAGCTGTCTTGCTCCAGGCAGAAGCAGGTTCCTGGACAGGATACCAAGTGAAACCACCAGCTAACAGTGTGGCTTTAACTTGGCACTTTCTGTTACCACTACCGTCACTACTGCCTTGACTACCATCATGACAACAGCAGCTGTCATTTATTAAGCCGTTATTTCATGCCAAGAGATTGACTTACATAATCGTACTTAATCAGCCTTCCAACTTCATGAGCTAGGTTTTTTTGCTCCCATTTTACATGTGAGTAAACAGGTGTAGAGGCCAGCGACTTGCCCACTGTCATCCAGCCAGTAATATCTGTCGGACTCAACTACTACGCTACTGTCTTCCTTCACCTTGTTTTTAATATCTGGAGGTGAGAGAGTATATTTGCAAACTCTATACCTCTAGAATGGTGTTTTTCAATTTGCAATTCATGGCACTAAGTGGTTTATAAAATCAACTTAATGGATTAAAAGCATAGAATAAAAAAAAATCAGAATGTATCAGCTGTTCCTGCAGCTATTGTTTCTGATTTGTTTTGTGCATGTGTCTATGTATGTGTGTACTAACAAAATATTGCATGGGAAAATAGACTTCCTATCTGGGGTCACTGTCAGAAAGATTTAGAGCTACTGTTGTAGACTTACTGTAAAGGTCAAATAAATGTAAAAAGTTGTTGTAGAGCTTTTGTCAAGTCTAAAACACTCTGCAAGCACAAATTATCATTCTCATTTAACATTGGAAGCTGAAGCAAACAAATAGAGGCTGGCAGAGATGGTGACAGGCTGTTGTTCACTTATCCTGTCCATGGCAGACCTTGCTGATCTCTCACTACCTTGTGTCTAGTCCAGCCAGTAGTCAGCTTTGAAGTTCCTCCACTCGGCACCTCAGACCTTCTGATAAAACCTGTTTGTATACCCTGCAATAGACTCCGGCATTGCTGGAGTACTTTAGGGCCCATCTGTTATTAGAAAAGCACTTCTCAGTGCTTACAGAGCTCTGCTCTCATGTAACCTCTAGCAAAACAGATGTGATTCCTATGACAGCATGGAAATCACTGCCTTACAGGCCTCAAAAGGGGGTAGTCTCCTCCTCTCATAACACTCCTCTACCACCACCACCACCATCCTCATCAGAGGTTACATCCTTCCTCCTCTCAAAGGGTTTCCTGAGACCCCATCTATTTCCCCTTTCCCAAGGCTGTTTGCATTAGAACATGCTCTTTCCTCATCAATTGCAATTCATGAGGCAGCTACCTAGAACATGGGTTACAAATCCCCCCAACCCTCAAGAGCCACCCTGAAGTTGTCATGTCCCCCAAGAGATGCACTGCTCCTGAGGCTCTGCAGCAGACTCAAGTGATCATACAGGAACGGAGTCTCTCCCAAGCGCCTGTCACGTGTGGGACTGTTTCTCTGCAATCTCCAAAGGGGGCCTATAGAATTGGCGGTTCTCTTAGAAGGCACCAGATGTAGGAATCTGAAAGGCATGACTCCTTCAGTGCGGTGTGCAACTCACAGGAAGCTTCTGTGTGTGGATTTCAAGTCAAGACTCAACATGATGTTCTGAACTGTGTGAGGAGTAGCTCAGGCAGCTCAGTTACCAAAACAGAAAGCAGGTTCTGGGTGTTTTATGGAACTCGCTAATGAGCGAGTCCTGTGGCCCCTGCTTTACTGGCATCACAGCACCCTGCCAGCCTACTTTCCACACATCTGTAAATTCATCAAGCTACAATGGATGGTTGGTACCAAGAGAGGCTGAGGCCTTGGCCTTTCTCTCTGGGATACATGGAGATCTCAAGCCATTAATAATTTATCCTGGAGTAATGAACATAACTGTACCAAGTTGTGAGCAGTAATAATCGAGCGACAGATCCAATTTATTACTTCAGTGTGCCAAAAGATAATTCTAGTTAGAATGAAAGGTATGGCTTTTCCCTCCCAAAAGTTTTCTAAGACTTAGATCAATGTGTTTTTTTAAGTTCCAAAATAAAATAGATCGTTAAAAGGGAAATGAATTATGCTGGGTAGCCTCAAGCTTGTTTACATCCAGAGCTGCTGATCCAGAATTACTTTACCTTTCCTCCAAATGCCCTTGGGCATTGGGGCCTGCATATCAAAGTAATTATTACTCATTAACTAAATCTAGCAAATGGAACGCAGCTCAAGACCTTGAAACAGGAGATTAGGATAGTTGAGATACATTACCCCAAATTGTCAATAATAATTTGAAGTTTTACGACTAAGTACCAGGGTTGGGACTAAGAAACTCCCCTCATCTTTTACCACCTCAGTGGACACTCACTGTGCTTTTCCTGTGCCAAGCACAGTGCTTAGCATGGAATTCAGCAAGTCAAATGCTGTAGTTCCCCTCCTTGGGCCCTGGCAGACACATCAACACAGCGTGATAAACACGGGGCAGGCCTACCGTGTCTTCATCAGGGGTGGGGAACTGGGGAAAGATTAGGAAAAGATTCAGAAAGGAAGGGGCCATTCGAGCTGAGCCTTGTGAATCAAAAGCTTCCTTACCAAGCAAAGGAAGCAAAAGAACATTCCAGGGAAAGGAATGACATAGATAAAGGCAGAGAGGTATGAAAGTGGATTAGGATAGAGAGGGAATCATTGTAACAATTACTACATGACTTACCACATTTAATCTGTGCAGCAGCCTCATGGCTTAGACATTTTATGACCCAACCTCCCCCTTTGGTTTAAGATGAAGAACACCCAAAGTGCAGACATATTGAGTCACTGGCCTGAGACTTAAGGCTAGGAGGTGGCAGAGGAAGACTTAGAGACAGATGATTTGGAAAAAGTGTGCTGTTTTGTAAGCCTTCACACTTTGTGTTTAAAACACTGGGGCTCACCAAGACTTTATTGATGTCATTATGAAAACAATTGCACAGGCATCATTAAACACTTCCCCTGGGCCACGGCAATAGTGTTCTCTCCCAACTAGGAGGAGAGGGGTGAGACTGTGGCCATTCTCAGCAGAGGAACAACATGCTCTGTAACTGGTGTGGCAGGTAGGATAGAGCTGAACCTCCAGGTTCTAGAGTCAAGAAGCCTGGTTAGAGACTGTTGCTTTAGTCAGCTGTATCGTGAAGAAATATGATGGGGAAAAATGATCACTACCCAAACCATATGTTTTTATATGGGTCTACAATTTATAAGTGCTTTTATACATAAATAGCTTGTTGATCCACTTGCACAAGGGACTTTTGTGACAAGAGAAGTAAGTCTACTGACTTAATTCATTTGGGAGGGGAAGTATAAGGACATAGAATTCCCTTCCCCCACACAGAAACTGATGTTGAAAGTGGCAATGTTAAAAGCAGCTTGTAAATATGCCTGCTTGCTGATTGACTGAGGCACAGAACCAAAGTCTCTTCCCTCTTGCCAGGTAAGAATTTGACTGTCTGCATTAACTGTTTCAGCCTTGAACCATGATATGAACCATGATATAATTCTGAGTAATGGAAAACTATGAGTAAAACCGGGAGACTCAGTAGGAACTAAGAAAACGTTTATAAAATATTCTCTGTGGACCAGAAACAGGCCAGGATATCAGTGGCAACCTTCCTTGCTGCAGGTGTTGTTTAGCAATCAAAAATCAAATTCGCTTTCTACGGTTAAAGTTGCATAGACCTAACTGTGCTGCTCTGCCCTCTGTACAGGAGGAACTCAAACTCTTAGCCCTAAAAAATTATAGACAAGTGCACATCTGCTGATAAAAGTGGTTGATCTAATATTTCAATAAAGACTCAGTTTAAAAACCAGCACTTAAGGCAGTGCAGTCTTTTCTTCCTACAAAATAGAAGTATACAAGAGAAACAGTGCAGGCATTTATAGAATTGTGTGAAAAAATACTCAGTCTAAATAGCACTAAATGCTAGGGAGGTAGGTCTGTGCAAACTGTCGGTCTCTATCCAGTTTCTCTCTAGTCTCAAGTTAGTAATGAATAGCTTCCTTCTTCTAACAGGTGATTCAGGAAAGCTCGTGATGTTTTCTTAACAAAACTGAAAGGCATTAATGTTTAATTTCTTTGTTGTCAGTAGATAATTTGTGTATTTTTATATATGAAACCAGCAAATGGACAATAGAGATTTATAGTAGGTCATGGTGGCCTGGGCATGGAGTCCAGATATGTTTTGAGTAGTTGTTAATCCAAAAATATGCATATATATTTAGCAAATTACTCAGACCCAGCTCCTGCTGGCCTTGTGTGTTTGTTACAGTTTGAGTGTAAGTGACAATATAAATACAGCCATACACATGGATATACAGTAGTGCATTTGTATTTCTGTTTATGCCGCATGCTTTACTTAATGTGGGATGCGTGTGTAATCTGGCAGGCTTTTAATACTGGAGTCTAAAGTGCTGAATTTCCTGACTTGGTTTTAAATATCCTGATCTGCCCATTTTAATTAGGTCTATTTTGTGCCTATGTTTACACATGTATTAAAGCTATCAAGAGTTCTTTTTATTTGCACTAGAGAAAATGCTAATGATGGCAGTGTTTTAAGCAGCAGCCAAGTACATAAATTGTAATTAAGAGGGATTAGCAGTTAACCTGGACTCGTAGCCTAGGGATTCAGATGTGCAAAGGTTCGTAATTTGGCAGATAGTTGCTTCAGTTGGCTGATTGTTTTGAGCAAAATGGAAATGATAGAGTGTCACATCCTGAAACAGCAAAATAGCCTGCATGCTAAAGATTTCTGAAACTTTGGTAGATAAAAATTAAAAGTAAAAAAGTCTCTCTTTTGACTGATGGCATCTGAGGACAACATCCCAAGTTCTGGCTCCAGCAGATGAGGAGCTCTAGATGGTAGGAAGGGTACGGGGAGACCCACTGTCTCTGTGTACACTGTTTCTCTCATCTGTGCCCTTTTTTTCTTCCCTCTCAGTGTTGCTAACAACCACAAGCAGAATTTGATGACTGTGGCCAACCTTGGTGTCGTGTTTGGACCCACTCTGCTGCGCCCTCAGGAAGAAACAGTGGCAGCCATCATGGATATCAAATTTCAGAACATTGTCATTGAGATCCTGATAGAAAACCATGAAAAGGTAATGTCCAATTGGTTACTGACAGTGAAGAACTTACTTTGGGGAAAACTGCGTTGGCACTGGCTTCCAGAGGTGACCGTTTGCACGCTAGTGGCTCTTGCAGCGTAATGAAGATGCTGATGGTGGTGAAGGTTATCATAAGAGTGGTGGCAGAGATGGCAACAGTGGTGACAACAATGGGGGTTATGGTGGTGGACAATGTTTATTGAGCATTAATTCTGTGCCAGGAACTGTATTGAGCACTTCGTATGTTGTTATTTTATTCTCACCACAGTTAAATGGAAGAGGAACTAATATGAACCTCATTTTGGAAACACCCTTTACCTATTTTTTACAGGATAATCTTCTTATGAATTCATCTGTTTTAATATTAGAGATATTAAACTTTCTTCATTTGTGTTGTAAATATTTTTCTCATAGCTTGTCTTTCAGTTCTATAAATGGCCATACAGTGTGCATATTCCGTCTTTCCTCGTAAGGCGTCGGGCGTCTGGTCTTTTCTAACTGCGAGCAGAGTGGGTGCCATAGCTGCCTTCACCTGTCCCGCTCCATTGCTCTTAGTAGCAAATGCCTGTGATGTTTCTCAGAACTCACGTAGGGTTTCCAGGGGTACCATTGGGCAGCCACAACTCTGGAATCTAATAAGAAATGCTATTCCTCCTAAATAAAAACTTTGCCTAGAATGGTGAATTAATGAGGCAAAATAAATCTCGAATCTGAGCACTCCTTACCACCTGCACGGGCACCAGTCCAACCTGAGCCACCATCGCCGCTTTACAAGCGCCTCCTGACTTGCTTCCTTTCCTCTGCCCTTGGCCTTTCTATACTGATTTTACCAGAATGACATTTTTAAAATGCTGAATCAGATCATTTCAGTTGTCTGCTAAGAATCACCCAGTCAGAGTTAGAGGTCAGAGCCCTGAAATGAGAATATGGACTTAGAAGGTCCTCCATGCCCCGCTGCCCCCTGCACCGTTACTCACTCGATCTCATCTCCTGCATGTCTCCCATAACCAGCTTGACTGCCTTCCTGTGTCTGATACATGGCAGGCACACTCCCACCCAAGGCCTTTGCAGTTGCTATTCCCATCACCTAGAGCCCTGTTCCTTCATAAAACCACATAATACATGTCTTCTCTTCCTTCAAGCATCTAGTGAAGCCTAGTGAAGCCTGTCATGGCCTCCAGCATTGCCTTTCCTCTGCCTTGTCTCTTTTCATAAGTCTAAAGGCAAAATTACAAGTTTAGTTTAAAGTTCTTAAATTGGCTTTTATTTGTGATTCTAGAATCAGGCAGCACCTCATTCTATAAAATAGAATGAACATTTCAGTGAGCTGCACAGAGGAAGCTGGCTGGCTTTATAGACAGAAAAGGACTGATGAAAGCATTTTTGAAACAGAGAACAAAAAGCAGATTGGTTGTTTTGAAGTTGCTTTTCTTGTAAAGGTTAAAACAGAGGGGACTTCCTTAGCATGCTGGCTAATACTGGCCTGTTTGGGGATTTGACTATTACCTTTCTCTTCTTAGTTTTTGAAAGACCAGATGCTTAGTTTTGACTTGGTGGCCTGGAATGTCAGCATGGTGACTCCATTTTGTTTTGGTCTGTTGTACAGAGGGCAGGAGCTCAGTCCAAACCAATAGCTTTCTATAAATTTTATTTAGCACATAGCACCTCACGCAGCATGAAGCATACTATATAATTTACTTACTGACAAGAGCCACTGCCTTTCTGACCTCTACTAACATGTGTGTGTCACAGAAGCAGGGACTTTTGTCTGTTCTACTCACTGCTTAGTCCCCAGTGCCTTGATAGGTGCCCAGTACATGGGTCTCAGATGGATGGGTTGCTGGCTTCTAAACTGCCTCCCAGTGATCACTTCCTCCTGGTGCTCCTTCCCATGTGGTCCCCTCCAGCTCTCACTAGGGCTAGCTTAGGTGACCAAGAGGATATCAGAGATATAATGGTGTGTGACTTCTGAGACTGGTCCTAAAGGGCTTTGCAGCCTTTGCCTTGGTTTCCAGATTTGCCCACTCCGGGAGCGGTAAACTTCCATTTGGTGAAGGCAGTCACACAGCCCTGTGGGAAGGAACTGAGGCTTACCGCCAACAACTAGACCAGTTTGCCAGCCATGTGAAGCAAGCAACCTGGGAAGAGAACCCTCCCACTCTAATCAAGCCTTTGATGATACAGCCCAGCCACTATCTTGAGTGCAGCCTCATAAGAGACCCTGAGCCAGAACCTTCCTAAGAGGCCCCTCCTAAATTCCTGGCCCACAGAAACTGGGAGAGACACTAAATGTTTGTTGTTTTAAGCTGCTAGGTTTAGGGTCATTTGTTATGGAGACTTATATACCCACCAGAGAATCTGTGAATGTAAATTTCCACAAGGTAACAGAGGTATCCTGCAAATGTGTTTAAGCAACATAGTCCTTCTCTTACATGGTTAATAAAAGCTGTAAAAATTTTTTGAGGAAAATACCCTCTTTCTATCCCCAATTTAGAGTCCCATCAACCCACCTCCCTCAAATATTGGAAACCATATGTAGGAACCTCTTATGTTATAATGAAAGTGAATTTGTGGAAAGGCAGCAGGATGTATTAGCAGTTAATAACATGGTTTCTAAAGGCAACCATTTGGATTGAAATCCAAAACTTCCTAAGCAGTTGTGTGACCATGAGCATCTGGATTACTGAACCTCTTTATGCTCAGAGAAATATGTTTAACTGCTATAACAACACCCAGATATCAATGACTGAGTACACTAGATGTTAATCCTTTGTTTACGTAACAATTCAATGTGGATAATCTGAACGTGGCCTCCTTGAGGGTAAGTTAGTGACCCTGGTTCCTTCCATCTTGTAGCTCTGCCTTTTGCTCTGCAGATTGTCTGAAAATATTCAGCAGAGGGGGGAAGTGAGAGAGCATGGAAGATCAGATAAAAATGTTTGGACCATGCCTGGAAGATTATCATTATATGTTTTTCCATACCTCATTGACCAGAACTAGTCACAAGGCCGTGTCTAACTGCAAGGGAGGTCAGGAAAAGCAACCAATTGTGTGCTCAGAGGAAAGGAGAGCAAGTTCGATGATCAACACACCCATCTGCCAGACTTCTTTCATTGATTTATTTGTGAGGGTTAAATGAGGTGATTTATGTAAAGGATTTAGTCAAGGTTCTGGCATATAGCAAGCACTGGTAACTCTTAAAGCTTTGTTTTTATCAATCTCAGTAGAATCCTCTGGAAATAGAGCTCAAGTCCATCGTGGAATGTCATGTGTGCCCTTCTTCCAAAATAGTACTTTTAATATTTTAATCATTTTTTAAAATAAAAATTTAAATGTTGAGACAAATCTCTAATGAACAAGCAGTACAATTAATGTTTTGGTCCCTCTAGAACCTAATTTTAGCTATGTCAGGATGCATCTAATGTTTTTTTGTTTGTTTGTTTTTAAAGTGTAAGGGTCTTTTTTTTTTAAATTCAGATTAATATGAGGGTACAAATATTTAGATTACATTGTTTTCATTTCTAAGGTAAAGTTCAAGTTGTAGCTGAGCCCTTCACCCAGGGGGTGCTGAACACCCTCACATTGTGCACACGAGGTGAGATCCCCCCACTCACCTTCCCTCTCATCTAATGGTTTTTGAACTATGACTTTTTGGGTCATCCTTGAGCTTTCAAAGACAGAAAACATATTCAAAATTTGTCAGTAAAAGAAGGATCTGATGTTACTAGTAACAATACTGAAGCTTGTATAAAAAAACAGCCATCCTGCCGTGGGTACAACATATAGAAAGAGAAAGGAAATATGAAACGTATGGCAGAGGCTATAAATATCTGGGCAGGAGTTGAGGGGGAAACCTAGTTTGGTGGATTATAAGTTATGTTACTCTGTTGTTTATTTGGTGATATAGGTAGAGTATTACAGCCCCTCACTTGGTGTTCTTCTTTATGAGTCTGTGCAAGAGAGTGAGATGCAATAAGATGTAGGTTCTGTTGGGAGCCCACAAAGGAGTAGAGTGTGAGTGAAAACACCCCCAGGATAAAGGCTCCATCCTTGTGTATGTCCCCAGTCCTGAGGCAGTTAGCATATCAGCAAGACAAGAGTTTTTAATCTGGAGTTCATGATGGGCCAGAGTTATATGCAAGACCTATGTGTGCCTGTTATACTGGGGAGATAGTTCTTAATATTTATCAGGTAAAATCAACTCAGAATAAGGCAGCCTGACTCCTTTCTGATTGTTGCTCCGGATCTGGCTTGTATGAAGTGAGGAGATGCCATCATGGTCTCCCTGGAAGCCTCTGGTGTTCACTTTACAGCAATCCTGAGCATCCAGGGCTGTGTTCTGGCCTCCAGATTTGATGGGTACAGCTCAGTTAGTCATAAGTTATTCTTATGTCTTCAGAAGAACATAGTCTGAGATGTGTTCTTTGTAATCCACGATATTAAGGTCTTAGTTAATAATATTTAATGTGCATTTCCTTAGGCTTAGCTATAATTTTCTGGAAACACACACAGTGTCTAGGAGTGACTACTCTTCTGTCTAATCTTTAGTGTCAGAAGTTGGACAAAATCCTGAAACCCCACTTCAAGAATGTTTTCTTTTCATCCTTTTCATATGACAGCATGCACCCTCTTGCTTAAAACAGTCTCTAGCACAGGGCTTAAGCATCTTCCTCCCAGTTACTGGCATAGTCTTCTCTCATGTTGTTAGAAACTCTTTATATAAGGTATTAAAGTAATGATGAGGAGGATCTAGAAATAAATAGAAGATAGTGCTCATCGTTAATATTTTGAAATAAAAAATTAAAAGAGAGATACTGCTGGAAGGACGGTGTGGCCCCCAGCCCTTGGAGCTGCTCCATAGAGATAGATCCATAAGATGCCTGTTTTAATTTTCTATGGCTACATAACAAATCCTCTCCAGACCTAATGACTTAAAATAGCAATGATTTTATTGCTCACAATTCTGTGAGTCAGAAACTTGGGAAGGACTCGTGTGACCCTTGTGGTATGAGCTGAGATGGTTTAACCAGGACTGGAGGCTGTGAGATGGCCTCACTCCACATATCTGGAACTCTGGTACAAGCTGTGGGCCAGAACACCTTGATCCACCCCCACAAGGCTTCTGTCACCCCTTTCTTCCCTCCCCATGTGATCCCACATCATTCTGTCATCTAGTTCAGACTTCCAGGAGGACACACACAGAAGTGGCAAGGGCTGTTGGGGCTTAGGCCTGGAACAGAGTGTCATTTCCTCCAGGTTCTGTTGATCCGAGTCAGACGTCTAGCCAGACTCCAGTGTGGGGAGAGAGACTCCTCCTCTGGGTGGAAGAAGAGTGTGTGCACACAGGCATGGGGAAAGTGGTGGCTATCATCTTCATAGGTCATCTGCCACACCTGGCCGTTTGCATTTGATTCCCTTTGGGGAAGACTTTGCTTTCTTCTTAGTGGTCTGTGCCGAACATGGGTACCAAACTCAGTGTTTTTTATGGAAAGTGTTCTTCTGTTTCTCTTCAGTGTTGCTGTTTTTTAAACAACCAGGGCCATCAAACATTTGGTGGCAGTGTCAGGTTCAGTACTCAAATAACCTTTAGAGGCCCCTCAGTATGGAGAACTAACTCATAAATGTCTAAAACTGGAAAAACATTTTTTTGTCTTAAAGATTGACATTAAAAAGTTGGAGACAGTCATACTTACTAGCCAGAAAATTCAGTTTCTGGGGTGGTCAAACAGCTCTTTTTCAGTAGAAGATAAAAGACCTCTTGTGTTTTAACTGGCTGAAACTATGGTCCCTAACCACCGGGCTGTGGACAGGTAACAGCCCGTGGCTTGTTAGGAAGTGGGCCCCACAGCAGGAGGTGAGAAGTGGGCGTGCTAGGAAGCCTCATTTGTATTCACAGCAGCTCCGCATCGCTTGCATCACCACCTGAGCTCCACCTCCCATCAGATCAGCATTGACATTAGAGTCTCACAGGAACACGGACCCTACTGTAAACTGCACATGCGAGGGATCTAGGTTCCAGGCTCCTTATAAGAATCTAACGCCTGATGATCTAAAGTGATGCTAGTGCTGGGGAGGGGTTGCAAATACAGGTCATCGTTAGCAGAGGGGTTTGACTGCACAGAGACCATAATAAATCCATTGCTTGCAAACTCATATCAGAGCCCTGTCAGTGAGTGGCAAGTGACAATCAAGCTGCACGTGGTGGCTGGCTTTATAGCAACAACGCACTTCAGGTATCAATCACCACCTCCCATCACCCTCAGAAGGGACCATTTAGTTGCAGGGAAACAAGCTCAGGGCTCCCACTGAATCTGCATTGTGGTGAATTCTATAATTATTTCATTATATATTATGATGCAATAGTAATAGAAATAAAGTGCATAATAAATGTAATGCTATTGAATCATCCTGAAACCATCTCCCTACCCCCCAGTCAAGGGAAAAATTATCTTCCCTGAATCTGGTCCCTGGTGCCAGAACAGGTTGGGGACCACAGGGCTAAAGCATAGAGTCTGTCCCCTCTGTCTTTGTCTGTCTCTTTATTTGCCTTCTAAGGGTTAACACTAGACATTCAGCCCCAGGGTGAACAATGAAGATGGACTCCTTTATCCTGTCATCGGCCTTTACTCTGGCCAGATTAAGCACACTAACCACATACCCTGTCACAAGGATCCAGAAATTCTCTTCTCTACCTCCCCCAGCAGCAGTGGAGGGAAGCAATGTTTGTCACAGTTCTAAGAAATAAATGTCCCAGAGTAAGAGGCAGAGAGAGAGGAAACAACCAGAATATATGGAGTTATGTTTGAGGGCTCATGGAAAGTTTTCTTTTTCCATATTGTTGATACATATTGGATTCTTTACTCAGCTGAAGTTAATGATTCGTTTTAATGAACATAGTCCAGAAGTAATAGTAATGATGACGGTAATAGCTAACTTGTATTTCCAGCTTATTATACACAAGATACTGTGCTAAGCATCTTTAAAGCCATCATTTCATCCAATTTTCATAGCAACCCTGTAAGGTCAATATTTTTGAGTCCATTTACAAATCATGAGCCTGAAGTACAGAGAGCTTAAGCAACAGCTTATTAGGAAAGGAACTTGGGCTGAAGTTAGGACCATTCTCAGAATCCAAGATATTAAGACCTCCTCTAGTTAATCTCTATACAGTTAATCCAATGCAGTAAACATTTATTATCTGAAGATAAATAGGTCCTTAACTGACTGAAGATAAATAAGTCCTCCCCACCCCCAAGGCATTCCTGTTTTCTAAGGGTATAACTGGCCATAATACAGTGTCCTAAATGATATCCAGTAAAATGAACAAAGTGTTATGGCAGCACTAAGGATAAATGGTAAATAATTTAATTCTGCTGGCCCTGGCCTCTCACAGATCAATAGAAGTTTTCTAGGCAGAGAAGGGGTAGAGACAGGGACAGCTTTCCAGGAGGGCAACATTAATCAAGTGGTGGGTATTAAAATGACAAGCTTGTGGGAGACTCTGGCTTATATGTTACCAAGTGGTAGGAGATGATGCTGGAAAGTTAGAGTTAGCCCATTTTTCAAAGGTCTTGAAAGCTAAAGTTTTGAATTTATTCATAAAAACTAGGAGTTCTCAGTGGTTTTCAAATAAGGGGGCTAAATGATAATGTCAGCACTTTAGCAAGAAACAAACTGTCAGGTGAAATGAACTGTCCTCTAAGGGTTGTCATCAAAATAAATAAATAATAAAATCAGAGAGTCGAAATACTGTTGTAAACTTGCAGCTCAGAAAGTGGCACCTTTGACCTGCAGCCTTTACTTACACGTGCAGGGTAGAGTCTAATGTCCGTTAGTTGTTTCTTCTTGTTAGACTTCCTAAAGGGAAATGCTAGCCCAAGGCATCATTTCCTACCAGTGACTTTGTGCCCTGGACTCTACTTGAATTATAAAAAGTTGGGTTGAGAGTCTGGCTCTTTTTACCTGTGGTCAAGTTTCAGAGTTGAAAGTTCAGAGGGCAAAGATCTGTCTAGGCTCTTACCATGCTTATTGTAAAGGAGAGTTCACTTGGGTAAACATACCATTTCTATATGGACAGAATCTCCCCTTTCAGACTCAGAGCTTATCTCTCTAAGTCTTAAAACATCAAGTAGGTAAATACTTGAGGCTATAGTAAAAGTAGCCAACATTTATATGCTTCTAGTTAAAATTTTAACAACACAAAATATTGAATGCTGTCATTGTTCAAGATAGCCCAAAGCTGAGAAATTCTTTCTGACAGGGCTTTCCTTTTATTTATTGTTTTAAAGGTTACTTTCTAATGATTGTAAAAATGTTAGATGTTTAAGAACAATAGCCATATCAAGAAAACAAGCAGCCTGCTTTTCATAATTTTTGTTAAATATGAAATTCCAAGCTAATAATTCGTGTGTACATGCGTGTGTGTGTATGTTACTGTTAAATTCTAGCATGTAATAATAACGTTGTCCTTGTTCATTCTGTAACATGCCATAATGTTTCTTTTGGCTGTGGCATTCAGGGGTTTCTGTACATGAAGCAGGATTTATGTGTGTTCCTATGCTATATACCACGTGATTTTTGTCAGCAGCATACGTTTTAATGCCTATTAATGTTTGACAAAGTAAGTTACAATGATTCCTTTCCCACTCCACCAGTTAGCTCTGGAAGAGGTGGGGGTGTTGATCCCTGAGCTGTTAATTCTCAGAAATCCCCAAAGATCAGTGCCCCTTTTTAATGTATGTTAACTTTATTAAGACGAGGAGCTGGCAACCATGCATGACCCTGCTTAACACCTGGTATAAACACCAAGTCCTAAGCAACCTTGCATTCCCAATAAAATGGTAGTGATTTTTAATGTAACTAGCTTGATTTGAGTTGATTTGGGTCCATCAGACTGCTTTGATCTGCTTTTACCAAGATGTTGGTAGCACTGAAATCTATGGCACCAGTGTTGGGCTTGTGCACAAAATGTACATCAATTAATAAAATGCAGTTTATTTGGCAATTGATAGGTATGTGGCAGTTGTATGTTGTTTCATTGATACTTCACGGAGTTGTTGATACATGAAATTATGAATAACAATAATAGTAATAAGGTGTACCTGGATGCTTTATTATGTTGAGATAGTCCCTGGACCAGTGCCTGCTGGGCAGCTAATCTTATCCTGTGGTCATGGTTTTTGTAGCTTATTCATTGATTTTTATTTCTTTATTTTTTTGTTGCCTTTCCTTCCATTAGTTCTTCCATATACTCTCTTTGATTCTCCTGTCCTTGTTATGTTCAGCAGCAAGCTAGATTTACTTGTGTGCTGGGCTGGAATCCTGGTCACAGGACTGTGTGTGTGTGTGTGTGTGTGTGTGTGTGTGTTAAGGGCTGTATTTGATCCTCTTTACTAAATGTCAAAATGAACACATATATTTCTCTCAATAAATCCTAGACAAACCAATAATTGTTTAAATTGTGAAGCTCCTTTAATGTTGCCCAAATAAGGGTGGAATTTGTTGTTGTATTTTAATCTCTTCATCTTTGTCAGCAAAGAGAACAGGAAATAGAATCTTTCTGGAGTTATGGAAAATCACAGTATCCCATAAATTACCCAGGCCGTCTATATATATTTACATATGCTCTCAGTTACTAAATGTAATTGGTTCCTTTTGAGAGATCTTTAATAAAACTCCTCAAACTACTTTCCAAATTGTTCCTCCCTGTGCCAGAATGCTGATATCAATAGACATAGGACTTCCAACTGTCCTTAAAAAACCTCTCTGCAGCGACAGCCTCTGAATTTGGCATCTCAACTGTTACAGTAAGTGAGCCCTGCTAAGACTAGCCTGGCTTTCCAATGCAGAGCTGAGTTTATGGCTTTTCCTGCCCCGCATAGTCCTCTGCCCCACAGTCTGTTGGGAGAAAGAGTGGCCAGTTCATGATCCATGCCCAGAAGCTGTAGGTGCCTCTCAGATTACAAGCCAAACCCCATTTTACCTGGGACCCTCATGCCTTTGTGTCTGAAGAAAATGCTGAGACTCTTCTGGTGTAAGCCTCTGTGTTTTGCATTGTAATCGTCAGGCTTCTGCCGTTGATTTATTGTCTCCGGGCTACTTTGCAGTTATGGACGAGGATCTCTTCATCATGACCTAATTTTCCTCCCATTAAAATCATAGCACATAATAAAGAGTATACCACATGTATTACAGGGAGACTCCTAATCCTTCTAAACTGCAGGCGCATGTGACAGATGACATTGACAAAGGTGTAAAAATGGGTATGTGACATGGCTAAGAACAAATTCCACAAGTATCAATGTTCTACATTGTCAAGATAGGCCAGAAGTGGGGCCTGTGAAATTTGCCTTTTATAGACAATTCAAAGGAAAAAAAAAAGTAAATTTTATTATTGCTGTAAGCAGTTAAGGCCAATGTTTTGCAAAGAACAGTAATTAAATTTACACTGATAAATTAAATCCTCATGTCCTGACTGCAAATTATTCATTCTTGAATCTCCAGTGATTTCCCTTCTGATACTTTGTATGGCTCCCTGCTTATTGAATACAGTAATGTGCTCTGAACACAGAATGCTAAACTGTGTTAGGTGTCCCAGTCCTCACCACAGCCCTGGGACCTTTTACAGATAGGGAAATCTGAAACTCAGAGTTACATGACTTACTGGAGATAAGTGAGCAGAGCCAGTAAGTGATTAAAATCAGATCCATCAAGTTATGATTTTTCCATTTCGTCTTCTGTCTTTCAAATTAATAATAGGTGTAGGGACCACGCGTGGTTAGATTCAGAGAGTCAAACTGTCTGTGTCCCAATCCAGCCATGCTTCTTATCTATGTGATCTCGGAAAAGTCAGGTAATCTCAGTGAATCTCAATTTACTCATCTACAGATGGCAAAAGTAATAGTACCTCCCTTATAGGATTTTTGTGAGTATTCATGAAGATAATCCATGAAAATAACATAGCGTGTGAGTCACTCAGTAAGTTTTGGTTATTTTTAGTATCATACCACCACCATATCCTGCCAGCTCTTTCCGGGATGCTATGGTAAGCATTTTATGTGCATTACCTTTTCAGTAGCTCTGCAAGGTAGGTATTAGATTCCATTTGCATGAGGGAAACAGACTCAGAAGCCCAAGAGCACTTAGCTAGTAAATTGCAAAGCCAGGATTTGAACTCAAGTCTGTTCAGGCTCCACAACCTATTTACTTTCTACCCATATGATGCATTTAAATCCTTTTTCCGTATTTTATGGGGTGATAGGACAATGATGTTAGTATCTGTGATGGTAAGGTCAGTGTTTTCTATGGGTGTTGCCTACTGAGTGAGCAACAGAACCAGGACTCAACCTGGGTTTGTGTCTGACTGCAGAGGCCAGACCACCCCTGACCACTGTTCCTCATAGCTTCAGGGGAAACAGTAGCTTGGTATTTAAGGGTGTGCAAATTCCACTTGTAGGAAGCTTGAAATTGGGGATCCTTTGAATAGTTACCCAGATTTACACTTTTATTGTACAGTTTTATTCCCTAGTAGCTTCCAGAAGGCTTATAGTCTTCCTAACCTTTTATCTGTAAAGCATTCCTGACTATGTTGGAATTAGTTTGTAAGTTTGGACAGTATTAAGGGGGCACTTGGGGCACAGAATAAAAATCTCCCCCTTTTGTGTTAATTTGGAAAGTCTCTGTGAAACGAGTAGATTATTCTGGCCATGTGGTAGAGCCCCATAAATCCTTTGCTCATTGGTTACGTGAGCTCATGCTTCCATCATTCAGCAGGCTCATTTGGGCAGATTTTTCGCAGCAGACTGGAGAAAACTTCCTTTGATTATTTTCAAATCATCTCTTCCAAATAAAATAGGATTGGAATAACCAACAAAATTAATCTGTGAATAATTCCAATTCTCATCAGAATTCAACTCAAGCTTTTAGCACAGAGGCAAACTGTTGGCCTGACTAGAAGGTGGCCAGACAATCAACAGCCTTTAAACAACTTACATGTGTTCAAGTTGCAGAGTTAAATAAACAACAGTAATGTGGGGAATGATTTCCCAGGCTCTGTAATGAAAGTTTGTGTCATCTGCTCTGACTTGATCTGATTTACAAAGGTACTCTTGCACTTTGGATAAACATGCACGGTAATAATGATGGTCATGTCTGGCACTTTGCACTTGGCAGTGTGCTCATTTGCACATGGTTGTATGTGATCCTGAGAACAAGCCTATCAGAGCTCCTCAGAAGCCTGGGCCTGGCTCTCAATGAGACCTAGAAAACTGGCCTTTAGGACTTTGGCTCTCACTGGTGGTGAAAATTCCATTCTAGAACTGATTATGCTTGAGTAACTTTTCTTTCAGAGGAAATAGCTGATGAGCAGAGGGAAATTCTCCCTGGTATGTTCTCATGTCTCTTCCTACTCTGCTGTATACAAATATTGTTTTGGAAGCAATTTTTCAGGGAACTGTCTAAATCCATGGTCTATCCTCAGCAAGCTACTCTTCTTTATTTCTCTAACATTAACTACAGTTCTTAGGTAAAGATAAATGCTCACATTTTTGTTGACAGTTGAGATTGAAATGTATGTTATCTTTGCTCCCCTTAAAGTTGGGCAAAGACCTCATTCTCAGTAACTCCTTAAAAAAAGAGAAATCAATATGAAGGCCAGGGGTAAAGAGTATTGAAGGGACTATGAGAACCCGGGTCATCACCACCTCTGAAGCATTTCCTAGTGTTCTTCGCTAAGGATTGCTGAAGACACTACCGTTGAGGCTAGAGAAGGGAGACGCCATTATTCTTTGAAATCCATCCTGTAGGTTTGAGCACTGGCTCTTGTAATGAAGATTGGCGGGAGAAGACAAGCTGAATGAGTGGTTGCTGCAGCCCTGGCACTTCACTCCTGGTTCCTCTCCTGCTTAGCTGTATTGTAGGGCAGGAGCTTTCTCACTGTGAGATGGGCATCCAGCTTGCCATGCTCAGGTGACCTACAGATTAGAGCAGAGTTGTGTCAAGTACCTAGTAAGGTGCCTTGCAGGTGCAAGCACTCATACATAAGTGCCATTTAAAAAATGTCAGCAGGCCCGGGTGCAGTGGCTCATGTCTGTAATCTCAGTGCTTTGTGAGGCTGAGATGGGGGGATTGCTTGAGACCAGATGTTTCTAAGACCAGCCTGGCAGCGTAGAGAGACCCCATAGCTACAAAATAATTTTAAAATCCTAAATACTTCAGAGGCTGAGGCAGGATGGTCACTTGAGTCCGGAAGTTGAAGGCTGTGGTTCACCACTACATTACAGCGTGGGCAGCAGAGTGAGACCCTGTCTCTAAAGGAAAGAAAAAGGTGATAATGCTACATAGTGAAGGTGTCACCGGGGACCCACCCCACACAAGAGAGAGGAAGCTGCTCAGAACTTGCAGTTCTCGTTCTCAGTAACAGTCATAACCTTTCTCTTTTCTTACTGTTGTGGAGACTCAGAAAGAGGCCAGAGATGTGTAGCCCTGGAAAACGTGTTCTCAGGGGTTCCAACTGCTCTGGAAGCTGGAGTGTTTTGTTGCCTTTAAGTCTCCTTCTCTTCTACTCCCTTGCCCCAGATGAACTCAGCTATGTGTAGTGATTCGGTTTATCTTGTTGAAAATTTTCAGTCCCCTACGGAAAATATGATAATGCTGTTTTCAGACGGCTGTGTTTAGGAGCGAGACTGACTTAACCAGCTGGCTGGCATCATTGGAGCCCGAGGACCTGCCAACCCATGGAGAGCAGCTGTTTGGGCTGAAATTCTTATAATTCTTACGACTTTGCATCCTACATATCAGCTTTTGAGTTCTGCTTTTAAATGCATACACAAAAGGAAAGACAACAATGAGAAGGGCCCGGTTGTGTCCATAAGTGAAGGTGGCCCTAGACATACCAGAGTATTAGGAAAGAGAAAATTCAGAAGGAGGCGAACTTTTAACAGTAAGAGATGATAATGAATGCATCCATAAATGTTTCTCAATATAGTGGGAGTGTGATGCAGCCATTAGGAATCGTGTTTGAAATTTTTTTTAGTGAATGGGTAAATGCTATGATACATACGAAATGTATAGGATACAAAATTGCATCGAGAATAAAATTCCAATTATGAAAAGGGAGTTTTACCATTACATGAGATCATTCATACAAAGCATTTAACCCAGACAGCGTGACAAAAACTCAGGAAATGATAGGTACTAGAATGCAAACTCTCTAATTGTAGGGAATACACTTGCTTCACTGTTACACCCAGAGTGCCTAGTGCAAAGTGGATGCTCAAAAGGTCTTTGTCCATTGAATGAATGAGTGCTATTGTTATGTATGCATTTCAAAAGGAATCTGGAAAAAACAACCTGCATTGCCATGTATAACACACATTATCATTGTGGCAGCTGAACATCTCTGTCCCTCAGTTCTTCATTATAAAAGGCTAAGGACATGATCTGTTGCTCAGGGTTGCTGAGAGGTGAGTGTGAGTCTACTGTAATCATGGGAAGCACCATGTAAGTGTTAGCATCATAATTAAATCCCCCCTACTTTTATCTGTAGAAAAAAAAGATGACAATTGTCATGATTTTTGTCTGTCATTTTTTACCATAGACTTCTTTTTTTTCTCTTCAGTTTTTGGCCGGGGCTGGGTTTGAACCCACCACCTCAGGCATATGGGGCCGGTGCCCTACCCCTTTGAGCCACAGGTGCCGCCTTTTACCACAGACTTTTAAAACAATAATAAAATCTCCCTCCCCCCCCCAAAAAACAAAGCTCATAAAGAAGTTAAAACTAAATGCAGTGGTTATGTCTAAATAACACTTATTCATTGCTTTCTTCTCGAGACTTTTCTACATTTTCCAAATTGTCTGTAGTTTAAATATATTTTATAGTCAAAGGGAAGGGAAAAAACAACACCATTATCTCTGTTTTTGAGAAAAAAAAAAAAAAAGAAAGCTCAGCATTATAGGTAACACAGAGCTGCTGAACTGAAAAGGAAGCTCCAGCTGAGAACAATTGAAGACAGATTGGGAAAAGGTGCCCTCCCTGGGGCCAATTTTGGAATGTTATTTAAGTCCATGTTCCATAGTGTAAGGAAGTTGTGAAGCAGTTGTTAAGAACTTGGAAACAGAACCAATGAAGAAAGATAAAGGAATATTGATTATTCGTTCTGGAGAAAAGTAGTCAAAAAACTTTAAGTATGGCTAACAGTGTCTTATAATGAGCACAGCTGATTTCCATGTCCCATGGAAAGAACAACAAAAAGATGATCAGTGGAACTTATAGCAGGAGAGGTTAGAAATGGAAGTGAATGATGATCAGACTCTCCGTAAGCTTCTAAAGGGAATGTTTAATGCTACTTTTAGCGACTGCCCATTGTCCTCTCAGATCTTGCTGCTTCCAGGACACTCCCAAGCTTTCATTTGTGCTGGTTCAGGCCCATCTTTCCTCCCCAGTTCACAGTTGTGAGTAACCTGTGAAATTCTGTTTACAGATATTTAACACCGTACCTGATATGCCTCTCACCAACGCCCAGCTGCACCTGTCTCGGAAGAAGAGCAGCGACTCCAAGCCCCCGTCCTGCAGTGAGAGGCCCCTGACGCTGTTCCATGCTGTGCAGTCCACAGAGAAACGTGAGTCCCTGCTGCTTGGCATCCAGGAACATCCCGTGCCACCTGCCACTGCTTGGCCTCTGTCTGTGTGATGCTGGCCTTTTGTAACATTGAAGACTGTCCCATGGTGCCCTCCCAAGTTCATTTGCTGAGGAACCCTTGTAGGACAATAAGCAATATTCCTGAGAATGAAAGGCAGCGGCCACCACTGAGGCCTGTCTTTCCAGGTCTCCTGTGGGGAAACACCTGAGCCTCTTTCCTTCTGCTACACAAGAGCTGGGCCGAGGCAGCCCTTCGTTAGCTCCCTTTGACTCCCGTCAGACCAGCATCTTTTCCTTTTCCAGCTGTAATGAGATATGTATCAATGTGAGTCCCGTGCCTGCTAGACTGTGGCTCTGTGAGAGCACAGGCTTGTGGCACCCAACTTCTTCCTCCACCTCTCGCCGTGCCCAGCGTAGAGTAGACACCTAAAAGCATTTGGAATCAGTTAATGAATTAGAGAACAATACCTTTCGTGTCCTAGATAGCAGAATGTTACCACCACAACTGTATCAAATCTGTTTTTCATCTCAAGATTTCTGACCTCTTTGCTGTGATCAGGTACTTATCTCAGCTTCTGTAATAAGAAAGTCACGTAGCTTAGGAGTAGAGGCCTCAAGATCTGCCCGAAATCAGCCCAACATGGGTTCTGGTGCCAGAGCCACAACGTGGGCAAGCCTCATCTGTAAAACAGGAATAATAGTACCCACCTCAGAGGAAAGTTGAGAATTCAATGAAATTATGCATTTTGGCATCTGGCACAGGACTGAAACGTGGCAAAGGCCAGTAAGTAAGAGCTGCTACTACCATGATTAGTTACTGAGTACATGTGGTGCATGTCCAATCTGTGAAAATTAGGTCAGCTTAAGGAGGTTGTTGATATAGACAGGTGATCAGCTATGGAGGTTCTACTGTAAGGGTCATAATACCTCTGCCACCATCACCACCCAGCGTTTCCACAGCATTTATTCTGCACCTGACACCATATAAAGTGCTTTCATGTTCACGTCAACTCTGTGTAACAGAAAGCATCATTTTATTTTCCAGAGGAGGAAACTGGGGCCCTGAAATGTTAAATGACTTCCATAGTGGAAGCGGTCTCTGTAATTGACCCTCTGTCTACATTGACCACCTCCTGAAATTGTCTACATTGACCACCTCCTCTCTGTAATTGACCCTCTGTCTACATTGACCACCTCCTGAAATTGTCTACATTGACCACCTCCTAATTTTCATAGACTAGATATGCACCTGTGTACTCAGTGGAAGTTCCTTATGTTGACCACCTCCATATGTTGACCAATTTGTTACAGGCCCTTGGGTGGTCAATTTACAGAGGTTCTACTGTATTATTATTGCTGCTACCCTCTACTAGGTGTAGTAAAGGCATAGAGAAGGCACTGATTTCCCAGAAAAGGGGAGACTCTATATCTAGATTAGCATTGTTCTTTCTCCTTGTTGCTAATTTTTTTTTAAAATCTTCTTATGTTTCTAAAGAAATGGCCCTCTTTGTCATAACTTCTGAAAACAAACCTCCATTCCTAAAACATCAGTGCACTTAAAAGTGTCATAGGGTACCATAATACAGCTGCATCATGGTGTGGTTAGTACCATTTAAGTTGCTTGAGATGTTTGGCTTTTATACATAAAGCTACTATCAACATCATTGTAACTAAATCTCTCCTATTTGTGTTCGTTTTTTAAAGGTAAATTCCTAGAAGAATTTCTAGGTCAGCAGATAATGATGATTTCAGGGCCTTAACCTTGTGCTGGGATTGGCTTTCCCTCTCACAATAGCCTGTGTTCCTCTTAGATATTTGGCTGGGTTCATTCTCACCATGGTCTGATACCCCTCCACTTGTATCAGGGAACACTTGGAACAGGACTGGCCTCACTCACACCTGCCAAATGAACAAGGCATTAGGCTATGGGGTGATGTGCTTCTCGGATTTCGAGGAGACCCACGGTCTCCTAATGTTTTGTAGTAAGCAGTATACAGGGCAGATTGGGAGAGGCCAGACAGAACTGGTATCTTCTCCCAAGCTTAAAATAGTGTTGGGTTTGTGGTTAGACTAAAGCAGAGCAGCTTTGGAATAGGCCTCAAAGCATACTCTGGAAACACGTCAGAACAAAGATGGAGATTTGGAAAAAATCAGCTAGATCTTTGCCCGAGATTAATTTTATCACATGAGGCAAAGAATGAAAGTTAAAGATGTGTGACAGCAGAGCTGCCAAAGCTGCAGGGCAGGCCATGGTGTCCCTGTCTGCAGACCGTGGCTGGAGGATACAAAATGAGAAGACAGGGAACAGTAGAACTTCCCCCTTAATGTGAGGACCAGAGCACAGGGATGTGCTCGGATATTGGAAAGGGGCGAAGCCTTCCCCCTCACATAGAGAATACACATGTTAACTGAAAGGTCTGTGTGTGTGTGTGAGTTTGTTTGGGAAACCACCTTTTCTTCTGGAAAACTAGAATGCTTTTGAAGCTAGAATAGGAAGCACCAGAGGACCTGCAGGGGAGGGCTGGAAGCTGTGAGGAAGACAGAGCCCGGAACTGGAAGTTCTGCTGGGACTCACCCCACCCAGGTTGTCCTCCAGCAGCCCCCATCACAGTTAATGAGCAGGTAGCAAGGCACACGCAGTTCACCCTTCCCTACGTCTGGTCTGGTCAGTGGACAAAGACAGAAAGCTTTATTTTATCAAAGTACTTCACTGAGTTTATCTTTGATGTTAAAGTACAGGTAACAATAGGTAAGGATTATGCAGGTAATTTGTGGGGAAAAAATGTGTAGCTCCATGTAATGATGTTTTTCAATCTGAGGCCTCTTTACATACCTGGCTCAGAGCTTCCCAAACTCCAGTCATGTCCATACAGCTTCTCTCACTATCTGGCCACAGTCCCAGAGTTCCCATGCTACTATCTGTTTAATACACAGTTTTGTGTTTTGAGACAGGGTCTTGCTCTGTCTCCTGGGCTGGAATGGTACAGTGGCATCATCATTGTTCACAGCAACTTTAATCACTGGGCTCAAGTGATTCTCTTGCCTCAGTCTTTTGAGTAGCTGGGACTACGGGCTCAGACTACAAGGCCTCATTAACTTCTCTGTTTTTAGTAGAGATAAACTCTCCATCCTGCTCAGGCTGGTCTTGAACTCATGAGCTCAAGCAATCCTGTCCTCAGCCTCCCTATGTGCTAGGATTGCAGGCATGAGCCACCACCAAGCCCAGTCTTAATATTCTTCTTTGTGTTGATCTTAAAGTAACTTAGCTCTTTACCTGGCCTCATCCTGATATAGAAAATCTCTAAACAGGTCAATTGGATGGTGTCACTATATTATTCCCTGAAATACACTAAAATCAATATGTAACATTAGAAATGTTCATCCACATCCTCCCTTAGTATTACTGAATGTTTTATGTAGCCCCTGGGAGGTGGGCCACAGTTTGGAATCCACAGAGCTGGCTTTTAATTTTGACTGACTTCATTCCTCATCCTTAAACATACAGATCCAAGTTGTCTTTGTCCACTGGGCTAGTAGGTTCAGATGTTGGCAGTTGTCTATGTATATCACTGTGGACACCCCCGTTCATCTGTCAGCCTCACGCTGTCCACTTGCAGTTGATTGTGACGCCTCTAGGTTTGATGTGACCATCCATACCTTTCTTCAGGCTCTTGCCCCAGGGCACATACCGTAGGAACGGGATTGCACTGTGTAGGCGCGTGCGTGCACACACACACACACACACACACACACACACACGAATAGCTCTCCTCTGTTTTCAGACTTGTCCTGGGGTGTTTTTCAGAGCCTCATTTCTGCTGTCTGCCTGACCTGATTTCTTCTAAGTTCAGTTATTTTTCTTTTCTCCTCATTGAGGTACCTGGGGGTTATATTATCTCTTTAGCCCCCATTTGAGACGCCTACTGGGCTGAAGTCTCCTGAGTAGGCCACTTGGCTGCTTCCCTTTGAAAGATCCCAATTGTTGATTGTCAGCATGCATTTTTCTCTACCTCCCTGCAGTGTCCTGACTAGGAACAGAAGTTGGAACCCATTCAGATTGTGATTTGTCCCCTTCTTCCTGGAGAGGAAGCTCCTGAGGGTCACACTGGGAGCTCCATTGGCTCAGTCCTCTGTCCTAGCACCTGCACTGCAGGCTTATGTGTGGGTAGAAATATAATGCAGGCAGACGGTCCAGAGGACTCAGCAGGAATGGCCTGGGCCTCAGCCCTCGCTGTTCATGAGGCCTGTGGTGGTGGTGGTGGTGGTGGGGTCAGAATGTTCAAGTGCGTAGACAGAAAACTAGTTTGGGGACATCTGAGTAAAGTTCAGCAGCTTAGCAGAGATGGGATACCAGCAGAATTAGATGACTAAAAATTACCCTTGACCCCAGACAATCTAGCCTGAAGGCTATTGCCATAGCCCTTCCTTTCCCATCCCTAAGGCAACTTTCTTACCTACTTAGTTCTGCCCTTGACAACTGTTTTATGATTTAGTGCCTCCACCATGATGACCTTTTCTATAATCAAAAGACCACTCGCATGACTGAGTCACAAGAGTGTTAATTCTTTGCTTCTTCATTCTGTAAACATATGCCCTAAAATCTTGAATAAAAACCTTCTGAGAATTCAAATCAGCTATGCACCTATTTGCCTCTTGATACTGGCTGATACAGTGTCTGTCTCTCTAGGTCTCAGCAAACTTTTTCAAACTCTGCCTGTTCATTTCTCAGCTCTGTCTCACCCTCCACCTCCAGACACTGAGTGGCTGGGAAAGTCCCCTACTGGGGAGTTGTCAGTCCACCATTTTGCAGCTCTTTGCTCCGCTGCAACACTCATGGAAATATCCGGCGTATTAGATGATGCTCATAGGTGTGTGTCTTATTTTTGAGAAGGAGTTTTTCTTTCTGTGTAGGTAGCATAGCTGCGTGCCCAGGCACCTGCATCTGACTCTCCCACTCTTGTCTGTGAGTATTAGCAGAATCTTCTCTAGATGCCTTTTTCCTTTTCCCTAAAGGTAAAGCTGTTCTTATGATGACAGTGGTCTCTTCCCAGAATGAAGAGCTAGATGGTTCTCAGGCTGTGTGTTGGGCAGGGACTCAGGTCAGTTACAAGGCAGCATTGGCTCCTGGTGGCATAGGCACTGTGTGGTGGAAGTGGGGCTCAGAATGAAATTGAAGTAGCCTCTGAGATTAAAACTTTATGGACAAGAGGAAAGGGAATGAGGGGGAAATGTGGGCTTTCAGAAGCATCATAACAATAAAGGCAAATATTGAGAAGCCACGGAATATTTTAGTGACAAGGGGGCTATTGTGAAGCTAGTCGAGGAATATTTTCTTTAAGGGAGAATTTTGAGAAAGATATTAAAGGAAATGAGGGTCCTAGTCTGGCCCAAAGGCTGGGAAAGTTATTCTGGGATGCCTAACAGAAAGCATCTTTCTCTAAGTGGCAGGGTTAGCTCTTGTCTCTAGAATTGATGAGAGGACTATGGAAAGAAAGATCTCACACTGAACTTGAAAGACATTTTCCCACAAAATGGGCGGGGGGGGGTTGTTTATATGTGTTTCATATACATGACTACATATAAACTTTATCAAGTAGTTCCTCATGCTGGGCAATTATGCATAGCAACATCTTGTTTAATCTTTAAACTTCTATGACATGGGTATAGGTTCTGTTTTCCAGTTGGAAGGCAGTAAAACTTATATTGAATAATGTACACTCAGGGTCACTCAGCAACTAAGTAGATTTGGACCTAGTCATTCTACGTCAAAGCTATGTTGTCAACCAGTCATTATTCTGCTGACCAGTTTCAACTTGTGGGGTAGTTCCAAGGAGCTGTGGCTCTCTTTGGGTTGACTGTTGGGCAAGCCTATCCTTATTTCCAAAGGAAAATGTTTTCAGTTCTACTTACAAACCTAAAGTTTAAACATTAACTAAACTGGAGGGTGGGAGGTCTGCCTGGAAAGAGCTGAGGGGCTGGGATAGAAGGATAAATGGGTACGTTTGATAAAGAGCTTTGAGGCCATACTAGATTTGAGCATCATTTAATAACAGTAAAAATAAATATAGCCCAGCTACGTGTCCAGCAGCCTGCTAAGCTCATGCTTGTCCCTTATCATCCCCACAATCAGGAATAATCCTGTGAGGTAGGTTCTCACTGTCCACATTCTACAGGCAACTACACTGAGCCCAGAGAGGATGAGCAGCGGCACTGCTAGCCAATGGCCGAGGGAGGATTTGTTCCCAGATGTCTTTCTTCTCTACTCCAGCTTATCTCCAAAAGGGTGCTTTTGTCAGTTCTTGAGCCACAGAAATAAAAACCTTGTTAGACTGAGTTACAGAAGCAGTAAAAAGCCATCTGTGCCAGCAGCTTCCAGGGCTGCCATGGGGGCAGCTGAGCCATATTGAACAGTATCTCAATATGCGTACTGGCAGGCTGCCCCCACACAACAGCCTCCCCTCCAAATCCAGCTTCTGCAGGTAGGAGAGGTCCATGTCCAGTGGTGGCTCTGATGTACAGGGCCAGGGCACTCTCCTCTGTGATCAGCTCCCGACAGATGGAGTGAGGTTTTTAGCTGTGCTGCCAGAAGAATGGAAGCAAAGGAAATTACTGTCTAATCCCCAAGTTTCCACACAGACACATCATCTAGCCGAGACTGGAGCGGTACATTAGGTGAAAGGTACTGACACACAGCTGTACTTCTGGACAGCTATGCAGGTGGAGCCAGAAGGCGTGGAGGGAACCAGCATCAAGTTGTACCTTGTAGATTTCTTCCAGGAGGTTGCAAGTGACATCTATGACTTATTTTGTCCCCGATTTTTAGTATTTATACCACGATGTTGAAAGGCACTTCTTGGCTCAGTGACTCAGACTTGAGTGTACATAAGAATCTTGTAAGGAGCTTATTAAAAATACAGATGCTTCATCTTCTCCCAGGACATTCAGAGTCAGGAGGTCTTGGCTGGAGCTCAGGCGTCTGTATTTTTAAAGCACCCCAGTGATGCCGATGCTGACTCAATTTAGAGAAGCACTGGCTTAGTAAGGTGGGCACTGTCAGGGTTGCTTGTCTTCTGTCATTACCAGAAATCTCTTTGACTCCCCATTGGGGCTTGGAGCCAGCATGGCAGAGAGGTTAAAAGTAGAGGCTGTGTAGTCCAGCGAAATTGTTTTATGCCATCTCTGTCACCTACCACTCTGAGGCCTGAAGTACCTTGCTACCCTTTTCTGATCCTCCATCTTCTCATCTGTAAAATCTATCACTAATAATAGCTTCCTTGGACGGTAATTGCCGAGATTAAATAAGCCAGTGCATGTAAAGTACTTGACACTGGGTCTGGAACATAGTAAGTACCTAATAAATGTTAACTACAATTATGATGATTGTCATCAGGCTATACTTTTACCTTACCACTGACTGAGGAAATACCTCCCCCCCACACACTTTAAGCCTGCAAATTCCAAAAGGGAGGCCCATTGTGAAGGAAATGCAGAGTCGCCCTGGCCCTTGGAGGGAACCTGTCCGATGCTCCAGAGCAAATACATCAGCAACCTGACGCACACTGGGTTAGTGTCTTAGGTGTTAGTGGAGGCAGGGCAGGAGTGGGTTCTTAGACTTTTTTTACATGGATCATGTTAACTAGCTGCTGGTATATAGCTCTGATTAATTTTTTTTGTTCAGTTAATTCATCCTGGACCCTGTCCCAGGCAGGCTTACTGAGAGGTTGAGAATTCAGCTTATGTATTTTTCATGTGCATCATCCTTGTTGAAAAATAATTAGGAATTCATACCATTCAAAGGCTTCTATATGTCTTTCTCTGAGGAGTCAGGGCTTTAAGCATGTGCCTTTTCTCAGGTTGCCTCTGCAGATCCTGGGCTCTGAACACACCTGTTTGCTTTGGCAGACAATGTGTTTATCCACATGGATCCCTATTGTCACACAGGCCACAGAAGGTATAATGTGGCTCTGGGCTTAATTATGTTAGTTACTTCATATGTGTGACTGAAAACTTCAGAGATGATGTGACCATTAAAAAATGATGCTGTGAGATAGAGACTTTACCTCTCTCATGTTTACATGGATGGAGCTGGAACATATTCTTCTTAGCAAAAGATCTCAAGAATGGAAGAGAAAGAATCCAATGTACTCAGCCCTACCCTGAAACCAATTTATAGCTTTCATGTGAAAGCTATAAGCCAATTATAGCCCAAGAAGAAGGGGAAAGGGGAGAGGGAGGGGAACGGAGGGGAGAGGATGGGTGGAGGGAGGGTAATTGGTGGGACCACACCTATGGTGCATCTTATGAGGGTACATGTGAAATTTACTAAATGTAGAAT
>NW_003852398.1:32834123-32841636 GCF_000181295.1 Otolemur garnettii | reverse complement strand
TATAAATGTCTTAACACAATAACTAAGAAAATGCCATGAAGGCTATGTTAACCAGTTTGATGAAAATATTTCAAATTGTATATAAAACCAACACATTGTACCCCATGATTGCATTAATGTACACAGCTATGATTTAATAAAAAAGATAGAAAAAAAATGATGCTGTGGAAAGCTAATAGCAGGGAAATAGTTCAAGATCATCAAATGAAAAAGCATTTTATAGGCATGGTGTTATCACTACATGAACACAGCAGATTCTGTGACATTAAGTATGATGTAATTTCGCTTTATTAAAAAAAAAAGTATATGTATAGATGTACATATTTTTGGCTATTAACACATCAAAATTAATATAGCTAGAGGGTGACCATGTAGGAAATTTGCCTGCATATGCTTTTCTATTCTTTCTAAATTAGAGAAAATGCATGTTTATTATGTATTGACTTATTTTTAAGTTATTAAAAACAAAATTCCCTGATTGTACATTCCCTACCTATCTGAAACCCATTTTGCAGTGAGTTATAGCAAAAAAAAATAAGTAAATATGTAGTTTCCTTATTTCTAATGAGCAAGAGAATAGGCTGTATGTTGACTCTCTCCAATACTGGGCAACCACAGGTTAACAGGCAAGCAAAAATAAGTTCCCAGGTAGAAAAGAGGGCTATGTTGAAAGCAGCAGAGTGTCCATTTAACTTGGATCACTCAACTCCCTATTCAACCGTTAATTAGAGGCTCATTCCTACCTTGTGGTTTTTGAAATGGTGTTGTTTTAAAGCTGGGCTTTCCCATTGTGCCTCCGTGTCTCATTTCTGTGAATCAATTCAACCCTGGCCCAGCCATAATGACTTCCCCATTCTCTCATTGTCTCGAGAAACCCAGTTTTATTGGCATTCTTTCCCTTTGCAAAGAAAAGAGTTATTATGGGCGCCCTGGGGAGAGAATAAGGCAGTCAGTCCACACAGGACCAAAATCAGAGGTGGTTTTGCTGAAGACAACCTACCAAAAGTTTTAATATCGTGTACTATGTACTGTGATCAAAACAACCCACGGTCTATGTTTTTCGTTGATCAACTCACTGTTTAGTCCATCATTGCCCAAACCATTTTTATATGCCGAAACATATTACCCAAACTGCTTTTAAGATTATTTTTATCGTAGGTGACTGAGACTGGGTCAGCATGAAATCAGACCACCTCAGATTTAGGGATGGCTTGGCATGACACTATTATCAGTAGAAACAGCTGCATGGAAAAAATTTAAAAAATGCTTCAGAAAGTCTGATTCCAAGCTTCCCATGTACTTGGGTGTTTCCCAGAGATGGTAAACTCAGAAATTGCTGTGCACTCATCATTTTTTATTGCAAAATTCATTAAGCTGTTGTGCTATTATCATCCTATCTTGTCAAGATGATACATTACAGACTTCATTGCAAAACTTTCACAAGCAGGAGAAAGTACACCTCTCTCCTGACCATAGAGAAAGCCTCTGGGTATTTTGCTTTTGCCTTCCTCTTTTCTGTGTAAAGCTCCCCGTCTTTGCAAAACTTCCATCTGTCTGGCAACTCCCTTTTCTCCTGTTTGATCATGCGGAGAGAGAGCTCCCACCTTTTGGCTCCCTGAGGCATCTGGAGCTACCGTTAGAGAACAATCTTCTTCCCTCTTCTTTCTGCCCTCTCATCTTAGGTGTCATGGAAAGTTGGGATGTTAGCCTGCCTTCTGACAGACTTCCATGCACAGTGGGAAACCTTTCCCAGCCCCACCTTGATTGAAGAGCTGCGTTTCCTATTTACCCTGCAGTTCTGTGTATTCAGGAGGCCAGACATGTCCAGGCCTGCCAAGACGTGTGGATTTGGCTTGGCTCTGCATATGCCTTCTTGGCCTTGCCTCTGGGTTCTGTGATAAACAGAGATCCTGCCTCTCATGTGCGATGGCGTTGCCATTAGAGTGAGTGGAGTCTCTTGGTAAATATGGAAAGTGAAGTAGCTTAGCTCCAGATTTCCATGGCAACCCCCAGAACAAGTACAATATCACCAGAATTATTCTGCGGCTTTCCTCTTTTAGTTGCAGTGATTTGGGTGCATGCTCATGTTTTTCCACTCCTGATTTGTACAGAAAATAAAAACTCTGCCCACTGTCATCAGTATTTTGGTTTCAAGGACGTTAATGGTTCCTGTCTGAAGCACCTGAAAAATTCAGTCACACATAACTACCTCTTTCTGTTCCAGCAAATGAAATTTTTCATCGTGTGTTATTCCCCCTTATATTTATCATTTATCTCATAACCATTCATGGAGCTTTTGTGTAAATGATCCACAGGCAAGGCACCAGGAAGGTCTGGCTAACACTGACCTCAGAGTCACTGTAATGGTTGCCAGACACGTCCCTGCCCTGGGGTAATTGCGTCCTTAAGTATCAGGTCCACATCCACTTTGTCACTCCTGGTAGAACATGTGTTCATGAAAGTGTGACCAATGCATGTTTACAATTGTTGAGGGGTTTATTTTATTTTGTTATTTTCTCATATCTGGGCTCTTGTTTTCTGTGGCTAAATAAGGCAGGTATTCTCAGTAACTTCAGCTAGTTTAGGAATACTCCTGAGTGGTGGGCATTTTTTCTCTTTTTGTTACATAAACGGTTCTCTAGAATCTTGTTGACTTGACTCATAACTGGTTGTTATTCTCCTTTTGAAGCCCACTAGTCTATAATTTATTTCCTTCAGCAACGTAATTGCCATCAGTCCTTCTCATACCTTCTGATGAGGGTACCAGAGCTGGACTGAATCATCAGTGACTCAAAGTCCAGCTCTGTTATTTGAAGGATTTGATTAATTATTATTTTAAGAGAAAAAAAAAGTCTTCTGGGCTGCCTGGTCTCTTGCTTCTCTGCCAGGAACAGGTATTCATTTGCCTACCTGATCCCCATTCCCCCACCCCCCCAAATCCTGTTCTAAGTGACATTACTGAACCATTTTCTCCTCATTTCTTAATTTATTCCAAACCCTTTAGAATTAGAATATGAGTTTGCCATAACCACTGAAACATTGGATTTACTGTCATTTTTATTCTTCATCTTTTCTCTGCTCTGGAACAATCCTTACCCTCCTACTTACCTTCAGGAAAGATGGTCAGCATTTCAGCTTGGATATTCTTTTTTTTTTTTTTTTTATTAAATCATAGTTGTGCACATTAATACTATCATGGGGTATAGTGTGTTGTTTCCATATACAATTTGAAATATTCTCATCTAGTTGGCCAACATAGCCTTCATGTCATTCTCATAGTTATTGTGTTAAGACATTTATATTCCACATTTAGAAAGATTCACATGTACCCTTATAGGATAGATCATAAGCGTGATCCCAACAATCCCCCTCCCTTCACTCATCCTCTCTCCTGCCCTCTCCTCCCTCTCCCCTTTCCCCCTATTCTTGGGCTAAAATTGGGTTATAGCTTTCCTATGATACCTAACTATTAGTTTCATAGTAGGGTTGAGTACATTGGATTCTTTTTCTTTTATTCTTGAGATATTTTGCTAAGAAGAATATTTTCCAGCTTGGATATTCTACCTACAAGTTCTCAGTCTCATTATCTGTGCATCTATAATATAAAGATAATGGGACTTATTTTGTAGTTAGGGAGTATCAAGTTTCTGGATTTCTTTGTTGTATGGCCCAATGAGGGACACTAAAAAATAGTCTGCCTCTCTGGTTGTGTATTTGGGTATCTTGTCTGCAGAACTATGAACCTTATGATAAATGTTTTATCCCCTTTCCTAATGGAGAATATGAGAGAAAATGAAGGTTATGGTGATATTTTTAGAAACACTGATAGACTTTTAGCACAGTATTGTGTTTAGTTTGGAAAAACATAACCCTTCCATGGAGAAGTAAATAATCACAGGAGAAATATGAGCTATAGTTTTACTCTTCTATTTTCTAAGAATTCAGAGTATCATGTCATGCAAACTTGGTGCTTCCAACTTCTCAAACTAGCATTAATAAAACTGTTTTCTCTCCTTCCACATGAAGCAGAAAATGTCTCTGGTTGAAGCCCAAAATATCATCTTTACTCCCCTTCTTGGTCTTGGGCTCCCCACAATCTTACAGAAATGTTTGTACTTTGTGAAAAGGAAAATTTTCCGCACACTGATTCATACTGATAAATGGCACATCCATTCTCTCAATGATTGCCTAATTGTGTAATCGTAGTGTTGTTTTTCTTCCTGATCGCCGGTTCCCATTTACAGGCCCTGTGAGTCCTCCTACATCTTGGCTCAGTGTGCCTCTTACAGTTTCTCTTTCTTTGTTGTCATCTCTCTTTGAAACTTAAGCTCTTAAAATATGAGTAGTTCTAAATCTCAGGCATCAATTTAATAATCTACATTTTTCAAAGTCTACTTAGAGTTCAGGAATCTCTCAGTAGCTCACGGTTTATCTTTCCTGTGGACTTTATCCAGGACAGTAAGGATTTGCTCAGATATTTGGGGGGCTGGAGGGCGTGTGTGTGTATTTAGTGTGATGCTTACTCTAACATCATTTCACAAGCATACTTTATTTTTACAGACATGACTAGTGCAAAGGGAAGAGTATTTTTCTAACATCACTTCCTTCATTGTCTAAAGAGACCTGAATTCAAAGGTCGACCTCTGAATTATCATGCCAGTGATTCTAGTCTGTCCTCCTAAGGATATAGAATAACTCTAGCTCATTTCAAAAAGATCCAGTGAGGTTCAACCTAGATAATGATATTTAAGTGAATTAATCCCAAAACATCAGTTTATTTCAACAGGGTATCCCTGTAATGAAGGGGGGACAAGAATGACATTTCCAGTTTATAACATTTTGCTACAGCAGTGGTGCCTGTGCCATTTAGCTGAAACATCCCCCAAAATGTTTTTCAATGCATGGTTCCAAGTTTTTAAAGATAGGAAGAAACAGAAAGTTCTTTTCTTTGAGCAATATTCTAAAGTTTACAAAATACATTCCTGCGCATGATCCCACTTGATCCTCATGACAGCTCTGCAAGCTGTGGAAGCCAGTTCTCATTCTCCCCATTTTAGAGAATCCTTAAGCAAGAATCCACAACCAAGTAGAAATTACCTAAGGCTACACAGCCAGTCATGGGTGGAGTCTTGAAGAGAATTCAGGTTTCTATCTCTTAGCTTGGTAATATTCTCCAAGCAGGAACATGACTGCTCAGACTGTGGACTCAGATTTTTGTTCACATGCCGACTACTCTGCAGCCTATTACAGGTCTATTTATCAAAGAATAAACTTGATGTTCAACATCAAATACATGGAACTAGAGGCAACATGGAAGGATGTATCTGGGGAGGGCATTAGGAATTTAGACTGGCCAAGTCCTTAGGAAGTTTATGGCTAAATAGTAGATAATCTAAGGTGAGGGGCTGTGGAGTTGGAGATAGGACATGGCCTGATCATCGAGGGCAATACAAGAGGCAGGAGATTTAGAATAAAAGATGAGAGTCACAGAAGCCAAGGGAATCTGGTTGAATGCAAGGCGTCTATGAAGCTTGCTCTGTATTCTTGCCAATTGAAAGAAGACACAACTTAAGGTGCTGTGGTAGGACCACTCTTAGGAAAAACTCTGGCTTAGATTAAAGGGGATATATTAACTGTTAAGACGAGGAGGGGGTATTGCTCTGAAATTTCAAATCACTCATTCCCCATTGACTCTTCCTTTCCCACTTTTAATTCTTACCGTTTCTTTTTCCTTTCTTAAGCTTCTTTGGGATCAGAGATCTCAATCCAATTTCATTATTTTATATTTTTATGCATGTGGGAACTGACTATTGCAATGTAATAATACTAATGTGTGGCTTGTGCCCTTTTCCCCTCCAGAGGAACAAAGGAACAGCATCATCAATTCCAGTTTGGAATCTGTCTCATCGAATCCAAACAGCGTACTTAATTCCAGCAGCAGCTTACAGCCCAACATGAACTCCAGTGACCCAGACCTGGACGTGGTCAAACCCACTCGGCCCAACTCACTGTAAGTATGATGTCCAGTCACTTACCACATGAGGGCTTTGGTCAGCCATTCCACCTGGAACTTGTTCTCTGGCTCCATCTGACTTTGGGCCATTGTCCTGTGAACATTATTTAAACCTCCTCCCTAAACTTGGAGCTTGGCTGTTTTGTTTTGGGTTTTTTAAGCATTATCATCTTTGGGAGGGGTTGAGAATCATTCTTAACATACTGCTTCTTAGCTTTGGTGATCTTTGATTTACTGCCCTGCTGAGATGGCTTTGGTGATAGCTATTGCCTGTGCTGGCTGCTGGGCATGAGAAGCAATTTCTTTGAGTTTTACAAACATTCAGGGACTGTTGTCGCTCTGTAGATCAGGAGCCACGTGTTTCACTCATTCATATTGTCTCGGTCCCTTCCCCTGATTGTGTTAGGAATGTGCAGTGCTACTTCCATGTTCATGTCCAAAAGGACAAGTCCAAGGAGCCCTTTGTGTCTTCATGTTGTCAGACCTTAGCAGGATCATGAGCTCTTACCAGAGACTGGAAAAGAGAAGATGCTTTTTGCTTCATTTGGGAGCGCTGAGCAGCATAGCCAAGGCAGTCAGTTTGGGGGCTGGCTGTCTTATCCCCACGGAAATTAGATCTACTTTGTTAGGACCAAAAAGTTCTCCCTTGTGGTTCCATCCCACATTGCTTAGCATGCTTCTTCAGACCACCCCATAAATCTTGTCAACTAGAGCCTTTGCAGAAAGAATGTGAAGCCATGACCAGAACAGTTGGACTCTCAGGCTGAGTTATATAAGACTCAGGAAAAAAGAGAGTTGACTTTGCCTTTCTCTAGTGAAAATAGTTTGCGGTTCAGCCACAGACTCTCATCAGGGCAGTTGTTCACTTGGTGAGACACCAGCATGAGGATGAGATACCAGGATGTCAGCAACCTTTTCCTGCTCCTTTGCACACTGTGGTTGCTTGATGGCACCGTGCCCTTGAATCTCTTTAAGATATTTACAAATCTGGCCAGGCACAATGGCTTATGCCTGTAATCCCAGTACCCTGGGAGGCCAAGGCAGGATGATTGCTGGAGGCCAGGAGTTCAAGCCCAGCCTGGGAAAGAACCTATATCTAAATTATTTTTTTCCCCCTTGTTTGTAATACTTTTTTTTTAAATTTAATCATAAACACATAGATCATGTATACATTAATGCATTTATGGGGTACAATGTATTGATTTCATATAGAATTAGGAACACTTACATCACACTGGTTAATATATACCTCATCTCATTTTACTTATTGTGTTAAGACCTTTATTCTCTATACTAATAGATCTGACATGTACCCTTACATTATGCACCATAGGTGTGATCCCACCATTCACCCTCCCTCAATCTGACCTCTTACCTTCCCTCCAATCCCCCCTCCTCCCTCCTTCATCTTGGACCATAGTTGTGATCTAGTCTTCATATGAAACTGTGAGTGATTGTAAATTGGTTTCATAATAGTACTGAGTACATTGGATATTTTTT
>NW_003852398.1:32743059-32833774 GCF_000181295.1 Otolemur garnettii | reverse complement strand
GAGCCGCAGGTGCCACCCAGGAATCGAATTTTAAAAAGATAATTATAAATCTGCAAGATGGAGGAAAAATGATTTCAAAGTGGATTTAAGAGGTTCTTATAATTTATCTACAGTATAGGGTGAAATCTGAAACTGAGAAAATTGGGTCTCTTTTTAGTTGTTGGCAGCTTTACATAGTACCAACATGCAGGAAGTTTAATTACTTGCCTGTTGTCCAGGGGGGTAGTGCCTGTGTTCACCTGGCAGACTGGTGCTTGAAGACCTCAAAATGATTGACTATGTTCAGTGTATGGCAGTCAGCCTTTTCTGGCTCTCCCTGGTGGGGCTGGCCTACAGAGCCTCCCTGTCTCCAGGCATCGCTTTCTTGGGCTCTTCCTATACCCGCTTTCCTGGATGTTAAGGAGATGCTGTTTTCTTTCTTTCTTCCAGTTGGTTTACATCTCTGTATCTAGCAGTTCCTGAAGTTATTTATGGCTCAGCATGAGTAAGGTTGAATTTCTACCCCAGGTTGCTTACCCTCCCTGATTTTAGCCAGCCAATGCCAACTAGTGGTCTTTCATCTGTGTTTGTCAGTGGCTTATAGCTGTGGGCCCCTGACTCACTGTAGAGTACAGCATGTACAAAAAGGTTGCTTAAATGGCTAAGTGGGAGAGGGGGAAGTATCTTTTAAATAAGCTCTGATGGAGGAGGCTTAGGATTTTGGGGGGGGGGGAGGTGCCTAGATGGGATTTGTTTTTATAATATACTGGGAATTGCTCTGTTCACTTCACCACAACTGGGGGAGTATTTTCTGCCTGGTGCAGATTTGGGGGGCTTTCCTAAGAAAGGGAGGGTGATGCCAGGAAAGAATTGGAGGTACAAGTGTGGGTGTGTTTCCAGAAAGACTTCTGTCCCTGTAAGCCATGTAAGGCCTGACTAATACCTGTGAGTCTTAAGGTCAAAGAAGACTGTTGTTGAGGTAGAAGCAGCACCGAT
Source organism: Otolemur garnettii (assembly GCF_000181295.1). NCBI lineage: Eukaryota > Metazoa > Chordata > Mammalia > Primates > Galagidae > Otolemur > Otolemur garnettii. Next base: position 32,832,799 of record NW_003852398.1, on the reverse strand, counting down.
TCCTGCACCAATGCCAGCACCTACCATGTTCCTGAGCGAGAGCCACACCAAAGCTCCCATAATCTCTGCAGACAGGCTCACTACTGTTTTTCAAACCCAAGGCAACAAGGTGACGTTCCTGGATGCCTTCCTCCTGCTGTTTTCTACCTAGATTTGCCTAGGTGGAGCAAGGACAGAAATTAGGCTGTCCCAGCGAGTGGAAGCCACTGTGCCTTCCCTGAGCTAATCAACATAAGAAGTCTGTCAGCACAGACACTCCATGGGGATCAGGCCAAGTCACGACCAGCCGAGACCACTTGGGTTTCAACCTCAGCTCTGAGACCCTTTCATTCCCTCTGTCATTGTTCAGTTTGAGGTGTACAGAGATCCTTCAATGGGAACATTTAATGATGGAGATGAAAACAAGAAACAAAAGCAGGGGGTGGGAGGATTACCATCTCTCTGACTGTCACTTAGGCATAAGGTAGGGAACCAGTCACCAGGAAGCTATCTGTTCTTTTTATTTCACTCTTTTTTTCCTACTGTTTTTCATAATGACTGGAATGATCATTATGACCATGTAGAAATCATAATGAAAGAAACATGTTTGTTCCTCATGATACAGTGGTACCTCCAAGAATGCTTTTTGCTTTATCATTGGTAAATCTTCCCTAATTCTCCAGGGAGATTGTGACTATCCCATTTACATGAGTGTAGTGCTAAATTGGGCATCAAAATTAGAGATGCCAACATTCTACCCATGCCAGTGTGAGGCTACTGGGTTTAACTCTTTGGCAGGTCCTCAGCTAGACTCCTGAGGTAGCTGCCTCTCCTGAAGATCAAAGAACAGTCTGTAAGCCAGGAACAATGTCCAGTTAGTCTGAAATTATCATCAAGTCTGGCTGAACCTATTTTGTGCCTAGATCCATCATGCTGAGCTACCTCATATAAACCCGAAAAAGAGGATTTCTGTCTCCCCACCTCCTCAGGAGGAAAGACAAGGGCATATGGCAAATGCTAAATGAGACTTGCAGGTCCTAAGTGTGTTTAGAGTTAAGCAATTATTAACCAAGTATCTGGTGAACACATATACCAGGCCAGAATATTGGGAAAGGCAGGTGGATAAAGTATGAAATGGGCATTAGGAAAGACTTACATAGGTTGGTGAAGAGTATTCCAGGTAAGGAGGATAAGGGAAGCAGAGATGATCCAGGATGGGTAAGTTTTACCTACAGAGGTGTTAGGGGAGGGGGAGTTAAAGTTCCTCCCCTACCACTACCCCCGGAAAAAAAAAAAAAAAAGAACAACCTTTTAAAATCCAGAGTCTTCACATAAAATCCAGATTTTGTGTTGAAACAATGAGATATCATATGCAAGAAAATGAATCTAGACATATACCTTGTACCTTACACAGAAATTAACTCCCAGTGGAACACAGATATAAATGCAAAATGCAGAACTATAAAACTTTTAAAAGATGACATAAGAGAAAACCTAGAGGCCGTGGAGGATCACTTTTTAGATACAACATTAGAAGCCTAATTTGTAAAAGAAAACTTGTTAAGTTTTTTAACAAGAAAACTTAAGACTTCATTTAAACTAAACTCTTCTGCTGTCCAAAGACACTGTTATACAAATGAGAAAGAAGTCACACAGTAGGAGAAATATTTGCAAAACACATATCTGATAAAGGACCAGTATATAAAACATACAAAGAACTCTTAAAATTCAGTAATAAGTAAACAACAACTCAATTAAAATATTGGCAAAAGATCCAACGAGATGCCTCATAGAGAAAACACAAAGATGGCAAACAAACATATGAAATGGTGCCTTACATAATATTTAATCAGGGAAATGCAAATTGCACCAAAAAGATACTACCACACAACTACTATGTTTCCCCGAAAATTAGACCTACCCAAAAAATAAGCCCTAGCAGGATTTCTATGCATTTGTTAAATATAAGCCCTACCCCAATAATAAGACCTAGTGATGGTCTGCATAGCCATGCCATGCATTTCGGCATGGAGAGGAAGACATCCCCTGAAAATAAGCCCTAGAGTGTCTTCTTGAGAAAAAATAAATATAAGGCAGTGTCTTATTTTCAGGGAAACATGGTATTAGAATGGCCAAAATCACAGAATACTAACAATACAAAATGTTGATGAGGATGTGGAGCAACAGGAACTCTCATTGCTGATGGGAATACAAAATGGAATAGCCACTTTGGAAGATAGTTGGTGGTTTCTTACAAAAGTAATGTAATACAATTCAGCAATTATGCTGCTTGGTATTTGCCCAAATGAACTGAAATTTATGTCCACACAAAAACCTGCACACAAATTTTTAGTAGCTCTCTTCATAATTGCCAAGACTTGGAAGAAACCAAGATATTTAGCAGTAAGTGTGAATAGATAAACATCGAGACAGTAGATTATTATCTAGCAATGAACTGTGAACTATTCAGCCATGAAAAGACATGGAGGAACCTTAAATGCATATTGCTGAAAGTGAAAGAGACCAGTCTGAAATGATTATAATTAAGATGATGCCAGTTATATGGCTTTCTGAAAAATGCAAAACTATGGAGTCAGTAAAAAGATTGGTGTTTTCCAGTGGCCCAAGGGGAGGGAAGGAGGGATAAAAAGCTGGAACACAGGGCATTTTTCTCACAGTGAGACTATTCTGTATGGTACTGTAATGGTGCAGACATAAGACATTATACACTTGTCAAAACCCATGGAACAGAAAGAGTGAATCCCAGTGTAAACTCTGCTCTTCAGTTAATAATAATATGTCAGTATTGGTTCATAAGTCATAACAAACGTACCACACTAATGCACAATGTTTAATAATTGAGGAAACTTAGGGGGCATAAGTCTGTTGTTTTGTGTAATTTTTCTGTAAACCTAAAACTTCTCTTAAAATAGTCTATTAATATAGAGAGAGTGCCAAAAAATATATACACATTTTAAGAAAGGAAAAAACTGTATGAAAAATTATAATACTCAAGTCACATTTGACTTCTGCACTTACAAGAGGTGTTCAAAGGTGACTTGTATTCATCTTTCGTTATTGGTATATATTGAGTCACAATTTTCATACAGTTTTTTCTTTTATTGAAATGTCTATACATTTCTTTGGCACCCTCTGTATTTTTAAAATCCAGATTTCCAGATACTTTTGAAAAGCTAGAAGACTTGGCTCCACTAAATCTATATGTTACTTGGTAACAAGTAATGCCCCTCAGTCCCTGTCATCTCGCCACTGTTCTACCTTACTGGTTTGTATCTTCTGCTTGTGGGCCTGGGGTAGATTTAAAATGGCCCCAGAATCCTTGCAGCCCTCCCAGTAAGATCTAGAGCCCTTGACTCTAGGCAGGCCTTCCCCTGTTGACTTACTTTGGCCAATAGGAAGTGGTAGAAATAAAATCAAAATAAAATCCAAGCCCAGGCCACAAGGCCTCACAAGCTTCCTCTCTCATCCTCCTGGAACCCTTGTACCTTATAAAGAAGCCCAGCCTAATCTCCTTAAACATGAAGAACTACTAGAGAGAGAAGCCTAAGCTCTTAGTCGATACCCGGGCTACCAGTCAGTGGACTGTGGCCACATGCGTTAGTCCACACAAGACCAGCAGTCATGCTACCCAGTTAACCCACGGATTTATGCCATCATGGTGGTTTTATGCCACTGAGTTTAAGGGTGGTTTATTGTGCAACAATAGTTAACACACGCAAGGCCTATGAGTTTGTGACCTCAGAGTCATGGGTAGCTGCCCTGGGGTGGGGCTGAGCAGCCTCAGCGAGGTAGAAAGCTGTGGGAGGTTCTCGCTGTAGCATAGTGCCGCATGGAACCAGCCTCTCAATTTTCAGAATCTTCTTTGAAAGAAAATGACTCATAACTAGGATTCTAAGAAATTAAGAAACAAAATTTATGGCTAATGGATGAGGCAAACAAGAAAGATGGCTCAAACATTGGAATGGAAAGCAGGAAACTCCAGGTTCTAGTCGTGGCACTGACGTGGCCTCCACCCTGAACATGCCCACCTCCTCCAGTCTGTCTGGGGAAGGAAATGACCCCCCTGCCCCGCCCCCAAGGAGGAGGGTACTTATGAAGGGCTGCAGAAGGAAAAGTCATACTCTCCTTCCACGATGAGCCATGGAGTTGGCTTTATGTCAGCTCCTTTCTGGGAGATAGTGATTTTTAAGAAAGAAGTAAACAAATGCTGAGAATGAAGTCAGGGGACGTCCCACCAGAGACATAACATACTGCAGTAATTCCCCCAAATTAGGCACTGGGTGAGTGCTGCTTCAGATGGCTGGGAATTGTTACGACTGAAAGAAGGCCGGGAGGCCGGGCCAGCATGAGGGAGCCCAACCTTGGAGTTCTCTCTGCCTAAGTGGTCCCCACTCCTAAAAAATAACTGCTCAGTAGCCTTATAAATAAAACTTTTTTTCCATCCTTCCCTCTTAACACACATGTATTTCCAAGTTATTTCTGGTGACCTAAAAGATGTGTGCATGCCAAACACCCACAAATTCTGCCAGAGTCAACCTTCCTCTCCTGTCTTAGTGGCCAGAGAACAGTCCCTGGAATTCAAAGGATAAACAAGACCTGCATCCAGGCCGAGTTGTTTCTCTGAAACATTTTTGGCTCCTTCTGAGTTTGATTCAGCTGCTCTCTGATGAAATTGGGGAAAACTGGCCTTGAGAGATGTCTCTAAAACTGTACTTATCTTCTGCTTATTTGGTCACAATTCATTGCACAAATATCAATTGAACTCCTGCTGTGAGCCAGGCATTATTCTGAGTGCTGAAAATACAATGACTAAAAACAAACAAAAAAAATCCTGCTTTTCTATTCTCGTAGAGACAGGGATAAATCAGTGACTTACACGGTGTATCAGAGGTTGAGAAATCCTATGAAGAAAACTAATGCAGAGCCAAGGAGATAGTGATTTGGAGGGAGAGGAGGCAAGTTGCATCTACCTCAGTTTTCTCATCTGTAAAATAGGGTGATCATAGGGCGGCACCTATGGTTCAAAGGAATAAGGCACCAGTCCCATATGCTAGAGGTGGGTTCAAACCCAGCCCCGGCCAAAAACTGCAAAAAAAAAAAAAAAATAGGGTGATCATATCCTCTTCAGAAAGGTGGTGTGAAGATTAAGTGAGAACATCTGTTACCTCATTTACATATTTTAGTACAAGGAATGGTAATTATTAACTTTATTTTGGAGGACTGCCTTCACAATGATCCTTTTTCTCTATTCCCTCAAACCTAGTATTTTGCCCTACAGAACTATGCCCCAGATTGTACCACTCACCTTTTCCACCAACTTCTTACCTTGAATCTGAGACTGGAGCTATGTTTTACTCCAGTGGTTGAGATATCAATGTAGAGGAAGAACTTTTACTGTAGAGGCAGGTGCTGCCCCACCTTAAACCAAGACCAGCTGGGGCAGGCATGCCTGTTCCTGGAAAATTTGGAAACCACCAAATTCCCACAGGGTACCTGCTGAGTTACATGCATAGCGGTTAGGTGTTGAGACCAAAGAATCACAAAATGAATAATCTGTATTAGACAAGTGATAATTAATGGCATTTTTTTTTTAAGTTGGGATAGTTTTATGACAAAGAATTACATCCAGACCGGCAGCTATAATTCTATTAGAGTTGTCTCTATTTGTCATTCTTTGGAATGTGAGGATTTGAAAGAGGAAGTTTTCCCTGTATAATGGGATCAGCTTTCCATGGAAAAGGATCTTTCCTATTAGACCGAGCTTCTGTTTCTCTCTTTTTTTAAATTATGTTTTTATTAAATCATAACTTTATACATTGATGCATTTTGGGGGTTCAGGGTATTGCTTCAATATATAATGTGAAATGTTTACATTGGACTGAGTAACACATCCTTCACAATTATACTCATTTCTAAATAGTTTTGAAATGATGCAGTGAGGTTCTGTTTCTCACCCACCTCCAAACAGAAAAGGTCTCTTCAGACTTTTGTGTCTAAAAACCTTGGTGACATTCCCCACCTTGGGAAATTACCTGAAAGCATAAACATTTTCAAGAGGAATCATTTAGGCCAGGCACAGTGGCTCATGCCTATAATCCTATCACTCTGGGAGGCTAAAGTGGGAGACTCCCTTGAGATCAAGAGTTCAAGACCAGCCTGAGCAAGACTGAGGCTCCATCTCTACTAAAAGTAGAAAAATTTGCAAGGCTTTGTGGTTGGTGCCTGTAATCCCAGCTTGGGAGGCTGACGCAAGAGGATCTCTTGAGCCCAAGAATTTGAGATTGCTGTGAGTTATGATGATGCCACAGCACTCTACCCAGGGTGACAGAGTAAGACTCTGTGTCAAAAAAAAAAAAAAAGGAATTGCCTTTTTGGGCTCCTCCTCATCACAACGCCTTGAGATTCCAGCTTACTAGCTCCTTGTTATTCCTGGGACGGACATTCCCAATCCTCCCTCTGTCACTTCAGGTTCCTGGGCTGTGGGTGCAAGGCTCCATGTAACCAGGCCACTGTCCCTTGACATTTTCAGAGTTGATTATTGATATGACCGTTTTCTTTTCTGAGTGGCTTCATGTCAGCTTTTACCTTTGTCTGGACAGGATCTAAGATCTCACTCTCCAGTCAGCAACCCAGCTGGGCTTCCCTTGGTTGAGGGTGGAGACTCCTGCTTGCTGACCCATTGGATTTGTATTGGATGCATGTGTTTGGATATTAGTGGTTCTCATTTTTTTGAATATAAAATTTCTTGAGCCTGCCATCATACCCCGGGACCCAGTAGGATTTCTATCCCAGGCACCAGGGATCTGTCAGTGGCTCTTAGATCTCCACAGCTTGCCAGCATAGGGGCTATGGGAGGAGGTGGGAGCAGGACACTCTGAATGCCCACTACATCCCTGTCTTCTAGCAGAGTAGAAATCACAATAGGAAAAAATGTTTTCCCACATGCATATTGTTTTTTTCTTTTCCCCTTTAGGAGCTAAACTCATATAAGGGATCTATAGTTTTTTCTATTAACTTATCAGTTTTGCCAAATAATCTAAAATAATTCCCAGAATTTGCCCAGACATACAGTATTTGCTTAAAGCCTTGGGGTTTAATTAAAAGTATGAATGAATGAATTTCATTCTGAATTCAGCTGCCTTTGAATGCCTTATGGCAGGGGTCCTCAAACTTTTTAAACAGGGGGCCAGACCGTTGGAGGGCCAGACTGCGGGCCCCAGGATGAGTCAGCTGCCAAGCAGGACAGGCAGCAGCGGCAAAAACACCTGGCGGGCCGGATAAATGTCCTAGGCAGGCTGCATGTGGCCCGCGGGCCGTAGTTTGAGGATGCCTGCCTTATGGTAGTGTATTTTATCTGTGTGAGTAGGTGTTAGGCATTTTAAATCTCAAATTTTGGGGTAGAATCTTTAGGAAAAGAGATCAGTTTAGGACTGCATGGCTTTTCAGCACTATTATGCATGTAAGGGACTTTGAAAGACTCTAAAATAGTGGGGTATTCTGGTTTTGTTTGCTTCCTTTTATCATAGTTGTTGTTTTAACTTAAGGTTAGATTTAGGGTTGTTTTTCTCTGTATATATATATAATCTGGGGGATTTTATTGGTAGATTCAGATACTAAACTTGATAAATTAAAACTACATTAGAGTTACAGTACTGCTTTTAAACCTTTTTTAAATCAATTTGGAAAGCAAGTACTAAGTGAGGAAAGAATTCCTAGATGAAAGCCTTAGGATCTTGTTTTCAACCCCTTCTGTGCACTAGGGATCTCAGAAGCCATGTGAGATCTACTGTAGGCTTCATCTGATCTCTGTTCACTGGTCCTCCAGGGCAGTCTTAGCTCAGTGCAGTGGTTCTCCAACCTTGCGTTCCTGGGACCAGCATCACTGGCATCACCTGGGAGCTTGTGAGAAAGCTTAGACCCCAAATCCTTGGACCCCAACCCCAGTCTACTGGGTCAACAACTCTGGAAGAGAGAAGGGCCCAGCAACTTGTATTTTACCAGACCCTGAAAAGTGACTGAGATATCTGCTGAAGTCTGAGAGCTACGGTGCAGTGTATAGGGCATTAGGCTATTCCAGAGTGGAGTCAGGATTTACCTTTGTTAAGCTCCCTAGCCCAGCTGGTTGTCAACACCAGCACTACTCTCTGATTGTGCAGTGATGACCGTGGTGGGGTTTGATGGAGCTCTGCCCCTGGCCTTTGAGATCAGTCACAGCTTACTCAACTGAGGAGAGAGATGAGTCTGCTTTTCAGAGGAACCCAGTTAGCTCCCCAGTGCTGAACTTTCAGAGCTGCTTTGCAAATGCTTGCCTGTTGTCACACATCAAGAGAGGGTGGTGCATCAGTTAATCGGCCAGTGGGTATTTTTACTGAGCATCTACTATGTGTGTGACATGACAAGATCAAGATGCTGGTAGTAACAGAAACCGCTCCCAGGGCATGTAAAACTGAAAGTGATGGATCAGTGTCAACAGGGACAGAAGATTTGAGACTTCTAAATCAGCATTTTCCAAACTGGTACAGGAGAGGGCTCGTGGGAGGCAAGAGCTGAGTTGGTTGGACAAAGTTCAGCAAATTCTTAACTAGAGGGCTTCTGACACTTTTAACATGTGTCCATTGAGACTCTCCCAAAGGGCATGTGTTATGCTGCAGCTCCTAAATTTATTCAATCACAGAACACGCTTTCTCCACTCAGCCTCTTAAAATAGGATTCCACAATTTTGGAAATGATACTCTAAATCAACACCCTATGTTTGAAAGGGGAAACTATTTCTCATAATGGATGGTGTTTTTATGGCAGAGATCTTCCAGAAAACAGAGATTTCATTTACATATCACTTTATGGCCATAAATAGCTGTCTGAAGGCTGAAATGGCTTCTATCATGTGTTAAGTATCAGTAATTTTTAGAATGTGGTGTAGGTAAAAACCCGTGTGGACTCACTGTGGACCTGCCAGGGTTGAGCCTCCACTCTGCCCTTTCCTAACTGTGTGTACTTGGTCAAGGTATTTGTCCTCTCTGATCTAAACTTCTTCTGTGAAATGGTAATAATAATAATGGTACCTACCTTTAAGGTTGTTATGAAGGTCGATGAGATAATACCTTCATAACATTTAGTAAAATGGCCTGGTTCAGAGTAAGCAGTCGATAAAAATTAGTTGCTACTATTATTTTTTATTATCTCATTATTATTTGCCCTTAAACCCTTTCCCCAATAAACAAATACCCAGTGTTGATTTATTTCAGTGGTGGAGTAGATGGACACACAAGGTTTATTTTTGTTAGTCCTGTTTGATTCTGCTGTGACACAAAGCAACCCTGATTCTTTTTTAATGAGAAAATAATTTTCCATATGAATTGGAATACCCCAAATTGAATTAAGTACAAATAATAAAGTGTGGTGAAATCAACAGAAGCGGTCCTCTTACCAGACAGGGATAGAGCTGTTTGTACAAAGTCAGCAGGCCTGGGTGTTCACCTTCCAGAGCCTTTCTCAGGGCCCCTGCCTGACCATCTCTCCACTTGGTGGAGACAATTGGAACTATATTAATTAGACTAGAAACTAATTCCAAGCCCGAATCTTTACTAGGGAACAATTTATCCTCAGAAATTCCTCTCTAGGCTATCGCCATTAATTTGACTGTCAGATTCTGACAAAAAGGAAAACAGTTTCTAAAAAAAAATTTATTCTGAAATTTGGGTCTGAACCCTTCATGCATTTGCTCTGTTGGATTCTCTTCCATGGTCTTCAGCTCCCAAGGAAGCAGCAGTTCTCACCAAAATGCTGCTTCCATGTTTCTTCCAATATTCTTTACAGATCGAAGGCACATAGTGATGGGGCTGTTCCTCCACATGTCGTCAAAGATGTTCAGAAAGGCGATAAAATAGCTGCTTTTAGCATTACCCTATTAGTGCTGGTTGCCGTAAGAGAAGCCCCGTCTTCAGAGAAAACCACGATGATATTGTCCATAAAGAAAAAAAGATGTTCATCCAAGGATGTGTTAGGAGAAGAAACAACAGCACAATCAAAATATTAATGGCTAGGTGAGCCTTTACTTCTAACAGGGTTGGTATGAGGGAACCGCAAGAGATGGTACAGGGAGCCAGGGCTGGTCGCTGCTGCCAGTCACCACTCTGAAGGGCCATGAGTGAAAAGTGGTACATTTCCTGACCCTGCCCTTCCTCCTGCTCGTTTCTTGTCAGAGCTCCCTGTTGGTGAATGTAATGGGGAGCCAGGGGGTGCAGAGCCCTCTTGATGAGATTTGTACTGGTTGGCTCCCATAGAAGAGAGCAGGAGGGTGGAGAATGTGTCTGGAGAGGCAAATGAATGCTACACCACACAGTTGTATATTCCGATGCAGTTTTTAAAAGCCAAAAAGTAGCAGGAAAACCCCTTGGAGCAGGACTTGCTAAGTAAATGGTGGATTAGAACACCATCCAGTACAGCAGAGGAACAACGTAGTTCTGTATGTGCTGATCTAGAGCAACCTTCAAGGACACATGAAGGGGGAAAAGGTATGAAGTGTGAAGCGGTGGCTGTCGGCCCAGGCTGCACATCAGCATTATCTGGGGGACCTAAAATAAAAAATACCAAACACCTAGGCCTCTTCCCTGGAGCCTCAGAGTTTACTCATCTATGTAAGGGTCTGAGTTGTATGTTTCTTGAGCCTCCCGAGTGATGATATTGCAGCTCAATGTGAAAGCCATTAGTGTACATTGTGTGATGCGACTGAGAGAATCCCAGGGTATAGACACATGTGGCTGTGAGTACACATCTACAGTATTTCAGGGGATATACAGGAAAGTGGATCTGAGGGGTTGCCTCTGAAGAAGGCAGAGGGGCACTGGTCTGTAGCGGAAGGAACACCAACTTTTCAGTGCCGCCCTTTCACAGTGCTGGAATTTTTTCTATGTACCTACATGCATTGTTGAGCTTCAAAAACTCAATTAGAAATAGATTTGCTTAGTTTTGAAGCCACCATTCATTCATTCTCTTAAAACTGTGGAACACATCTTTGCAAGACAGGATTCTTTATTTTTTTTAACCTTTAAAACTATTTATAACCTTGATAGTTAGGGATGAGTGACAGGCTGTTTGACTGAAGAGTAAGGCCTTGTACCAAGAAGGTGTTTCCTTGGGTGTGTTTTAAATGAAAATGAAATTAAGGCTGTTAAATCAAGGCCTAGTGCTCTTCCTTTCTGAGCTATTCTTTCCTGGACTCAGGTCACTTGGCACAGCAAGGAAAATCTGTTATGGAGTTAATCGAGCTCTCTTTAGGGTAAAGTGGATTCTCTTAGATCCCTGCATCTGGGGGTTTCTTATTAAAATTGGGAAGCCCTAGGTAAGAAATCAGAAAGTCAATTTTAACACAGAGTATCTACCTGTGAACTTTTCCCTCAACCCCCCAAACAATTGAATTAAGTAGTTCAATTATGTTGAGCTATATATAGTTCTTTCACCTGATCATCATCCGTCATTCTCCATCTGCTGTCTACCCAATTTCCTTTAGAAGTTCCATTTTATAACAGCGTATATAATGGAAAAACCTTAACTCCTGACCTTTATGGAGATATACCAGTGTTACTCAATAATAATTAGCAGTTGCCCTGGTAACCTCAGACTCACTGCTTAAATCACCTGTATTTGTCATCGTCCCCTGCCTTTAGGACAGTGAGATCACCTGCTTTGTGCTAATGAAAAAAGACATTTCACTAATTTTGTAATTCTTTTCAGCTTCTGTTGTAGGAGTAGAAGCCATACCGTTTCTGATTACACTCACCAAAAAGTGGGGTTTTTTGTTTTGTTTTTTTAGTGACTAAAGCGGTGAGATCAAACAAAAATCATCCTAGGTTTTAAGCAAATTGGGAAGCCCTTTTTCATCTATTTTGTCCTCTACTATACCCATAACCTTAGAGGATTAAATAGATAAAACACTGCAGGTAAGAATTTAAGGGTGGTAGCACCAGGGGTAAAATGAAAGAATGAAATTGGCAAGTCTGTCATCATATCAGACTTCACCGACAAAGGTAATTAAAGCCCGCTAACTCCAGCACTTTGACGTGAAGAACACTGCTGAAAATTGACAAATCCAAGCTGAAGCACGAGAGAGACTTCTCATCTTCAGATGCATTTCTTGGCTTCCGCTCCATCTCAGGGGAAGCCTGCATCCTCCTGTACACCCATACACAGTGCCTTGCAGCACAGACCTCGTAGGACCTCTGTGTGACTCTCTGCTTCCTCTGGAGGAGAAACAGACACCCCACCCACAGCCCCTAACACACATACACATCCTCTTTCCCGTTTTGCTCTTGATCCCTTGTGTGAAAGTGGAATTAAAGGAAATATGTCCTTAGTCATCCCATGGCAATACTTACAATGTTCAATTGTCACAGAGAGAATAAACTGGCAGGCAATCAGGAATGAAGAAGCAGAGTCATGGGAATCCTGAACGTGCTAATCCAGTAAGGACATGGTCCACATCCTTGTGACTGACATGGCCTAGGTAGTCATCCCAGACAGTGAGCCTGTAGCACTTCATCATCAGCAAGCGAACATCCACTAGTTGCTCTTGCCCTCCTCTCTACCCTCAGTCTCAGAGGACTACAAACTTATTTTCAGGCTCTGTTTCCCTGGGGAATATGGCACCACCGGACGAATATTTCCTGCTGTAGCTGGAGTTTACTCTGGAGAATGCACTGACATCAGCACCCAGAACTGGCTGAATCTGATGGACAGGCCCTTCACAGGCGGTTACAAACCCGTATTGAACACTTAACTGTTTGGGACACTGTTCCAGGAACTATGAAAAAGACAACTGAAACATACCCTCTCCCTGATTGCCCCGCTGAGGGAGATCAGGTGTATACGTGGGGGAGCATTGCTGCCAGCATGAGACAGATTTTAAGTTGCAAGTGGGTGGCCTGATCATTTACTCAAAAATATTTATGGTTGAATGAAGTTTCTTTGCATCTGTGGGCAGGGTTTCCAGTAACCTCACTGGTTTATCTTCTAGATCTGTTTTGAAGTTTATACTTTCCTTGTCTGCCTTGGTCCTGCTGACTGTTAGCTGGAGAGGAGGAGTTAAGAGTTTTATCGCCCAACTTTTTTCTCCTGTTCAACTTCCTACTTCTCAAGACTGCTAATCATCAAGAACTGGGCTTAGAAGAGAAAAGATGGGGCCATATCCCAAATGTTTTTTCCCTCCGTAGAATTCTCTGGCTCCAACTTTTTAGATGACAGAAACCTTAAAATTTGGACTGTAAGAACGATGCAGAGAGAAAGATATCAAAAGGAATGAAAAGCTGGAATTTGGTCATTTTCATGTGTTGCGTCTTTGAAGCCTCTCCCCACCAGAGGAGACTTTCTCATTAGGACATGTTTATGCTTTTTTCCCTCCCCCAACAACTAGCAGTTTACTAATATTTATACTAGCAAAAATCCCTAACAGTTTATTTAATAAAGCCCTATACCAAATATCCCATTGACAGAAAATTTAATTCATACCTTGAAGGATTATTTTTTAACCTGATATGGGAAAAGAAAGTTTTGAGAATTAGTAGTTCTTTAAACCCTGAATCAGCGTAGCCAGGAAAAACTGAGAGAGACTATATGCCTCACCATGGGTCAGGGAAAGTTTCACTGTTAAATTTTCAGGCAATATGTAAATTTCTGTACAGGGCTAAAGGATCTTTTTCCTGGTTCTTTGTCTACCGGGAAATTCCAAATCAAATCCTCTCTTCCTCATAAGTCAGTTACTAAGTTCTGCCTATAATTTCAAAACGAATCATTTAGGTCATATGCCCACAAGCAAATACCCTGGTTCATCATTACAAAGAAAGAAAGTCTTCTTGCTATATTTTTCTTTGCATACGTGGCTGATTTTTTCCAAACTCGTCTTCCGCTTCCAGAAATGTCAGCTCCTGAAGTTTATTCCTTTTGATTGTATACCAATTCCAGTAGTGACACAAAGGCAGGCTTAGTAAAACCTGAGTTGGTATTTTGAGTACGGCCAGCTCTGAATCGGAGCATAGAGAGCTCTATTAACCGTAACCTGAATGCTGCCGTTGAAACTCAGTCAGAGCCAGCCTTTCACCCTGCTCGTCGTTTTTGGTTCACCTCCTGTAAGCAAGTTCATTGTGTAACCCACTGGACTTGGCACACCTGGGGAAGAATGAGGTCTCTATATGTGAGAATGTCCCGTGGAAACCTAAGACCCTCATCTAGAATCTGAATATGTAAACAGTGCGTTGGGTCTCCTAAACAGGAGAGCAATATGATTTCAAGCCGAGCCCCATCTGTGTGCTGCCATAGCCGTACATTTGGCTTTAGTCCAGATTCACGTAGAAATAGAAGAATGTGCAGTAAATAAGAGAAAGAAAACACCATCTCTGCTCAGTTCAGCTGACCCATGACTTGTGAAGATGACCCCATCTCTCTGGAGAGGATATGATTCTTTCAAGATTGTTTTCCTACACGTCACTGTGGGGCCGGCCTGGCTTCACGCCATAGTGTGAAACTGGGGCGTGTGTCCCTGCAAAGCCGAGGTAGACTCAGGACCCCTGGGGTCCCTGCTCTGGTTTGGCTGAGTGGAACATATAGCTTGAGATTTTTGCAGGCTGGATGAAGAAAAGGAAGGAGAAATAAGGGTATTATCAGTGGGGGAGGAGCAGAAATATCTACAGGAAGTTTTATGGAGTTTCCTGTGTGTGGTGTGCAGTGTGAATCCTCTTCCATGTCACTTCATGAAGTTTCCTGCAAAAATCACTTCCTCATTATCTGGTCTTTCACAGTATTAAGAGCTCAGGCTCTGGGGACAGATTTATTACTTGAGTTCATATCCTATCTTTATTAGTTGTTTTACAATAAACAGTGGCTTGACCTCTGTAGGCCTCATCTGTTCAATAGGAATAATAGTATCTACCTCATAGGGTTGCTGTGAGGATAACACGAATCTTTCATGCAGAGCACTTAGCATGGCTCCTAGCTTCTAAAAAGTGTTCAATAAAAGTTACCTGCCATAATCAAGGTCAGAGTAGCTCTTCTGACAGTAGCTGAGGGTTTAGGATGTCTTTGGAGCAGTGGTTCTCAACCTTCCTAATGCCGTGACCCAAATTTTATGGTTGGGAGTCACCACAACATGAGGAACTGTATTAAAGGGTCGCAGCATTAGGAAGGTTGAGAACCACTGCTTTGGAGGGTTATACTAAGGTGTTGAGTCTCACTTCTTGGAGGCACAGGGTGAAAAAGGAGACTGTCCTCCGGGAGTCAGTCACATGTGAGTTACAGAATAACACAGTCCCCTGACTGTTGATAAAACAAGGTAAGGAGAACTTAAAAGTCATAAAAACCAATAATGCAGGGGTCTGGAGAAAGAGCAAGCCACCCATACCACCCAGCACCTCCTTTGGTCACAGCTCTATTACAGCAAAGACATCAATTGATTTTTATAATCCTCACTCCTCAGAAAAGCAAGTTACATTTGATATATTCTGGGTTTGAGGATAGAAAAATGTGTGCTGTATCTTAGAAAGGTTTCCATTGGTTATAATAAGAACTGAATGCCTAAATAATTAGATTTCTTAGCAGTGTTGCTTAGTGGTAAACTTTGTTCTTCAGCGATACAGACTTTGCACCATAATTCCTCAAGATCTCCACATAGTAATAATATGGGGAAGTGGGGGTAGGGAAGCACATGAACAACTGGACCGACCATAATTATTTTCATGGATTTTTCTATTGGTTTGTTTTAACTGGAACTAGGTTCAGAGTCTTTCCTGCCCCCTAGAATGGTCAGCAGCAATGTACCTCACCACATGGGGAAAGTCCAGTTGCTACCGTTCCAATGTGCAAGGAGACACAGGAGGTAGGGAGGGCACCACTGGAGAGAGGGCTTCCTGTGCCCTACTTTTCTTACTCTACTCCAAAGGACTTAGTCTTCTGTGACTGTAACTACAGCTTTAGTTTTTTTATTCTCTGAATCATTCAGCAGCTTTTACTGAAGGCCATCGGTATGGAAGCACATTGCACATTATATTAAAGATGAGTTAGATTAGTGATCGTTAAGGATAGTGTCCTTAGTAATGAGTGGTAAAAGACATTTAAAATAAATTGAAGGATTTGGTGATGCAGGATAAAGCGCTATTGGAATTCCCAGACAGGAGAGATAATTTTGACCTAGACTTTGTGGTCCAATTGGTATTTGAACTTGTATCTTGAAGGTTAGGTTGGATTTAGATAGAGGGGAAACAGAGGAGAAAGCCTCAGAAGCAGGAACAAACAGGGCATCTGTGGGGAGCTGCTCATAGTTAACTTTGAACATATGCTTTTCATCTGTAATATTACAATTGTTTTATTTCTTATGCCAGTATGATTTTTCCTTCTGGAGGTGCTAAAGCTCGGGAAGCCTGGTAATGTCTTCCCGTATCAGAATTCCATTCTAGCAGGATCCCGATGGAACATCTTCTGTCAATTTATCTTATGTAATTGATTTGCCTGAGGTGTTCCCTATTTTCATCACAGTTTTGCTTCACAGTCAAATAGACTTCGCCATCTGGAACTCTTTCTTTATTTTCTTAGCTCACATGTTCTTCCGCAAGGGGCCTGTTTCCATTTCTAAGTGTCACACGGGGTCCTACAACATTCTGCTTCATCCTCTTTGCTTTGAGTTTTGTATTCTAAAAGAGCCAACAAAATGTGTTAGAAAATAAGCTGAATCCCTCCTTTCTGTGTGACAACCCAAGACCAAACACATCAGACAAATTCTGACACCTTCAGCTTTCAGCAAAGGCTATTTACCTTGGAGCCAGCCTGTGTCTCTAAGAGACTAGTTCTGAGCTCCAGGAGGGTAGAACAGCTCAGAGACAATTGGGACAGGCCAGATTCACGGTGGGATTAGTGAGGAGAGAGTGTAAATAGTGATCACATAGCCTTACAGAAAATTCCTGCTTATTTTTACTCCTTAGAGTTGCTATGTTTAGCCTTCGGTTACTGTGCTAACCCTGCTAAACTGTGTGTGGTATTTATTTTCATTCAGGTGGGTAACATCCATTCTCTTTTTCAAATTGTAAGTGAACTGTGGAAACTGCATCCCAGTCGCTCAACTATATAGTCTGACACATTGTCACAAAGCAGCGGGCATTATTCAAGTGACTGTCAGGGCCTTTGCTTTTGGAATGTTTGCATTTCTCTCAGTCCAGGGCCTTTCTGGGCACTAAGAAGAGCTGGCTATTCTTGTCCTCCCCACATGTTTCTGGATACTTAGCACTAGTTTAAACTTCCCTAAGGTGACATATTTTTAAATGCACTGACAGTTATATACAAAACCCTATATGTCAACTTGAGCAATTTTACCAGTCAGGATTCTTGGTTATAAGTCACAGAAAAATCTACCCCAACTAACTTAGGCTAAAATAGAACTTATTGGTTTACAAATGTACTTAAGGGACCCAGGAATATCTGTGGTCAGACCTGGCTGGGTCCAGGGCGTCAGGTGTTGCCATCCAGACCGAGCTCTTGCCATGTCTCAGCTCAGCTTTCCCGTAGGTTGACTCTCCTCTGAGATAAGCACTTTCCTTTTAATTATGACATTGTTGCCACCAGCCGGCCTTATTTTCTTTAAAAGGTCCAAATCTAACAGAAAATAAACAGCCTCTCTTCCTCAACATTTTGAACAACAGGCTGGGCCTAATTCCTGTTTCTCCAAAGTAAATCACATCTCCATCTCTCAGCTGTTCTCTGTAGTAAGGAGTGTATGATCCTCTGCTGGGCTAGACCCGCATCACCTGCTCATTCTTGACCAGGTGGGAGAGGAAGGTCAACACGCAGAGCATGAGGACCATGAGAATGGAGAGGGGGTGGTCCTCAGGGGAAAGACAGCCCAGGGCCACTGAAGTCACTTCACTGGGCTTTTCTTACATGGACTTAGTGAAATATTGGTGACTTTACATTCCAGGATGCAGATATATACTGCTTTTTTCCTATCTTAGATAATCTCTGAAAATGTCCCTTCTGGGGTTTAAGTGATTGTTGCACGATTTATTTCTCTTTGACTGAATGGCTCCTTCAAAATAATATGTTTTATAGTTTTTTTTTAAATGAAGAAAATGTCATCGTAGCCCTGGACACAGTTGATTCATTTAAGAAAAACAAACTTCTGAGAAAAGAGTGTGTCATCCTCAGTGCCCACTACGGATCATCAGAGAACATATGGCAAACATATGTTGAGTCTGGCCTCTGGGAGTTCTACTCCCAGTGTTATAAGGAGCACATCTTGAAGGGACTGGCCCCTTCTCTTCTGTGAGAGCCATGGACACATAAGAACACTGTATCTTCTGGCTCAGCAGCTCTGAGAGCTCCCAGACACAGGCTGCCAGGGGATGGCATCTTCTAGTGGCCTGGCAGAAACGGCAGGGCAGCCAACAGCCAGCTCACCAGCTGTGTGGCAGCCTCCAACTTGTGGTGATGTTGTCCAAAACTAGCGAGTGAGGATAAGAACTGATTCTTCTGCCAGGATGACAGGGAGCTGCTTGAAAATTCCATCTTAGTTTGATCCTCCAGTGTCTAGTTCACATCCCTGAGAACAAACTTTGCTGTCAAAGATTGAAATCCAGTCTCTATGAGATAGGTTGATGACGGATGTAAGAGTGGTGATGACAGTAATAATTTACATTAATTAAGCACCAGTGTGCCAGGCTCTTTTCGTGTATAGACTTATTTAATCATCATGCCTGACATACTGTTATAATCCCTAGTTTACACGTAAGGAAATAAATACAGAGAGGTTACCTAACTTACCTGAGGGCAGAGGTGGGATTTGAACCCAGGCAGTCAGATTCCAGGATTTCCCCATCCCAGCCATTAGGCTTGGTTGCTTCTGTGGGTGGTGGTTGGCTAATGACCAGCTATTGAAGCCGGGCTTTCAGGAGGGAGACTGAAGCAACCCAGTCATGTTCTCTCTCCTGCCAACCCTCCATTCTTTGGTATCACTCAAGTTCAGGTGCAGGGGGAGTTTGGGGAGTTAACAAGAAGATAGGAGAACAGGAACAGTGAATGAGTATCTTAAGAAAAAAAAAAAAAAAGGACAAAAGACCAGAATTTAAGAGGAAAAAAAGAGGGAGAGGAGGGCAGGAAGTAGTTGGAATGAGCTGTAATAAAGGACAGAGAATATAAAGGATGAAAATGGAGGATTCCTGTGAGGGAAATGAATGGGATGAATGTTTATGACCATCTGTTCTTGCCAGGCAGGCACTAGTCTGTGGTTGTTACGTATGTTGTCTAATCTTATGACCCATGGAGGTAAACAACCGCTATCAATATCCCCCTTTTCCACAAGGGGGGACTGGGTTTCAGAGGGATGAAGTGACTTCCCCAAGATGACAGAGCTTGGACGTAGCAGAGCTGGAATTTAAACAAATGCCTGAATAACCACCTTCTAGCTCCCCACCCCTGGCCAGCAAGTCTTTCGTCATTTTGAGGACTCGTCCCTCATTCCTAGGTGTGATTTTTAGCCCCAGATGAGATTTGATGGATACTCAGAGATAATACTGATGAGACAGCCCTTCCTTTGCTGGGAGACAGTTGCTGTGTTCACCCATCACAAGAAGAGGGGAAGGCGATGGAGTTTTGTAGCACACCTCAGTTCTTCCCAACTTTCAGCCTTTATGAAGCTAACTCTTTCATTAGACTCCCAGTCCGTCAGCAGAGGTGCTAATCCTCCTGATGCATTCCGTAACTCTCTAATCTCAGGTAAGCAATGTTTTTTATATTTGGGAGACTTCCTTTTACATTTGCTCATTTCTGCCATTAAAAACAAAACGGAAAACCTTCCCTCAAAAGTTGACCATCTGGTTGTCGCTACACTTTCTCCAAATTGAAGAGGTGGCAGCAGGGTGTTTGCAAGCCCAGCATTTATCTCTGGCGTAGGCACAATCCCAGCACTTACTGATTGCATTTCCAATTTTAGGTTTATGATTTGAGAATGAAACTTCCTCTTCAATTTTTTTCCTTTCCTTCTGTTTATTTTTTGGAATCCAGGTGTAGTTGTCCCCCAAGGGGCCGGACTAGTTTAATACATTTAGTGAATGATGGCTTTCCAGCGAGGGCATCATATCCATCTCCAAATCTGGGTGGGCAACCCTCACACGTTGCCTTATTGTAAGCTGAAACGGGTGCAGCGTTTTCAAGACTTGTGCACTTTGACTAAGTGCAGACATTAATTTCGAGTCTTTGTGTGCGTGTATGTATGTATTCAGAGCACAGTTGGCTGCCAGGTGCCAGGTATCTAATGACAAGGGTTCTCTGAGCATTACTGATAAACCTAACCAAATCCAGGGATATGAGGCTCATTATTCTTTTTAAAAATACATATAAAGTTAAGCAAAATGAGAGTTAAAAAAAAGAGCAGATGAACAAAAGTTAAACAAAAGCTGAGAGAGGAAGAGAAAGTTTTATTCATTATGAAACTGTCCTGAGCCACCTAGCAGCCGTGACAAAAAAGGGGAAAAAATATGATGTATATTTTTCATCATATTTTTCATCAAAAAATATGATGTATGATAGGATGTATATTTCAATTGTCCATTCAGTGAAAGCATATAAATCCATCGGGTGTTGCATATTACAGAATTAATTTGTCATGTGCGTCCCTGTATTAATGATGTTGAATGGCACAGTCGACAGTGTCTTCCACTGCAGTTTCACGCAGAAAACATGAGGGTGTCTACAGACAGCTCTTTCTCCTATTGGTTCTTATTAAATGTGGAGCATAGGCTGGGCGCGGTAGCTCACACCTGTAATCCTAGCACTCTGAGGCAAGAGTATCCTTGAGGTCAGAAGTTTCAGAAAAGTCTGAGCAAGAGTGAGACCCTCCTCTCTACTAAAAATAGAAAAGTTAGCTGGGCGTTATGGCGGGCAGCTGTAGTCCCAGCTACTCAGGAGGCTGAGGCAAGAGAATTGCTTGAGCCCAAGAGTTTGAGGTTGCTGTGAGCTATGATGCCACTATGCTCTAGCCTGGGCAACCAAGTGAGACTCTGTCTTAAAAACAAACACACAGACAAACAAAGGTAGAGCACAATGTTAAGCGGAGGTATTGAGAGGTCCTTTTTACTATGGAGCAAGGAGTAGAACAGCCTAGAGGAAACATGTTTTTTGGTGACCAGCCTGGTTACAGGATGATAAATGGGGGACAAGATCCCTCTTAGAGGATCCCAGCTGTCTGAACCTTGGTTTTGACAGGAGCTACATGATAGGTGATTCTGAATGGAGGTTTACAGGAATAGAAATACCTGACGTATAGATACCGTGTTGTTAATTGAAAGAGGATGCCAGATAGATCATGTTTCATGTTTCATTGAGGAAATTAGGCTGACCAGAGTCCTTGTCTCCCTGGGACTCCTTTGGATTCAGCAGGCACTTCCCAAGTGCCCACTGTGTGCGGGCAGGTGCTGGGAGCATAGTGGCAGTGCCTGTGAGGACCTGCACCCGGGTCCCTTCATAGAAGTGTGATGTGGTGTGAGAAAGGCAGCCTTGGGGTGCAATGGGGTCTGGAGGAAGGTCACTGAGCCTCACTCTCCCTCTTCAGAAGTGAGTAAAAGTTACCCCATGGGAAGACAGGGGACATTGCAGACAAATGGGACTGCACCAGCACCAACAAATGACTACGTGCTGGAGAAGAACAAAGCTGCTCTGCAGGGCGTGCAGGAGACATGGGGCCAGGGAGAGATGCCGTCAGTCAGCAGAGTGCAGGATTAGCCCAGGCCAGAACTTACAACAGAGGTATTTTTAGGTGGTACCAAGATGGTCCTCAAAAAAATAAAAAGAGTGGTTTTGGATTGTTTTATTAGTAGTTAACATTTTCTTCTTGAGCCATTACTAAATTCAGGCACTTTGCTTGGCAATTTATCTATGTGTTGTTTTACTTCACTTTCAAGATCACTCTCTGAGGTAGGTATTATTTTCCCAGTCTTACAAGTAGGAGACTGAGCCACAAAAAACTTAAGTAACTTTCCCAAGTCCAAGAAGTCCAACTCTAAAAACTTTCTGCCCTCTTACTGTTGGGGGATATTTTATCACCCAAAGACTGTATATGTTCTAAATCTGAGCCCTCAAAGAATCAAGACTTCTGAGTCATGCTGTATGGAAGGAGGGATGACCTTGACTCCACTCTAGGCTTCCTTAAACCTAAGAGATTGGCCCTACAGAAACTTTTTCTTTGGTACAGGCTGCCTGGACATTGGGGCTGGGCTGTGCAGCACAAGGAATTTGTTTTTGGCAAAGCTGTGTCACCTCTCTTCCCAGGAGTCAGCTACTGCTTCAGGGCAGCACAAAAACTCATCAACTTTAGAGAAAAAGAAGTTTTATCTTCCTACGTGTAACAGCGGAAAGGCTAACACCCACTTCTTCTGAAGGCCTTCCCACGTTGTTTAGACATCAAGTTGTTGGTTGTTTGTTTTTAAAAGGAGGATGGTCATAGGTAGGACAAAATGTTAATATTCATTCAGTGCTGCTTCTGTTTTATCCAGATCTGAGATTTTTTTCTCGTCCAAAAGCAAAAGATACAGAACAACTTGTTTGTCAGTAAAGATCTGGTTGAGGAAGTCATTGCACATCTCTGCCATAGAATGCTGTACAGACGCTAAAAAATAATGAGGGGACCACTTTTCACGTCATGATGGAGCCATCTCCAGAACGTATTGTTAGGGAGAACAGTGTGGATAACTTGTAACCATTTGTTAAAGGGGGGAGAGTGTGAAAGCACACATCAACACAAGCTTGTGTGTTCATATAGTATCTCTGAAAGAAAATACCAGAAGCTCACAGTAGCAGTTACTTCTGGAGAGGGAGTCAGTAGGAAGGAAACCTTATTTTTCTTGTCCGCCTTTTTATATTGATACTCTTTAATATTGTTGTAAATGTTATCAGCTGTTATAATAGCATTTCAAGCAATTAGGTTAATGTAAAAGTTAAAGAGAAAAAAACCTCCACATCCCTCAAACAAGTTAAATGGTATTCATGTATTTTATTTGTAGATATATACTTCTACCCCATAGTTGTGAATTATCCATCATAAAAGTATTTTAAATCTGTAGTTTATAACCAGGCAACCCTGTAGCAATATGGGATTACCTAGGATCATGGGTAATTGGAGCCCTCATCCAAATACTTGCTGATACACTACATCCAAGCTTCCCAACAAGAGAGCAATAAAGTCCTGTATTGAACTGCTAAGCCCCATACCTGTCGGGGACTGATAAGTACACATGGGCAGGTTCTTTGATATGCGTCCAAGTCCATTATCAGAGATAAGCAAGCTTAAGTGTAAATCTGTGATTTAACTGCATTTCACATTTGATATGGAGCTACAGGAAAGATACCAGAGAGAACCTGTGTGTTCAGAATCCATCTATTGCTCCAGCTCTTTTAAAGATTCCTTTCCTGGGGAAAGGAGCCCAAAAGTTCTGTCTCCTGCTAAAGTCTGGTTAGCTGACCTGAAGGCTAACTCTTACTTTTTGGTGCTTCACAAGTGACTAATTGGTGGTATTATTTTAACCAGTAAAAATTCAGATATGCTTGCAGCTGGCAGGATTTATAAACAGTTAATGACTAAAACAATTGGCAGTATCCTGAAAGGCAACCCGAGAGCAGCGTGAGCAGTGTGGGCAGGGAGGCCTGCAGACGCAGGGCCGTGTCACTGTGGTGACAGTGAGGTGAAATGGGTTTCAGGTTCACATCGTCTCAGCATGGCGAGATCCGCCGTTCCTCGACTTAGCGTGATTTCTTCTTTTGCAAATATGTAAGGTATTTCAGAAATGTTTTAGAAAAACTTATTTGTAATCAATGTTTAGTGTTTACTGGGAAACAAAGGTACATTTCTTATGAAGAATCTTGGATACCAAAATGCAATAGATTTTTAATAAACATCCCATCTCTTTAGAACTCAGCACCTGGTCCAGAAGTTTTCTAGTGTTGTGCATATGAGAGGAATTGTTGTTTTATATATTTATGAAAACAGGCTAAGGTTTATTTTATTCTCATTTAGGTTAGAGAGCTGGCATGAGGAATGTCTTTTTTAACTAACATTGACTTTTCCCTTCATTTTTTAAGTTCCTCATCTGAAATATGGCATGTGACAATAAAATAGAATCATCTTTATGAGATGTATATCTTTGCAAAGCCAGAGATTGGCCAAGCATTTCATCCTTAAGAAAAATGAAAAGTCATGTTGCCCGTGTAGTGAGCCATCTGCTGTTCTGTGGACCATGGATAAGTGACTCACCAGCCAAGTCTGGTTTCATATTTATAAGCTGCAGCTCACTTCCAAAATGGTAAGAATTAATCCAATGGGACTTCACTTTGAAAGTTAGGTTTCACATGGGAAATTAACCTCCAGGCTTGGCAGGTGAGCCCTTTGGGCAGGGTAGCGACTCTCAGATGGTGGCCAAGAACTCATGTCCAAGAGTTTTTTGTGTCCCTCCTCCAGTTCATCTTCCTGGAGTAACATTCCATGTTCATACACAATGAAGGGGAAGTCTTTTCACCACTGAATATAAAGAGCCAGTCTAAAAATGAGAAATTAATTTAGCTTTGCCCCAGGGTAGCTTAGATAAAGCTTTTAAATGTTAATATTAAAAAGCACTTGGAGAGACCTTCCATTTGGAGCTTGAGGAGAGAATTCCTTTAGCAGGGTGTTTAACATAACCCTAAGTAGCAGGTCATTAAGCAGAAGTCCAGATTTGGCATTGAAACTTACATTTCACTAGTATAATGAAAAGTTCCAGGAAAAAAAAAGCACAGGTGCCTGGTTTTCATTGTTATACCATTTTTAGCTCATAATCTTGGAATCCACAAATGCCTTTAGGATCCAATATGCAAAGAAAGTGGCATGTTACAGGGAGCCATGAAAAGGATGGCAGTGGAAAGCAAAGATGAGAGGGACGCCTCATTAGGCTGCGGAGTCAGTGTGAAGCACTCAGCCCTTGTTACTTGGGGCAAATCATTTGACCTTTATACCTGTCGAGGGACTGTATATCTCCATATGCCTGTTAGTGGGCTGCCCTGGTATAAATTTAGTTGTGCCTCCCCTCACTTCCCTGTACTGATTTCGGAGACAAATTATATGATCACTCACTATATACAATGTAGCATTAATCGTAACAACTCACTCACTATATACAATGTAGCATTAATTGTAACAACTCACTCACTATATACAATGTAGCATTAATTATAACAACTCGTGGTATCTGTTTC
This sequence comes from Otolemur garnettii, assembly GCF_000181295.1. Taxonomy (NCBI): domain Eukaryota; kingdom Metazoa; phylum Chordata; class Mammalia; order Primates; family Galagidae; genus Otolemur; species Otolemur garnettii. The sequence goes on along the minus strand of NW_003852398.1, from coordinate 32,807,554 downwards.
CCAAGTGCCTTTTTCTCTAAACTAATCATCTATGGACCAGACACCACCTTATTTGTCGTTGTACCTTCAGCCTCTCAAAACAGTGCCTGGCCTGTGTTGGCCCTTCTCAAAAGAAGGAATCAGTTCAGCAGGTCCCATCACAAGGCTGGAAGGGCTGGATCCATGAACTGTATGCAAGATCACCAGCCACACTGTGGACAGCTCCTTTGTTTACAGCCCTTGCTTTGCTTGTCTTTGGTGCCATCAACCTCTCCTGGTTTGCTTGACATCTCTCTGTCTCAGACTCCTCTAAAAGCTCCTTTCCCCTTAAAAGTTGTTATTTCTCAGGGTCTGGTTTTAAATTATCTTCTTAACCCTTTGATCCCATCACTTTGTATAGTTCCATTTACCAGCAACATGCCAAAGACTGTCTATATCCAGAATCTTTTACCGGTTCTTTAGACCCACATGTCCAGCTGCAAACCCCAGTGCCAACTGACTGCCGCAGGTGAATGGCTCCCGTCCTCCCCTGCAGCACCCCGTTCCTCACCCTGTGCTTCCAGTTTCTGTGAAATCCACCACTCTCCATCTGGTACCTGGAAACCTGGCCAGCTTCCTTTACTCACACCATCTTCTCATCAGTGATCAAGACCTGTTGATTTTGCCTCTTCCCCAGCAGCCTGCCTGTCTCCATCCCCACTGCCAGCACCTCAGCCCGGGCCTTGCCCGTCTGGGCTTTGTGACCCTTGACTGGCCCCTCCAGCTCATTCTCTACACTGCAACATGGGATTGTTCTAATGTGCAAACTTGAAGGTCCCATGGATACTGTAAACTCCACAGTGTTTTTTGTGAGTGATTTATTGAGAGGTGGTCCAGCCCTGCTTGACGCTACAGCTTTTGTTTAAACTCTCTCTTTGGTCCTACTGAACTTGTTTTACTTGTTCAGCCTGGCCATTTTCCCTCATCTCCAGGGAACACTGTGTTAAACATCACTTCTTTCAGAAACCCTTCCCTCCTCCACGCTCCCTAGACTGGGTGAGATGACTCTTACCTATAGGGGAAGCATTTATCCCCTATAGGACATTTATCACAGCATTGTCATTGCCTGGGTATTTGCTGGTCTCATATTCTCAGTTCTATCTCCACAGTACCAAGCACCGTGGCTGGAACCCAGTGATAAAAATGTGTTTATTACATGAATAAGTAAACAAAATATACAGGAAAAGATTTTTGGACAATCCATTTTGCAAAAAGAATTTTGGCCTCCTGCTCAGGGGATAAGATTTTCAGGGTTTTGTTTTTTGATTCTGTAAATACCTCATATGTTTAGCAAGGCCTCAGATTCAAGAACTTGTTTAGAACTTGCCAGCGCCCTCCAGTTGCATGTGGAATGAAATCTAAACTCTTTCTCATGGCCTGTGTGAGTGGCCCTTGCTTACCCTACTTAACCTCTCCGACCTCGCCTCACCTGGCTTCCTCCTGGCCTTATGCTCCAGCCTTCACTCTGTTCCCTGTACAAACCAAGTCCATTCTTGCCTCAGATGGTCCTTCCCACATCCTCCCCAGCTCCAGCTTTCCCTCCTGCTATCACTACCTACCACATCACCCTGTTTCATTTCCTTCCTGTCACGTTCCCTCTGCCGTGTGCTTGCTAATTATTCACTCGCCTGCTTCTTATCTGTCTGTCCTGATGATCGTGTGAGCCCCACGAGGATAAGGAACATCCTGTCTTGTCCAGCACCCAGGACAAGGCCTGGATGTGATGCTTCCTAAATATTTGTTAAGTGAATCCATTTTAGTTAAACAACACAACTTGGTTTGTTGATAAGCAAAGAACTCCTTTATCCAAAACCTGTCATTAGCAGGGAAGATATACAAGATCATTTCTCATCTACCTTAAGTAATCAGCCTAGTAAATGGTTCAATGACAAATAAGTTTTATAAACTCGTAGCTAAAATGTCCTCAAGTTTCCCTTAAACTCGTAGCTAAAATGTCCTCAAGTTTCCCTGGATATAAAGACAGCTCTCTTGGTCTGTCTGTATGGCGGTCTGACCATGCCAGTTCTTAAGTAAATACTCACTCCGTCTTCACGTCAGACCCTATATAAATAGTCATTTTCATAAATCACATCCAGAAAACTAGTATTTAAGGGCATGGTTTTTGGTTAGTCGTAGTCCTCCTGATCCTCTAGAACACAGATTCTTTGGAAAGTTGGTAAGCCCAGTTGGTAAGAGGCCTGACTGTGTCTGAAGCCAACACATGGGCAACAGGTTGGCTGCTTTGGTTTTAGAGTTATTCTCCTTATGCCTCATGCAATTTGAAAGTGGTCTTTAAAAAGCCACTTTCCTTTCCCAGATAAGACCCGTAGGGGAATTTAAGCTATTCTTGGTGGCAATATAACCTCACAAAAGATGTATAAACACAGTGCTTTGCCAAATATTTGTAGAGGCGAGGAACAGGCAGTGGGTTGGCATAGACCCAGAGTAAAATGTCCTAGGAGGTGTTCTGTGGTCTCCTCACCTTTAAAATGGAGCTCATCAGAGGGCCCACCTGCTTTGCTTATTGTGTCTGGTAAGGCGATAATGAGAGCAGTGTGCCCCTGACCTGCCCCGTAGCGAGCCGTCGGTAAATGTTAACAGTCACTGCTGTTAGTCACGTCAGCCACTATTCTGGATGAATGCAAAGCCTTTGGCTTTGGCACTAACCACCAGGAGTTTTCCCCATCCTGAGTAGTTGCAAAACTCACCCACAGTCCGTCATCTGCCAGGGAGCAGCTTGCTGAATGAGTCGGCTCCAGGCAACTCATTTCTTGAGCACTTCCCTACCCACATGTACTGTGAGCTGCCCAGAAAGCAGCAGCTGCATTGCCCAGTGGAAATTCCCCTGGGTCCCCCTCAGATTTCACCCTCATTCCTAGTCATGGGCGAAGGCATACTGGGGTAGATTCCTCCAGCAACTCCGGGGATTCATTGTAGGTCTCCAGATGCCGGTCGAGCCCCAAAGCTCCAGAACTGTGTCTCTGCCTCTTTTTGTCTCTGTTGTCCTCAGCAGGCAGAGCTGCTGGTGGGGAAGATGGAAGGAAAGATTTGGGAAAGGACTTCATTTGCTTAAGTATCAGTATTGCTTCTTCCTTCTCCCTTCCTCACCTCATGGTAGTCCCATACTTTGAAGTTCCTTTTGCCCCTTGTCAGAAACTCTGACTCTCAAATAAAGGAGTATGGTGTTCATTCTGGAAGTTTCCTGGAGGGAAAGGGGTTAAGGGAAAGTAGCGTATGTGTACACATGCTGACAGTCTGAGTATTGCATTATCTATTTCAACAAATAAACCTTGGACCAGATCAGGCTATCAAATACAGAGACAACATTGATCTTTCAAGAGGGATTTGCCAACTCTGAGATGCCAGCTGTCCCTTCCTACCCACGGGGGGTAGAGAATGCCTCTTTCTTTTTAACTAGCTGTAATACTCACTCTGAATATTCAGGCCTCTAAACCACATTAATTTATTACTGCTTACCCTTTCTCTCTCCCTTAAAAGTATGAGTAAGGAACATTCCTCCTTAATTCCATGAGGGTTATAAAAAGACATTTTACCTGCGAGAGTGTCTTCATTGTCGCAGCTGGAGGTGCAGTGGGGGTCTGTGTGTGTTGAGCACGTGTGTGACTCTACTACACACGAGCTCATTCATTCCCTTCCTGGAGCTCAGTGTTCAGACTCAGCTTGCTGCCTGATGCCCTGGAGGAAGCCAGTCATTCTCCATTCAGCAGAAGGGGCCGAACAAACCTACCCTCCTGTCTCTCACCACCTCCCTTGTTCTGAGACACTGCAGTGGTTCAGAGAAGTGTCTCTCAGAGCTCTCATTTATGTTGGAGGGATGGTTTGAACTTTGACTGGATCTGTCCCATTTTTTGTCTTAGCAAACTTGAGTGGTTCATTGGACAGAAGCAACAAAATTCACATGCCTTCAACTACAAAGGTGAGAGGTGGGAGGAAGAAGGAACAGGTGTGAGGCCAAATTGCATCCCTGTGGATGAGATTACAAATGAGCGAGGCCTTCCTGACAATACAGGTCAAAAGCTTTATGATGAGCTTACCCTTTGACTCAGCCGTTGTATCTAATATGTAACATAAGGAAAGAATTAGACATCTCTGCAAAGGTGAATGGGTTTTTATCCCTTTAAAATAACAAGAGAAATAAATAATTTAAATGTCCGACAATGATATTTTAGTTATTACCACACAGCCATTAGGAAATGCAACTACTAAAAATTGTGGATAACTGTTTATGAACATGGAATATAACCATAAACTACTTTGTTGAGAAAAAGCAGAATTAAAAAGTATGTAAATTATGGTGCTATTTTAATGCACAAAATGAAATGTGTGCATGTGTACAAATATGCGTGCGCACACACACACACACATATATGGCTACATTTATTCTAAAGTAGTCACCAACATTCTTAACTGTGGAATCTCCAGGTAAGAGTATTGATGGTTTTGTATTTTTATATATTATTGTTCTCAGTTTTATCATCAAGCATGGATTTTTTCTTTCATAGCCAGAAATAAAAACAGTCTCTTTCTGTGTTTTAGACAACTTAATATTTCTACATTTAAAAAATACATTATGGGGTGGCGCCTGTGGCTCAAAGGAGTAGGGCGCCGGCCCCATATACCAGAGGTGGTGGGTTCAAACCCGGCCCCAGCCAAAAACTGCCAAAAAAAAAAAACAAACCATTATGGGGGCATCCCTCCCTTTAGTTTTTTTTGGTTTGGGGTTTTTGTTTGTTTGTTTGTTTGTTTTTTCTTTTACCAAAAACAATGGAAAAGGAAAGAAAGTAAGCTGACTTTGAATATTTGAATTAAGCAGAGCCCTGGAGTCGTTTTAGATAGTTTTGTTTTAGAACAGCAAATATGGCTACACAGACTCTGAGGGTGTTTATTCCTTTTTTTTTTTTTTTTAACCTTTACTACTTTATCAGATTCAATAAGTATCAGTTAAGTAGAAGGCACTTTCCATGTGTCAGATGTGGTGCTTACCTCTTTATATACATTAATTTCTGCAGCCCTCACAAAATACCGGTTAGGGGAACTTTTCCCTGGTTTTCCAAGGAGGAGGGTGAGGCAATCGCAAGGCTGAAGAGCACAGGAGTCGGATTGTTGGCCATGCTCTGCCTGCCTTCCAGGGCTCTCCCTCTTCCCACTTGACCTTGCATCTCCTGGAGGAAGTTTCTCCTTGAAAGTTCCCTAGGCCTGGCTTCCTAAAGGAGCCATGCTATTTACAGAATGAGTCTATTGGCAGAGGTAAAAACTGGAAGACGGGAATACAGTTATTGAGAGGCTATGACTTAGAAGGAAAGGAAGGGAGGGGAGCTGTGGCAGTCCCTACCTGCTACCCAAGAAATCCAGCCACTCACAGAGGTCTGATGTGCACCTGTCCAGTATAACCTACCTTGTCCCGGTTAGTGTCACTCACCTTGCACAGTGTCATAAGAGAGAGCAAGGCCATCACTGACAGCATGTGTATGAAACTTGTGTGATGCTGCTTCTAAGAGCATGGAGTCATCCTTGGATGGAGCCAGTCCCAGGAAGGAAGTACTCTCCTATGATTCCTCCCACCCTCCATCCCCACAGGAGCCTTCTCAGGAAGTTGTCTACAGGAGCACCCTGGGCTTCTGACTCCCTCCACTGTCGCCACCAGATTGAGTGTGGGTGGGTGGGTAGTGACTGTCTTCCTCATCTTCCCATATGCTGTAACATCAAGTCTTCCAGTGACAGTACCAGCTTTTCTTTGAGAAAACCAATGGAAAAAACAGACACCTCGTGTTGGCCTTCCCTGAAAAAAGAGGCTAGGACTTAATGAAGGCTCATAAATGAGCCAGAACTCAATATTGACACCTCTACTTGAACAGAAAATTCTGAGCTTTAAGAGCGGGTAACTTGATACCTGTGGGTCTGTTTGCCACTGGTAACCCAACCCGAGCACCTCTGAGCTTGCCTCTGTCCTTTTTCCATTGGGGAGCTTTGCTGTGCAGACACAATGACAAGGCCGTGCTAAGAGGGGAAGTAATCCCAGGATAAAAGCCCTAGAACTTGAGGCATAGTACTTTTTTGCCCTTTCCATTGGGTTAGGGGATGATGCAGTTGTCTCTCCATTTTCACTTCTGTTTGGATCAGATGGTACAAATACCGAGTCCTTAAGCCTACTTTTAATTTTAAAATAGAAGAACCATTTTTCAGGACAAGCCAAGCGTGTCCTAATCATAACAGTTAGCATTTAGTAAACATTTGCTCTGTGTCAAGATCTAATACGCTAAGTACATTATATGTAGGATCTCTCCTTTAATTCTCACCAATCCTACGAGCTGTTGCTATTATTAATGATCCCCATTTTGTAGGTAGGAAAAATGAGGGACACAGAAGATAAGTTTAGTTCCCCAAGGTGACACAGCTAACAAGTGGCAGAACCAGTGTTCAAGCCAGTGTTTGAGGGCTGTCTGACCTAAGACTCCAGCACTTAACTGCTAACTAATTATTCCTAAGCATACTGTTTTCATTTAGAAATCTGTTTACCTAGTATGACAGGTATTCTCTGAAAACAGGCAACCCATGAAGTTTTGAGAAGCTTCCAGACCGTTTTTCCTTATTTCTATTTAATGTGTATTTATGCAATCATGGAGCTGGGATTTTACCTGTTGCAACAGGTTCTAGGGCCATTCACACCAATTCCCTTGAAGTCTGCTTTGTTTGTGTGGGGCACTTCTGGGTCCTTGCGTCTGGCAGGCTTGTGTAGTGAGTGTACTAGGGGCTTGGTTAGGAGCCGTCTGCCGTGTGCAGGAATGGCCAGAGGAGAGTGGAGGGCACAGGCGTTCACAAGGAGCCCCGCTTCTGCAGTTCTGGCCCAGTACCTCCACTTTCCAGCTCTTAGGAAATTACTCAGCCTCGCCAACTTTCAGCTTACCCCTCTGCAAAATCAGGGCAACCCTTGTGGGATTATGAGGACAAGTCAGTAAGGGGAAAGCGCCCCACCCAGCCCTAACATGCCATAAAGAGCACTCTCTCTACCAGCGGGAGCTGTTACTTTAGAAGTGGGCTTTGTGTCACTAAGTCTTGTCTCAGGGAGACCCACTTTGCTCTTTATGTGGATCCTTCTTTTCCAGCTGTAAGGAGGCCACAGCCCCTTAGTTCTGAACCCTGGAAGGGAAAACGAGAGCACCCCAACTCACAGGACACTTTTCCAAACTACACCAATCCAGACTGATCCCTCTCTTTTCAGAATTCCTTCAGTTCTTTTGACCAAATCACAGATTAGCCCTAAAAGTTTATTAACTCAGTAGATAAGAAGCTTATACATATTTGCAGAGCCAAAAATAATAATAAAATCCATGCAAACAAATCAAAGTTTTCAGAGGAACAAAATAAGCCCTGAGGTATTTTGCTAATGAGTAGAGTATGTGGTGTATTCACGTTTCCCGATCATTTCCAGAGCTGACCTGGAGCAAGTGGAGACCATGCCCAGTGGTTCCTATCTCTGCTTGCTCATCAGGATGTTAGGACCAGACCCAGGATAGCATTTTAAAAATGTAGATTCTTAGGCCCCAACCCTCCGGGACTCATTCGGTTTCTTGCTAATGTGAGGACTTTGCATTTTGGAAAGCTACATTTTATTTTCTTCCATTTTGTAATCTGCTAAGTTATTATAGGCAATAATCTTTCCCTGGGAGAATTCTCCTTTCCCTTCCATGGTGTCCTGGGACACAGCAAGAAAGTTAAAGTATATATAAAGTACCATTGTGCTACAATAAGCCTCGGTGACAATAAAGAGCTGACACATACGTGCAGTGTGGGGTGTGGGGCTGCCCTGTAGAATGTTTACCCTCACCAACGTTTCAGGCAGGTGTATTTGAAAATAGACACTGGTGATTTCTGAAGGGAATTTAGTGAGCTTATAACATGATTACCATGGACACCTTTGCAAGTGAATTAACATAAATATACTGGCAAAAAGTAGGACTTCAGAAGTGTAATACCCCAGGTTATGAAAGTGAGGGTGATCCAGACAAAGGAGGTGCAATAATGGTGTTATCTAACCATATGCTGGGCCCTACCAGTAGTAATGGTGTTATCTAACCATATGCTGGGCCTACCAGTAGCCGGAGATGTGGCAGGTCACCCACAGGAAGAGAAGTCCCCATGCTGTTTATTTGGGGCTTATGTAATTATTTTTTTCCAAAAATGAATAAGCAACATACTTTTTTTTAGGGCACACAGAAACTTCACTGAAAAGGCAAGCGTTTGTTTCCCCAAACAGAATGACTTTTTAGCTCTACCAAGAAGCAATTTCTTGCGAGAAAAGTCTGTTTTGCTGTTATCAGCTACTACTGGGAATTCTACTACAGCCAGCCCAATGTTTATTACTGATCTTGCTTCAACAATTCTTTCTCTGAAAACAGGACCCTTTCCATTAAGTTCACACAGTATTCTGGGAATAGTTTCTATGGTTAAGTAAAGAGATTGTAAGGGAGCTTAGGAAGAAATAGGGGTTGACTTTGTTTTAATCTTAAATGGTTAACATAAAAAGATGCCGTTAAGAGAGTGAGCCCTCAGCAGTCTCCTTGAGATCTCTGCTCAGATGTCGCCTGCCAAGAAGCCGCCCTAGCCACAGAATCCAAATCACCCCACCTACCCTTCTTACCTGGGCATCTGCTTTTATCCTGCCCTGATTTTAATTTTTGCATAGCCTCCAGTGCCATCTAAAATCATCTTATTTGAAAAACACATGTGAGACATGTACCTCCAATATCAGTTTGTTTTTATTTACTTATTCATAAGGTACATACATACCTACCTTAGTATCAGAAAACATATAAAATATAAATCTTACAAAGGTCGGGTGTAAAACATGAAAATAGAAGCGTTGATATTTCTTTCTCCCTCCAGCAGCCTGTGCTCTCTCACACCCTACTTCGAAGTTACTTGAACATAAGCTGCCTGAGAACAGGGGTTTTGCTAGGCTTATTTCCTGCTGTGTGCTCAGTGTCTACAACTGTGCCTGGCATGTAATAGATGGGCAGTAAATATCTGTTCTGTAAATATTTACTGTTGGGTAGCAAACAAAACAAAGGCACAATTCACTCTTCTAGGCTTGAAATAGCTAAGCCTTTAAGTCTTTGGAGGGCAGGAGGAGAAAAAAATGGTTTTTAAGGGGTCAGAATCCCTCCCTAATACAATATGTGCTGAATAAGGGATTTACTGTAATGATTCAAATCCTTCACCAAAGAGGTAATTACAACTTCCTTGGTAAGAGCAGAGCTCAGGAAAGAGACAGGTGGTTTCTAGTTTCCCTTGTAACAGATGGCACACATGGACAGCTTCTGAGGCTTTTTGAGGAAATTTGCTTAAACAATCTTAACTATATAGTAGAATCTCTGCAAGTTGACCACACAAGGGCCTGTAACAAACTGGTCACCATATGGAGGTGGTCAACATAAGGAACTGGGCCTATTTGTACTGATATATACATGTGGTGCATACCTGGTTTCTGAAAATGAGGTCAACTTGAGGTAGTCAATGGAGGGAGCTGGTCAGCTCTGGAGGTTCTATTGTATTTCTTCCTGTCTCTGAACATGTGGTTCTTAAATAGAGTGAAAACACTTTCAGTAGGTGGGCAGCAAGAACACCTGTTGAAAGATGCTGTAAGGGGCAGGCACTTCCAGCTCACCTGTGTAGCTGGTGCAGCGTGTCAGGAGAGTCCGAGGGAGGCTCTGGGCCTCAGAGAGGCTGGATGTGTATCTGATTTTCAGAGTGCTTAAGGAAAAACAGAATTGTCAACCAGAAATTCTGTCTTCAATAAAACGATTCTTCAAATACAAAGGTAACATACATTTCCAGATAATTTTTAATAAGAAAACGTAGGAAAACATCTTTAGGCTAGGCAGAAATTTCTTAGGACACCAAAAGTATAATCCATAAAAGAAAAAAATTAATTGGACTTTGTCAAAATTAAAAACTTTTCCCCCTTAAAAGATATCACCAAAGGAAAAAAAAAAGAAAAAGGAAAGACAAACCACAGACCAGGAAAATATGTTGGCAGATATTATCACTGATAAATCAAGTGTATTCAAAATCTAAACAGAAGTTTTAACTATTCATTAAGATGATGGATAGCCATAGAATGGAATATAATTCAGTAGCAAACATGAATTGACTGTTATATGTGGTACAACACAAGTGAACCTCAAACACGTTCTTCTAAATGAAATAAGCCATACACAAAAGACCACAAAATATGTGACCCCCACTTTTATTAGTGTCTAGAAAAGGCAAATCTCTTAGAATTCCAATGTAGATCAGGAAGTGCCTGTGGCTGAGAATAGGAACAGGGCTTTAACTATAGATGGCAGGAAGGACTATCTGGAGCATGGAAGTATTATAAAATGAATGCGGGTGACGGTTGCACAACTCTATCAACATACTAAAGGTAGTACACATAAAGTGGGTGGATTTCATGGTATATAGATTATACCTCAATAAAGCTGTTTTAAGCTCTCTTAGTAATACTAAGTATTCTTTCAATGTCGATAGCTATGGTTGGTTTTATTATTCTGTGGGTAGTATAGACAAATGTTTTCATAATTAAGAGGAAAAAACATTAAAGGGCTATGGACACCTTGTCTGAATGGCCAAATACATTTTTTATCAATTTAGTTCTTCAGAGTAATTAAATAGCTCTTTGCAAATTATATGCCTCACTTTTACAAAGGGATTGGTGGCCAAGAACAAAAATTTCTAAAAAATGTGGGCTCTGAGATACCTGAAATAGTTTTAATGGTGAATGGATAAGCATTTTCTTTCTTTCTTTTTTTAAAATTTTTTTTGCAGTTTTTGGCCGGGGGCTGGGTTTGAACCCACCACCTCCAGCATATGGGGCCAGCACCCTACTCCTCTGAGCCACAGGCCCCGGATGAGCATTTTCTATATTTTAATGAGTTTTTTACAATGGACTGAAGTAAATGTTTGTTTTGTAAAGGGGATTAATTTAAAGAAATATATCAAGAAAATGTCCTAATAACAGTCTAAGAATATGGGGAGGGGGAGGGAGAGAAGAGGGGGAAATGGGTGGAGGGAGGGAGAAAAAAGATAAAAAAAGAAAATGTCATACATAGTATATTAAAAATACATATTATACACAGATAAGGCAAAAGTCATGAGACTGAGTGTGCATGAAGTCGGGCGACACAACCCAATATGGAGGAAGAACAAGGCCAATGAGTGGCTGAAAATGAATACTAAACACGGGGACTCATCCAAGTATATACAACGTGCCTTTCTCCCTTCTCGCCAGAACAGACTGTCTGAAACTTCCCTTCTATTGTATTGGTCAGGCATCATCAGCTTAGGTGGCTGTATGTAGAGCTGTCATGACAACAATTCAGTTTATGACCTCAGATAATTCTCAGTCAGAAATGTCTGCCTTTCCTGTCTAACAGGAGTCTTACCCTTGATTTCTGAGAAATCCATATTGCCTATAACTAATTACTTTGATCCTATGAAGTAAAAAAAATATAACCTTTAGATTTTGCCAATTCCAAAGAGACATCTTAAGCATTCACAGTGTGCAAGGGATATTTAAGAGGGGCAAAGTAAGTACAATTTAAGCTAGGGTGAAGGCCCAAAGAAAAATGTAGTCTTTGAGGATTCAGAGGAGAAATAGCTAATTCATTGTAATATCAAAAAAGCTTCAGGAAGAAGGTCAAATTGGAAATGAGCCTTGGACGGTCGTGGTTAGGGGCAAAGGTAGAGACATTTCAGATGGTAACAGCAGTACCAGTAAGAACCTGGGCATAGGAAGGCTTAAAGCAGGGATGTCCAGCCTTTTGTCTTCTCTGGGCCACATTGGAGGAAGAAGAGTTGTCTTGGGCCACACATTAAATAGACAAACACTAACAAAAGCTGATGAGCATTAAAAAAAAGGTCTGTGCACAACATTCATGCTACCTGCCACCACAGAGAAACAAAAAGTTTTCACATAATAATCCTAATTGTATAGTGGCCCATTCAGAGAGTCTTTTAAAATCGTCAAGCAGGTCCCAAGTTTCTGTCACTAAACAGAAAATATATATATTTAAGGCTAGGTATGGTGGCTCTCACCTGTAATCTTAGTGCTCTGGGAGGCCAAGGCGAGTGGATTACTTGAGCTTAGTTCAACAACAGCCTGAGCAAGCTCCAGACCCCGTCTCTAAAAATAGCCAGGCATTGTGGTAGGTACCTATAGTCCCAGCTACTCAGAAAGCTGAGACAAGAAGATTGCTTAAGCCCAAGATTTTGAGGTTGCTGTGAGCTGTGATGAGGCCATAGTACTCAACCCCAGGGTGAACGAAGGAGACTCTTTCTCTCTCTCTTAAAAAAAAGTACATATTTAAGTAATAGAATGTCTTTGGGTTTTTTGAAATATTTTTTATTATAAAAGTAAATGTGGACAATGTAATATTAGTAGGATATTTGACATTATATTTGAGAAACTAACGTGTCAGTATCTAGTTCGATGGAAGTATTTATAATTCTCAGTTCTCAAGGTGTTCATCAGATATTTTGGTTGAAAGTTTAATGTGCCTCATTTTTGAAAATAGTTCCTCACAAATGTACTATGACATAGCAATGACATGAATAAGGTGTGAAGTGAGGGACATTTGTCTCTGGGAAGACAGGACCTAAACAGTCCAGTAAAGAGACATGATCAAATTTGTCTTTAAGTTGAATATCAGACTGCAGCTCTATCCATTCTGTTTGAAAATTGACAGGTAACATATTTATGTCGACTAAAAATGGAGCTGCACATGTACCAAAATATTATTTTTCCAGAAATCTTGACACCAGTTTTCAAATTCTTAAATCGAAAAGCAAGGCTGCAAATTTTTGTTGTTGTTGTTCACAGGACTATATTTAGCCAAAGTGTGAAAATACGTAAAATTGTCTGCCTTAGTTTGAGCGTGCCATAATTTCAGTGTCATTGGAATGTTCTTATGGTTTGAACCATTGTATTGCTAAGTCGATTTTCACCTTGAAGACATATGTTTAACTCATTTAAGTGAGTCGTTAAATCCTCTAAAGATGCGAGCTAACTGTGTAAGCCTGTCTTCATCGCTAAGTTCTGGCACAAATTTGGTTTTTGATACCATAAACTACTTGATAAAATGTCACAGATCATAAAATATTTTCAACACTTGGCTCACCTTAGACATCTTACGAAAAATGATGTCACCCTCGTCAGTGTCAATATTGTAAGGAATTCCAGAATTGGCAATGATGATGATTTGTGTGACATTATCCATTTTTAAAGCTTTTTACCATAAATTTTCTTGAGGTACCGTGTGGTGGTACTTCAATAAAACATGAGTTTGGGGCGGCAGTTGGATCATCTTCTATTAATTTTGTAAGTCCCTTTTACCTAAACCATCACCTGGATACCACCGGTAACTGTACCAGATATGTTGACAGTGGACAAAGAAAATCACTTTAACATCCTTTTTACTGCGTTGTGTAAATCTCTTGATTTAGTTGTGTCTTTTAATGGCACTAAAGAAGCCATTTCTTCAGTGCCATTATACTCATCATCAATACCGCTAAGAGGAGCGGCAAGTTGAGTCATATCTGCAGCATCAGTGCTGTCAGCCATCACCAAAGCATAGAATTTAAAACTAGCAGCTTTCCTCTCCAAACTTCTTCTGATGCATTTTCCAATTTTTTCAATTGACCTGGCCATATATAGTCTGGTGAGATAAACTGATTTTAGAAATATCCTTTCATTTTTTGAGGGCAAATGATATCTGCCAGGCTTTCCATACATTGCTTAATAAACTCACTATCAGTAAATGGTTTTGACTTTTTTGCTATCAAATATGCCGCCACATAACTAGCTTTGATAATGGAATCCACCTGAGTTGTAACTTTTTAAATTTTTGCTGAGAAGACAGATTTTTTTTTCAGTTCTACCATTTTCTCCTGATGATACAATTCTTCATATACATAAAATTTGGCACATGTTTTTGCATATAATGCCTTTTCCAAGGTTTATGAAAATTTGTGCAAATTCTCTACAAACTAAGAGCACCTTACAATATTTGTCTTGACAAAAACATGATCATCTGTCCACTTTCCATTGAACAATCTTCCTTCATCTATAATTTTTCTTTTGGAAGTTTCTGTTATTTTTAAGATGTTATAGAAGCCCTGCTGGCATTTAAAAAATATATAGGTAAGGAGCTATATTTACTTTTATTATGAAAAGTAATGGACAGGAAAATGGAAAGCAAGATTTGGGCCCTTCCACCTTTCAGCTGCCGATGTGGAGCAAGGTGGAGGGCTGATTGTAAAGCGTGGTGGGTGATGTGCAAGGCACTGCCCCTACCTGACTTGTAACATCAAACCCCTAACATTGCAGTGGTAGGTTGAAATATTATTGATAGGCTGGGCCAATTGGTTCACACCTATGATCCTAGCACTCTGGGAGGCCGAGGCGGGTAGATTGCTTGAACTCAGGAGTTTGAGACCAGCCTGAGGAATAGTGACACCCCATCAAAGCAGAAGAACTAGCTGGGCATTGTGGCGGGCATTTGTGATCCCAGCTACTCCGGAGGCTAAGGCAGGATTACTTGAGCCCAGAAGTTTGAGGTTATTGTGAGCTGCGATGCCACGGCACTACCCAAGGTGACAGAATGAGACTCTATCCCAAATAAAAAAAGAAAAAAAGAAAACTATTTCTGATAATTGCTGCCTTACTAAGTCGCTACAAGCGCATGTAACATCCGATGCTGTTAATTCAACTTGGAAGATAACTCACTGGTAGCTGCACACCCCTGTAAACTGAAGCTGTGCATGCCTGCAGCAGCGAGAGAGACCATTTGTATGTTTATGTCATGTGACATTGAGATAGGACATCAGAAATTATAATAAGCTTACACTTTGGGAAGTCTGGGGTGGCCCTAGCCTTGAGCACAATTGGATCCCAGAGCCCAAATTATTATTTTGCTCGGCTTTTGTTCCTTCTTTTCTCACTCTTTACCTTCATTTGCAAACATCTGTAAAATGAAGAAAGATCCTCTGGTTACCCTAAGCCAATCCATGTAGGGATTGGATTCAGAAAGAACATTCACATATATGGTAGTAGTTCCTCTTGGCTGCAGTTTTGCTTTCTATAGTTTCAGTTACCCCTGGTAAAAAAGCATTCTGAAAATATTAAATAGGAAATTCCAGAAATAGGCAATTCGTCAGTTTTAAATTGCATGCTGTTCTAAGTAGCATGATGAAATCTTGCTCCTGGAGACATTAACCATCCTTTGTCCAGGGCACCCACATTGTAGCTGCCACCTGCCCTTTAGTCACTTAGCAGCCGCCTCTGTCATCACAACGACTGTTATGGTAGGTAGATGCAATGCTTATGTTCACGTAACCCTTATTTCACTTAATAATGGCCCCAAAGCACAAGAGGGTGATGTGGTAATTCAAATATGCTAAAGAGAAGCCACAAGGTGAAAATTCTAAATAAGAAAAAATATTGTAGTAGCTGAGATTGCAGTAGCTGAGATTGCGAATATCTATAGTACAATATTTTGAGGGAGACTCCATTCACATAACTTTTATTACAGTGTATTCTTATAATTGTTGTATTTTATTAGCAGTAAGTGTTTTTAATTTCTTCCTGCCTACCAGAAGAGATTAAACTCTATTGTAGTGACATATGTATAGGAAAAAAGAACATATGGTTCAGTACTTTGCTCTGTGCTGGGCATCCACTGGGCATCTTGAAATGTACCCATAGATGGGGGGACCACTGTGTTAGACCTCGTAGATGAAGAGTGATCAGTTAGTTACATGTACATCCTTGAGCCATCCACTGCGCCCAAGGGCAAAGGGTATCCTAACTGGTCAGCCTGGATCACGTGCCTGCCCCTGCAGTGAACTCAGTGGGACCCTAGACCCCTTTTGATCACTTGGGGTAGGGAATAATATCTCCAAATGAACCAGAAGGGGAGAACAGAAGCTCTGAAATAAACTGTAACCGTGTATTCCAGTCTGCCAGGGTAAGAATTTATTCTACAGTCAGTAGATAACCGAGAATTTATGCATAGGAGAGTGCTACTCACTCCACAACGTTCAGCAAATATTTATTAAGCTAGTTGTTTAGGAGGCACATGTCTTCCCAATGTAAGTAGGGTAGGCTGGAATGGTAAAAAGTGAAGAAGCTGGGCTAGAGATTCCATAATAGCCCATGAACAATGGGGGGAAAGCCTTGAAATGTTTTAAGCAGAGGAACGATGTAATCAAATTTGCATTTAGAGCTGATCACCAAGAATGGGTCGCTTAAGTGAAGCACTTAGGTTGAAAATCTTATTTACACTGTACATTTGCATAGATTATCCAGAGTAAATTTGGATCCACCTTAGATTTAAAAAAAAAATAAACATTATAATTTTGTGAGATCAAAATTACTGATATCTTGTCGGCTCTCTTTCCATCGACTTCTCAGTGATGTTTCGTTTTGAAGTACAAGAACTAGAGGAAAATAAAAAATCATTTTCCTCCAGTTTGTTTTTATTCACAGATGTTAAAACTCTTTTTTTTTTTTTTTTCCAGTGGAAAGGGTGACTTTGCTGGAAAATCATTTAAAGTTTTTTTCCAGCCGAGTCAATAAGCTCCTCCGAACCAAATGAGCAGGGGTGAAAATCACTGTGAAGCCTGGTGAGATTACATTCCTTCATGGTGGCCGGGCCAGCCACTGTGGAGGGTGAGCCCGACCCGGGGGAATGTGGGGTTTTGTGAATAGGAGCACGGGCGGAGCGGAGCCAGGCACAGAAGACATAAACGGAGCAAAGACGTTTGGGTAGGTTGCAATTAGATCAGAAGCAATTTTCCATGTGTTTATATTACTAAAGAAGCACCAGAATTAGAGGGAAGTCAACTGTTTACTTGGGGGGAAAGTAAGAGGGTCAGAGACGGCTGCAGCCTTTTCAATGAAGCTCATTTCTACTTATCTTTTTGCCTCATATGTCTTTCCCGGTATCCGGATCCCGGTTTGTACATTTGCAGAAATTTAGCTTAATGGTCCTCAACGTTGTCCTTAGTGCTTGTTCTGTTGCTCAAAGTTCTAAACATAGTGAAATATTTTAGGCTCCTTATTGAAGGAAACCCCCTCTTCCCAGGGTTACTATTAAACTGAAAGTATCTTGGGCCACGACTGCTAATTTTAGATACTCCTTTGTTCTCAGCAGTGAACATTTAGATTATTATTAAATCTTTTTTCCTCCTTTTCCTCCCCTAGTCCAAACAGGAAATATTCCCTACAAGTAGACCCTATGGAAAAGTGTTCCAATGCCTCTCAGCAGTGTGGCTAACATGTTGCCCCGCTTACTGAAGATGCTACATCAGAGATGACCTTCTTGACTTCCCCATGCCCAAGTGAAAGGAACAGACCACTGATGTACTGTAATAATTTTACCAAAATTAAAAAAGTCTGTAGAATAGTCAACATAATTTCTCAGCGCGGTAGGCAGAGGAACAGTATAAGTTAGCAGCCGCCAACTATATTATGCAACCTAAACCATGAATTGGCATAACAAAGACCGAGCTGTCATTTTGCCTCTGTTAAACATCCTTCTAGGGCCTAAAAGTAGCAGTTTGGATGGCTGGGGGAATTATTTTTTTCTAATAACATTTATTTTTCGTTATAACATATTGCACAAAAATAGAAAATATTTTTTAAAGACACAAAAACTATGTGTGGAAGCAGAGGATATATGGGAATGCACTCTGTACTTTCTGTTCACAACTTCAGTTGTGAACCTGAAGCTATTCTGAAAAATAAAGTCTGTTTAAAAGGGGAAAAAAATGCACAGATAGAGGTCACCATTAAGTTCATTACCATCACCAGAGAAATCTGTTAATATGTTGATATACTTGCTATCCGTAAGTACGTTGTAAGATAGATTTGAACATATATGTGTATTATTAGAAAGTACATGAAAGGTAAATATACAGCTTAACAAATTACTATTTAGCAGGCACCTGTGTGAGCACCAGCCAGGTTTGCCAGTATAACCTTGCTAATGTCCACATCTCCTGATTTCTCCTCCCCTCTCACAGTCCTTCCTCCTCTTCCCAAAAGGGTAACTACTAATCGATGTTTATGGTAACCAATTCCTGACTTTTACTTGTATTTTTGTGAGAGCTATATCCTATAAAGTTACTGCAAACACTGAATTAGTGAATGCTGAAACATTGTTTCTAGGGGAAATACAGGGTGATGCTCTTACAAGCCTCTGGTCAAGACATTTTCATCAACGGTGCATATAGAGCCTTGTTTTACACGTCATTCTGTTTAAAGACATCGTATTTAATATAATTATTGATTTATTGACATTGAACTCATGAACAGCAGCACTTTAACTCAGGGGTCCTCAAACTTTTTAAACAGGGGGCCAGTTCACTGTCCCTCAGACTGTTGGAGGGCCGGACTGTGGCCCCCGGGACAAGTTGGCTGCTAAGCATGACAGGCAGCAGTGGCAAAAACACCCAGCAGGCTGGATAAATGTCCTAGGTGGGCTGAATGTGGCCCGCGGGCCATAGTTTGAGGACGCCTGCTATAACTCATGATTAAAGCTTACCCAAGCACCACTTTCTCTGTAAGTCACATTCCAGCCGCCTTGTGCCTAGGAACACTAGACAATGCTTCAGCTATATACTTGGGAGCTATTTTAAATGGCAAAGTCACCATCAAAGAGCATAAAAATGTGGCACTAAGTAGACCTCAGACACTGGTTCACAGTGCAGAGCAGAAACAAAAAGGCAGAGGTGTGCCTGTCTGACCTTCCTGGGAATGTGCACGTTGGGTGACTCGAGGTCTTCATTGCTCTCTGTGTGTTCCTGAAATGACCTCAAAAGCATCCCAAGTGTTGATTCTGAGGTTGCAGATAAATTTAGCAAATAGGTGACTTTGCATATAAAGAATCTAGAAATAATGAGGATAAGCTGTAGTATCCCTACACACACACACTGCTCTATTGTTTTGAGTCTAGCTGCTTTGGCTCAACAATTTTTAAGAGTCATTTGTGTTGCTGTAATTCATTTTCATTGCTGTAGAATGCACCATTGTATTACTCTGGTAAAATTATTTATTCAATCTACTTTTGCTGAAATTTTAGGGTTTGTTTGTTTGTTTGTTTTGAGGAAAGATCTCTGTTTTCTGGCCTAAAGTACAGTGGTACAATCATAGCTCACTGCAACATCAAAACCTCTGGCTCAAGTGACCCCGATTTTTTTGTAGACAGGGTCTGGCAAGTGCTAGGATGACAGGTATGAGCCCCCACACCTGGCCTCTGCACATTCTCCTGCATGGCTTCTAGTGCACACATACCCACCTCTCTCTACCGTATATGTCTGGGAATGGAACTGCTGGATAGTGAATGAGACCTTCACCTTTGCTAGCTAATACTAAACTGTTTTCCAAAATGGTTGTAGCAATGTTCACCCCTCCTCTAGCACAATATGGGTTATAGACGTTCCACATCTTCCTAGACACCGGTGTTCTCAGCGTTATGATGCTGGTTATTTAGCCATTCCGTGGGTGTGCAATATCATCATATTGTGGTTTTAATCTGCATTTCCTGCACTACAGAAGGATTGGCCATCTTTTCTTTTGAATTTTCTCTTTTAACATCCCTATTCAAGTTTTTTGCCCGTTTCCCGCTTGGTCATCTTTTTCTCGTAGTTAGTGAGAGTTCTTTATACAGTCTAGTGATGAGGCCGTTGCTCACTCATATGTTGTAGGCCGCCTTTTAACTCTTCTAATGTGTTTTGAAAAATAACAATTATTAATTTGAATGTAATCACATGTGCCATTTGATGACTTGTTAGCACCCTTTATGCCCTGTTGGATAAATCCTAACCCCAGGTTCCCAGGGTTATTCTCTTCTGAAACCTTTACTGTTTGCCTTTGACATTTGTTGTGTGGTGTAGATAGAGGGTCAAGGGTCTTTTTTTCCATATAAATAACCAATTATTCTACCACAATTTATGGAAGAGCACTTTTCACTATTATTAGAAAATACTACAGGTCATGATAAATTTTAAACAGTGGAAACAAATATAAAATAAATGACACTATTCAGTCCATCCCTTTGTACCCGGTTCCCCATTCTCCATCCCCTAAGGCGATTATAGTTGCTTGCTTAAAGATTTAAGAATCATGTTTAAACATGCCTAGGATTAGAATAATAGCGCAAAGTTACACCTTAAAACAGTAAACGATTGCATGCAGTTAGCACCACTGCTTTCCTTTTCCATTATAATGAATGAATTTGTTTTTGGCAGTACAGTATCTTCATTATATAGAGATGATGATTATATTACAGCTGATTTAAGATAGTTTTGTACTTTCTAAGGCGGTATTGGGATTTTTTAGCAACCATTCAAATCTTTTGAAATAGCACATGTTGTCACATAGACACTTTCTAATGTCCCCAAAATGCTTTAACATTTTCTTACCAATAACTTTATAAATTGTAAAAATTTTTACTTTACTTAAGAGAAGAAATACATTTCATTTTAGGAACCAGTTTTGATGTACCTGAAATGTGGTATTAAAAAAGACTGAGGGGCTATACTTAGGTCAACAGGAAAAAATACTATGGTCAGTGAGTGGTACGAGCAGCAGAGCACAGGAGGGGCATTTGGCCTACTTAACCTTTCTGGTCCTTTCCCTGGAGGAAATTCTTCTGTGCAGTGAGCAATTGAACTGGGACTGTTGTCCAGATGCCTTTATTTCCAATCCACAGATTTCCCCTCTACCTCTTATTTCTATATTATTCTCTGGGAGAAGTTTGAAATTATTGGGAACCTTAAAGACTAGGTATGCCCTATTCTAAGATTTTTAATTTTATTCAAATCTTGGCATCACTTGCCATTCCTACCCATCCCATCTGAGTTTAAAATTGACTTAAAACTTCAGACTTTGTTTTTAAACTGAAAAGCAGACCCAGTGCACTATAGATTAGCCTAACTACTTTTGAAACAAATTATTAAAAAAAAAATATTTTAAGGGCACGGTGGCTCTGTAATCCCAGCACTTAGGATGCCAAGGTGGATGGATCACCTGAGCTCATGAGTTCGAGACCAGCCTGAGCAAGAGCAAGACCCCATCTCTAAAAATAGCTGGGTGTTGTGGTGGGCTCCTGTAGACCCAGCTACTTAGGAGGCTGAGGCAAGAGAATCACTTAAGCCCAAGAGTTTGAGGTTGCTGTGAACTATGATGCCATGACACTCTACTGAGGGTGACAAAGTGAGACTCTGTCTCCAAAAAATAAAATAAAATAATTTTTTTTTTAATTGAATGGTAACTATGTACATTAATGCACTTCTGGGGTACAGTGTGGGGTTTTCACATGCAATCTGAAATACTTCCATCAAAATAAATATTTTTAAAAGCAATTGCATGTAATTGTTAAGACCTCACCAGGTTAGTCTCATTACATTAGGAAACAGAACTGTCATTTTCTGAATAGAAATAAATATTCAGTCAGATGAGTAAATAGTTACACACACTAGTAATAAGAAAGAACTCAGAGCAGTGAAGTTCACAGCTATGTGGATTTTTTTTCCACTAGTGAAGTTATGAAGCACGTACTGAAAATTCAGGAGATTGGGACAGACACAGGATTTCTGTGTTGTAAAAGCTTGAGTTGACACATATAAGGAATATGTGTCTTCAGATTTTCAACAGATGAAAACTGGGTTTTGTGCCATTTGCTGAGATTCACTACCAGCTAGTTTACCAATATTCTTTTTGACACTATTTTCCTGGCTAATATTTGATCCCCTCACCCTTGATTTCCCTTAAGACATAAAGGGATATTTTCCAAGGAAGAAAAATTTACTGATTTTGTATTAAATTAGATAGGATTTACACATTTTCAGGGAAAATGAAATAAAAGGACCTCCCTCCCCCAATTTAATAACACCATCCCCAGTTCTAAGACCGAGCTGGAAGGGGCACTCAGAGGGCCCTGGCCAGGGGGCCAAGGCCCAGGCCACTCCTGACAGGATGACTCTAACATAGGCTGCAAGGCACTGACCCCTGCTTGGCAAATGCCAGTTTTGTGACTTCCCCACAGTATGATGCGGGCACACAACTCTTCGGCCCTCCTTGTCTACCTCATCCCTCCTGCTCAGTGCTAGTTTTGAGAGTCCTAGCCAGAGCTAAAAGTCTGCCACTCTCCCTGTGTCTTTGGGAGCCCCTGTGCTATCTGACTGGGGGTCCAGTGTCTCCAGGCTGGGGTTGTCTGACTCTCTGTCCTCCTGCCTGTCTCCTTCCGCACACTACCTTCCTGTCAGAATGCCCTTCAGAAAATGAAACATTTGCTTCTATGTGGAAACAGAACACAAGAAGGGAACTGGATACATTTGTAGATCACTGGAAATGGTAGGTAAAAAGAGTCCATGGTAACCTTTGTAAACTGAAAAAAATGCCCATCTAATATTTTTTTGAAATGATAATGTTTAATGCTGATAGTATCATAGTGAGAAGGAATCCCCAGTGCTGGTGGGAATGCAGTTTGGTTAGAACCTTTCTAAGAAGCTATTTGGGAGAATATATCAAGACCCTTAAAAGAAACTCCTAGCATTTTACCCAATAACCCAATAATTTTACTTCAGGAATTAATGCCAAGGAAACAATTGAGACATAGGCAATGATCCTTTACAAGGATGTGAGTTGCAGGACTATTTATAATACGTAAAAGGGGATAGTAACCTGAATGTACACAATAAGAGAATGGCTACATAAATCAGGGGGTATCATACATAGGATACCCTGTAGTCATTTTTAAAATATGATATCAAAGGCTATCTAATGACATCAGAAAATGCTTTATTATATTAAGTGAACCAAACAGGCTATTAAATATTCCCCTACAAGTGAGGAGGAATATGCCAAGATTAACATCCATGATTATCAGTGGTATAAATTATAAATGGTTCTATTGCTTTTCTTCTTGCTTTCTGGTATTTTGCCTTTTTTTTTTTTTTTACAAAGGCTGTAATTTTGATTATCAGAATTTAAAAAGATTAGCTTTCTTTGTAATGGCCAGCTGTTTCCTCTAGTAAGAAACCCTCTTATAGCGACTCTACTACCATGGTGTGGAGACCAGAGAGGGTCCGAACATACATGGTCAGGTTGGCATTCTGGCTGGGCAGCCCGGCCATGGTGCAGTAGGCATGCCCTGGCAGGTACACTAGACGTTCCATCATTCAAGTGAGTCACCACAGAAGGGTGTCAAGCTGATGATGTTGCTGCACACTGTACTTGAACTATCAGCCACAAGCAAGCCTGCTGCCAAGCCTTTTAGCCTTATCTTCCTAAACCGTTATTCTTTTACTGTCCAGTGAATGTCAAAGAGACTGACTGAGACTGTCTGACTCCTTCTGAGGACACCGTGGGCCAACAGACTAAAGCAGAAGCAAGCCTTCCAGTTGAATTCCAACCAGACAGCAAATGTTCCCTCCATGCTAAAGTTTAAGCCGTGTTGTTGTGGGAGCTGGGCCTTGATATGAGGACCTTGCAGGACACCAGGAATAGTTTTCAGTGCTGGGACATTCAGCTCAGACCCCAGCTGGACTCTGAGAATTATAGAAAGTTCTTAAGGGTCATCTGCTAAAACTCTAATTATGGAATTATTTTCTCCTATTTTAATCTCAATCATCCTTGGTGTCTTTAGTTGCTACTAGAGATTTCAGAGTCAAGAATGAAATTGACCTTGTTTGTCTGTTTGGGGAGAGTATTTATTTTTAGGGAGAGTAGCAAGACTTTTTTGTCCTCTGTTGTCAGTTTTAAATAATCTACAGCCAGGTACTTCTGTAGTGAAAGGAGAATTTAAGAATATACAGTGTCTTGGGCCATTACCGTCATCATCCCTGTGCATCTATGTCCCGCATGTATGTTCTCTGAGTAGGTGAACACATACTCATGTAGTTTTACATCGTTACTAAAACATGTATATGTTATTTCTTGGAGGACATTTATGTGTGAATAATCCTTCTGTTGCTATAGGCATCATTCTGGTACATAAAAATGTGCAGTAGTATTGTTGATAGTGAGGTTTTATTGACATGACTCTAAAGTACAAATAAAAGACATAATTCCTTTAGTAGTTTAAAAAATCACAGAAATACTATGGAGTATTCATTTTATTATTACACTGACTCAAACATAGTGGTAATAAATTTTAAACTGGTCATTTTATAGCAAATACATGTTATTGCCGTGACTAAAACATTAACAAATGCATGAAATTCTGCCATTAAAAATGGCAATTGATACTGGCAATGGACATGAGTATTAAAGAGTAAGTTCTTAATAATACTTAGGAATACCCTGCATTCCAGCCACACTCCCAGATAATTTTAGCCATGTATTACTGGCCAAGAACCACTGAGATATCTAAGCATGTGAAAAATGTTCAGAACCCACAATGTATTCATAGAATCTCATCCCACCTATGCCTTTAGCCAAAGGCATAATTCTTGATACAGATGGAGTAGGAAGCTGGAGGTGTTTTCTACCTAAACAAGTCATTTAAAAAAAGCAGTAGGGACTTTAATTGCCCCCATGGTAACCACTGACCAAAGGAACAGATTAGTCCTGGTTTGGGGGCCTGGGCTGTTCTCTTGAATCCCCAAGTCATCCCTGGTCCTGCTTGAGTTCCTGGACTTGGCCATAGTTCTCAAGTGGTTCCTGGGCCTTGCCTCTAAGTGGTGGGGTTGTGGTGAGAAGACCATGAAAGCCAGGCTTGTCTTGCCAGCACTGTGGAAGAAACTGAGGACTGCAGAATGGAAAGATGACGCTTCTCCCAGAGCTAGAAACCGAGACAGGCTGAAGCAGGTATTAAGCGAGTAATAGGCCCGGTGCCGTGGCCTGGGAGGCTGAGGTAGGGAGGCTGCTTGAGCTCAGGAGTTCAAGACCAGCCCTAGCAAGAGTGAGACCCTGTTTCTACTAAAAAAAAAAATAGAAAAACTAGCCTGTAGTCCTAACTACTTGGGAGACTGAGGCAAGAGGATCTCTTGAGCCCAGGAGTTTAAGGGTACTGTGAGCTATGAGGATGCCACAGCACTCTACCCAGGGTGACAGAGTGAGAGTGTATCTCAAGAAAAACTCTAAGAACAGAATTGCTTATCCGTCAGCTGATGGCTCTTGCTATATTATATTAAAGTTGTTTTTTAGTATGTGCCATCTTGTCACATACATTTGAAGCTCTAGAGTCAGGGATGTTGGCAAATTCCACTTCCTTCCTGTCTTGACCATATACTAGGTGCTCTTTGACTTAATCTCTTTTGGATTAAGAAAGTTTTAAAAAGACATATACTCTTGGAATTTTATTTCTTCTCTTATATGAATCCCATCTGCCGTATGAATCTACTGGACAGAACACTGGAGGCAGGACTGGGGATTTTGTTGGAATTTATAGTCTGTTGAGACCGAGTCTGTCTGCTGCTGTATTCCCATTTTCCCATGCAAATATGGTAGGCATCTAAAGGAAATACATAAATCAGTGGTTAAGAAGATCTGTAATGCTGTAGCAAGAGTCTGTAAAGAAGCTTGGCACAGCCTCGAGGGACAGAGCAGTCCTGCTACCCCTGGGTAGCCCACTGTAGCAAGAGCCCCGGCCTGGGGTCAGGGGATGGGATTTGACACTCAGTCCCGTCAGTTACAGACTGGGTATCCCTAGGAAAGCTGCAACTTAGCCCAAATTTCTACATCTTTGAAATGGAAATATAATAGTGCCTATTTGTGGACTTGTTGGGTAGGTTAAATGAAATTCATTAATTTGCTTAATTATTTGTTAAATACCTACAGGCACTATTTTAGACATTAGCAATATAGCAGGTAACAAAAAAGACAAAAATCCTTGCTCTAATAGAATTTATATTCTAGAATATAATACACATAATGGCATTTAATAAATGTTTGATCATATCCATCGGAAGCTCTGTGATGAACTCAATGAGTTTTTACTGTGTATTTCCATGGGTTTTTATGTTCCAACAATATGTAATTAGGGCCATTATTGAGGCTCATGTCTGAATTGATATAACCCTGGAGAAATCCCATTTAGTAAAACCTGTATGTGCTCTTGCTAAATCCTGGTGTGCTTAGAAAGTCTGCTGCCCTTGAACTGAGTTTCTGTCATCTTCACCTCCGTAAAGTGCT
The DNA here is from genome assembly GCF_000181295.1 of Otolemur garnettii. NCBI lineage: Eukaryota > Metazoa > Chordata > Mammalia > Primates > Galagidae > Otolemur > Otolemur garnettii. The sequence continues at coordinate 32,781,318 of NW_003852398.1, read as the reverse complement.
TGGTTCAAACAGTCCAGCCGTCAGCTGAGGATGGGGGATGCAGGTGGTATTGTGGCTGGATGATTTCCTCTCGGCCATTGTGTTTGCTTTCTGAGACTTAATGTAATTTCACAGAGTTGCTAAGGTGTTTGTGTAATTATTAAAAGTAAGTCAAAGGGCTAGCATGGCCAGTTAAAACCCACAGACCATATTTTAGTGAATAATTTCTACTTTTCCTTTCTAAACCTTTGATTAGCCACCCCATCAAAGAACAAAATGGACAAATTGAAGGTTCCAGTTTATTTTTTTTCCTCCATTGCCTTCCCTCGGGGCTTTTTCTTTAAGCACTAAAATGCCCAAAATCCATGAAAGGACAAAGGACAGGCCTAGACAGCAAACCTCAGGGGAACGGCACGCTGCTGGAAATCGCACGCTGCCTCTTTTTTTTTTTTTCTTATAGCATAACTGTGTACATTAATGCAATCATGGGGTACAGTGTGCTGTCTTCATATACAGCATACTGCCTCTTGAGTGGTGTGAGTCCATCCTCACCTTCCTGTGCTATCGTTTTTCTAATGCAGTATTTCAGATTTCCACTGGTGTGCATCCCATTTTGTTAAAAACGCAAACAGGAAATTGTTTTCTGGCCGAATGACCCTTATGGCCCGGAAAAAAAAAAAAAGGTTATTTTTCTGGTGAGACATAACTTTAAAAACACTCCCACAGTGGACACCAAAGGCTCATCATAAGCTTTGTTCTGCCTCAGAACAAGGCCAGCGATAGGATGTTGGTGTAGGAACTCATGTACGAGGATTCAGAGGATTTGTCACCAATGGCCAAACGGTGACAAATAACCAATGGACAGGACCGAAGCATCTCCTATTACCTGGAAAGCAGCTGCACGGCATAGCCTGTCTATGCTCCAGGGAATTACAGGCTGGGCATTACCTGGACGAGGAGGTTTGGTCCAGAGGAATGTGACGCGGCACTGACAACATATTGCTGGGTGTCAGTGCCCTCTTCTCTGCTCCAGTCCCCTGTCATCTGGCCTCCCATGACCTCCTGTGCTCCCGCTGTGGCTTGCCTGTGTGATGACGAGTTTTCTGGTTGTTATGTCTTGCAGCCCCCCGAATCCAAGCCCAACTTCACCCCTCTCGCCATCTTGGCCCATGTTCTCGGCGCCATCCAGCCCTGTGCCCACCTCATCCACGCCCAGCGACTCATCCCCCGTCAGGTCTGTTGCAGGGTTTGTTGGGTTTTCTGTTGCTGCCGTTGTCCTCTCATTGGCTTGGTCCTCTCTTCATGCAGTGTTCAGCCTCCTCGTCAACTTTGTTCCCTGCCATCCAAACCTGCACTTGCTTTTTGACAGGCCAGAAGAAGCAGTTCGTGAAGACTCCAGGTAAAATCTCGGATGATGACCGATCTGTTCCTGTTTATCCAAAGCTGCTCAGGGTCAACCGGGGGCTGCCTCTGTTTTCCTTTGGTTCCATCCCAAGCGATCAAAAGCTGGAAGGGCCCATTTGCATGAACCAGCATGGCATCTCCCACACTCTTTTTTAACCCCAACTCTGGTTTCTGAATTAATCTCTGGTGCCTGCCGTTTGGAGAAAGGGCACATTTCAATGGCTCTCAATTTTGTGGGCTCTCTGTGCTTTAGTGTGAGATGATATAAGCTGGAAGGGTATTCTGACATGTGCTGGCCTTTTCTTCTCTCATTTTTATCAGGTAACATCAGGCAATGCCTATTGATGGGGTTGGCCACTGGCCATGAGCAGTGGGACTCCTAGTCTCTGAGACCAGATCCTCTGGGTGAGAAACATGACACAGAGTAAAAGCTTGAGATATGAAGTGATTTATCTTAAATGCTTCTGGCTTGTGCCTCCTTGTCCTCCCCATACCCCAGGAATCATCTGAGCTCTCATGGGAATGGGCACCCCCTCTTTCTGAGGGCCAGCAGCTCAGCATGGTTCCTCTGCCCAAGGGCCATGCTGCAGTTTTCCCTGCTTTCATGACATCCAGACTTAAGTGCCACCGTCCTTTCCCCTTGTGCTCTTTGAAGAAAATAAGCTCTTTAAGTTCAAGAGAAGAATTTAATAAAGACCCTGCTGAATGCCCCTGCTATGAGGTCCTGAGCATGGGTATCTCTCGAACTGAGTCTCTGCTTTCAAACGACTAAAACCTAGAGCCCAGTTTTAAGCATCATAAGCGTTTTGGGCTTTAGCAGTATTTTCTCATCCATCTTTTTCTCGTAAGGGGTGGATCCAGCAGAGAGGCTTAAATAATTTATAAAGCTGAGTCTCACTTTTCAAAAAAGAAAACCCCATGCTATTAATATACACAGTTACATATATTACTTTATTCCCCACCAGGTGCTTTCACATCCATCATTTCATTCTACCCTCATGTGAGAATGAGAAGAGAAAAGGCCGGAACCCTATTATAGAAAAGGAAAACTAAGGCACAGTGAGGTGACTTAGACACAGTCACATGATTAAATGAGAGCCAATCCAGAATTCAGGGGCTCTCCCCCGAGCACTCCTTCCTCCAAACGAGAGGGTAGCCCCCAACTTTTACATTTCCATGGAGCTCACAGCCCCAGAGCCTGGCCTGCTCTTGTAGGTTTGATACAGCTTTCTACCTAGCCTTGCCCTGAATGATGGGCATCTATTCTGAAAAAGAGAGCTTTTCAGTATAGTCTTTTTTTCCCCCTTAGTTTAAGAAAAAAAAAAAAAAAAAAGATTTTCCTGAGATAACATTCAAGTTATTTCCTAATTATTTCTTAGGCATCTTCTGGGTACTTTGGGAGACGTTAACTTTGCAAGACACAGAGATGGTGTGGATGATTCTGGTAATATCACTGGTTGCCCTATAAAGACCCAAACCAGAGTAAACACAGTAACCAGACACCGTCACCTTCCAAAATGCTCACTTACTTGTTAGAGAGACTGGAGCATAAGGAGACTGTGGCTCCTTCATTTTCACTGGAAGAGAGTAAATTATTCAAAATGTCAGCCCCTTGGACAAAATGGGTTAAGGGACTGAGGACCATGGGTCATTCAGCTAAAAAACTGACATGCACTCTGTCTGCAGTGAAAATATTACATTTTGTGTGTTTCTGAGCTGTAGGGCTGTGGTGCTTATCAAGTATTTCTACCTCTCCACACCTTTCATCTCCCAAAATATTTCCAACCTATTTTTGCTTCACATACTCTTTTCCACCTCCCAGAGTACTTCTAGATTGGCAGAGGACAGTAAGTGACAAGAGACTCTGCTCACCTGGTGTGTTTAGGGTGGTGTTTACTCAGTACTGCCCTCTCTGGCCATGGTTAGGATTGCACCATTTGGACACCCTTTAGAAAGCTGCCATTTTGAAATAGGCAGAGTAGGGTTTGGGATTGGCTGTCACTGAGCTGAGTGTGTGCCAAGGTAAATGCAGATAGGGACATTGTGGGTAGCTAGCCCATCAGAGAAATAGAGAGAGCTCAAATCCCCTGTTATTGCAACAAATTGCCAAGAGGTGGGGGCATGCACCCATTATTCATGTCCAGTGGGGCCTTCCCCCAGATCCAGAATATGAAGCCTCAGATTTTCTTCCCTGGGCAGAGCTTTTAAAAATAAATACTTAATTAGACCTAATTTATGATCCCATGAACTTCTCCATGATGTCTCCTCTAGAAATGGCTTCCTGTCCTCTCTTCAAACATTTTTTTAGAGCTTGTTTGTTCAGGCTCCGGAGTGAAGATGCCTTTTGCCGTGCTACAGAGAAAGGGTGCTGGAGGAACATCTCCTCCATGCTTCCCTTTCCTTTTACTCATCCACCTCCTCCCAGAAAAGCCCCCACTCCCAAAACCATAATTTGCATTTGCACAGGTGCCACTGGAAATTGCTCCTAAATGAAGCCGCTGCCACCTGCCAGTCCAGCTGCCCCACCTCTCTGTCATGCCCTATACTGGAGAGTGGGTTGTCATTTTGCAAGGCTTGCAAGGGCATGTGAGGGAAACTCCTCTGAGTGCTTTCTAGGCCTGGTGCCATGCTCAGAGGTGAAAACTGAAAGTGAACTAGCATGAGGATCCATACTCCTTCGTGCCCTTAAAGGCCCGGCTGAGGTCCTGAAGGTGCTGGGACAGGCTGTGTCTGGTGTTTAAATGCACAGGGGGGAAAGAGAGCCAAAGAACCAAAGATGTTTGGTGGGGATTTTTAATTTTTTTAATCAAAGCCAAAGCCTGCAAATACAACCTCTGTGCCAACAGGATCTGGTTTTTAAGAACTCTACCTAAAACAAACTGCTCAAGGCTTTTGAGAGGGAGTTGTGTGACACTGAACTTGTTGGGCTGGCAAACTTTTTAAAAGATAAGACTTAACCCTGGGGAGGGTTGCCAGGTTTAGCAAATAAGAAAGATACAGCATACCCAGTTAAATTTTAATTGTAATTAAACAATAAATAATGTGTTAGTATGTGTATGTCTAAGCCAATATTTGGGAGGAAGAGAGATGAACAGGTGTGGCCCCTTTGACAAGCATTCCTCCTCTCCTCCCTCCCAGTCTGTGCCCATCCTGAGGGCCTGGGAGCGGGGCTCAGGGAGAAAGACCCTCCCATAGACTGTTGGTCACCTGTTAACCTGAGGTGTTGACCTTTGTTGTACTTTTAATGTACTATTTTATTATCATTTCATTATTCATTTTCAAAAACCAAATATTAGTGGAAAGTGACTCCGTTTGAGTGAGAATCTTGGGCACCTGAGACCATTCCCTCTGCCTTCTACCTGCCAAATACCCCAGCTGGTTTCCCTGGTTGCCCCTGTTTTGTCCCATTACTTTCCTTTAATGAGGTTAATAAGTAACCTCTAGGAAAATGCAGCCAGAGGAACCTTGCCTCAGGTGCTGTTTCTCTGACCTTTCATGCCCCATGCCCGGCCTCTGCACTTTACCCACCTGCTCTGCCTGTCCTCAAGAGGCAATAATGATGCCTCGAAACTGGGTCTCTAAAACCCTGGCCCATGCGGCTGAATTCTCCTTCCGTGTTGTGACCAGTTCCATGGGCCTGTCAGTATGGCATTTTTGGCTGTTTTAGCACTTTCCACAGCCAGGTCACGCCTACTTTCTGCGTCCCACCTCCTCCAATAAATAAATAAGTAAATAAATGAAGACTTTTATGTCCTAAGTGCACATTGGATTTTGGCTCTTGCTAGTCAACACGTAGACTTGGTTGAGTTAGATCACAGAATGTGCCCCTTGTCCTGAAGTTTATTCTGTAATCATAATTAAACAGGAAGCACGGTCTTGCAGCTGGAGCTGATGCATACTAAAGGCTCCTCATTTTCCTTCATTCCCAGCGGTCCCACTTCATTTTCTCCTACTTCCCCAATTTTTCCCACCTGACCATCATCTCTTGGCTACTAGAAAACTAGAGAGAGTGACAGTAAACTGTAGCCCAGCAACAAATTCTGGATAATTGTTTACTCTGATCACTCTGCGTAACAGAGACCATATGGCCCACAAAGCCCAGAATATTTACCGTCTGGCCCTTTACAGGAAAGCACTGCCAACCTCTGCTCTAGAGCATTTGGTTCTCAGCCCCGGTTACACGTAGGAATCACTTGGAGAGCTTCTTTAAAAATACCAATGCCTATGTTAATATCTGCACACCGGGGTCAAACCCAGATATCTGCATTTTTTAAATGCCCCCTAGGTGATCCTGAGGCAAGGTTGTCCACACTCACTGGACATGAAATTGGAAAATTAAAATGAGTTGTGTCCCTCTCCCCCTTCCTCCTCCCACACTCCACATACAGGTACGCACGTGTGCTCACGCACACACATGCGTAACTGCTCCCACACACAACTTTTCTATTCCCTGCCCTACCCTGGGGGTCGGAGAGTTCTAGCTCTGGAATCCTGCCCCACCAGCAAGACCCAGCCTAGTGAGAAATAAGGAACATCTGGGACGGCTAATGTCAGCCCGCAGCCTGGAGCTGAAACTTGGCTTTGCTAGAATTTCTCCTTTTTGATTCACTGAGCATTGCCAACTTTCAACAGAGTCTGTTGGGAGTATTTTCCAGCGCAGCTTGGAAGTTCTTTCCTGCCTCTGCTTCCTGCCCTTCCCCCATGGTATTCCTGCTCCAAAAATGAGGCCCCGCCAGCCCTCCCACCGCTCAGCTGCTGTAACTCCCAGGTAACACCGTGCCCCCAGAAGACGTGCGGTTTCTTGGCGCTCACGGCTTTACTCTGAATATTTCTCATTTTTCTCCTGTGACCTTTACAACTTTTCCACCTCATGTTTTGCCATCTGGCTGCCTTGTCAGGCTCTTCCCACGAGAGAGGTCTAGGTGGCTTACAGGGAAAGGGAAGAAGAGAAATTAAATATCTGGGGCTTTCTGAGGGTTTTTTAAAAATGTTAAATAAACTCCTGTTTTCACACAGCACACCGTTCCGGAAGGCGAAAGCCTTGTATGCCTGCAAAGCTGAACATGACTCAGAACTTTCGTTCACGGCAGGCACAGTCTTCGATAATGGTGAGTTTCTCAACCCCTTGCAAACATGTGTGGTGGGGCAGTTGGGGGTAGGGGTGGACCAAATAAATAAATAACGGGCATTTTCAAAGTTCCTACTGAAGAAAAATCTCAATAGGGTGGGAAAGACCAAAAAAGAGTGTGTGTGTGTGTTTCTATGTCTAGGCCCAAAATAAGACAGCAGCAGCAGGACCCTGGGAGGCATTATGAAGAGTAAGTAGGCAGGTGGAGTCAGCTCCTCGTTGTATTGTTATGAACATCAAATAAGAATGTGCCTGCAAAGGACTCAGCCCAGTACCAGGCAGTGACTTTGGGAGGTGATACCCATGACTTGTTTAAAATAGTACTCAGCTCATATGAAGCATCAATACGTTATTATTGTAAAGACTGTTGGCGGCGGCATCATCACTGCATCTGTCTTAGGAAAAACCCTAGTACTCTGCTGTGACAGTCTCTCCTTTTTAGCTAATATAGCTCAGGCCTGAGCGTTCGGCTGGAGAGTAGGTTCTGCACCTGACTTCCTGATCTGGCTGTGTCTATAAAGGCTTCATATTCTAAGCCGAAGCAGAACCGGGCTCCTGGGACCAGCCCCAACTCCAACTATGAGCAGCCCTTGCTGCTCCATGTGCCCAGAACTGTGTCCAGCATAGAGGTATTCACAGGTGGTCCTCAAAGTCAAAAACACTGTCCTTCACCCTGTGCTCTGTTAGCTTGCATCTGGGCCCTTTCCAGATCGAAGTTCACAAAGAGCCAGCCGAGTCTCCTCTCCTGTCAGCAGCTGGTGCTTTCAGGCCCCAGCACACTGCAGGTGCAGTAGGTCTGCTGGAGGCTGCCCAGAGCCACATCACTGGGGAGTGTCTCCTGCATAGGCCTAGGTGGGGGAGTCCCAGCCCTGCCGTAACATGACACAGCTTTCACGGCAGACAAACCAGAATGGGCTGCATTGCACAGTCTTCTGTGCCCTGCTCTGTCAGCAGGGGAGGGGTTTCTGCCTATAGATGAGCATGCTTTGAGAGATTCCTACATTTACAGGTAAATGCAGGGCTCAAAGGTCTGACCTCTAAATCCCAATTCACTATTGACATGGGCAAGGGACCACCATGTTCCTATTACCTATTTGCTCGGACAACCCTAAGGACCCCTGATGCCAGGGACAGAATTGGTTTAAACTATCAAAAGGCACGTGTATGCTTGTGCGTCTTATCTGGGGCTCCTTTTGGTGAGTGCAATCTTCTTTTCTTTCTTCCTGGCCAAGAGTATGGTATATTCATTCGTTCTCTCTTTAACAGTTTTATCAAGAATGCCAATTTAGGGCGGTGCCTGTGGCTCAAAGGGGTAGGGCGCTGGCCCCATATGCCGGAGGTGGCGGGTTTAAACCCAGCCCTGGCCAAAAACTGCAAAAAAAAAAAGAAAAGAATGCCAATTTACCTGTTTGTTTTTAGTGTATTTAGAGTTGTGTAACTATCACTGCCATTTAATTCCAGAATATTTTCATCACCCCGCAAAGAAACCCTGCAACTTCAGCAGTCAGGCCTCATTTATCCCTAAGCCTCCTCCATCTGGCCCATGGCTGTCCACTGCTCCACCTCGTCTTTGTAGACTTGCCTGCTCTGGACACTTCATATAGATGGAGTTACCTTAGTAACTGGCTTCTTTCTCTTTGCATAATGTTTTCAGGGTTCGTCCATGATGTAGCGTGTAGCACAGTGGTTCTCAACCGGTGGGTCGCAACCCCTTTGGGGATCGAATAACCCTTTCACAGGAGTCGCCTAAATACATCCTGCATATCAGATATTTACATTAGCGTTCTAACAGTAGCAATGAAAATAATTTTATGGTTGGGGGTCACCACAACATGAGGAACTGTATTAAAGGGTTGCGGCATTAGGAAGGTTGAGAACCACTGATGTAGCAGCACTTCATTCCTTTCTGTGACCAAATAATACTCCCTTGTCTGGCTATAACCGCATTTTATTTGAACTCATGCATCAGTTTGATGGACATGTCTATTGGTTCCACTTTTTGACTGTTTGAATAATGCTGCTGTGAACATTCATGTGTAAGTTTGGGTGAGGACTCATGTTTTCAGCTCTCTTGGTGGGCTTCAGCTCTCGTGGGCTTATTGGGTTGGGTTCTAGGGTAACTCTGTTTAACTGTTTGAGGAAATGTCAGATGCTTTTACAAAGCAGTCATACCACTTTACATTCTTGCCTTCTTTTATTTTTAAGTCTTCTTCTTGAAGTATCAATAGTTTAAAAAGTTAACCTCCCCCTCAAAAAGAAAAGATGTGCGGAGATACCCAGGTGATGTTTAGCCACCAATTCCTCTCCTTGCTGGCAGGTGCTCTGATGGGCTCCGTCACTGCCCCCTCACAGCTCAGTAATCATCACGAAGCCTAACATGATGATAACTGAGAGCAGGAGGGACGTCCAGGGCGTCAGAGGCCTCACGGGGCCTTCCTGGGGTCTCTGCAGTCATGGGAAGGCTCATTGATACTGGTTTGTTTTTAACCAGAAATGCCAGTGACCTTTCAAATTCCCTGAAGAGCAAAAGGCCAAGTTAAATCTTGAAGAAAACACTTCCCAGTGTTGATTGCCCTGCAGTCAAAGATAGATCTGATGAAATGTTAATCCACTGTCTAGATTGGTTGGGCTGAGAGTATCTTATGAGTTCCTATTTCTAGAAGAACAGGCTTACCTATACCCTATTGCCCACCTCCCTTCATTTCTATTGGGAAAATCAGGCAATATAGGAGAAAAACTATTACCATGTTGGGTAGGGGGTATTTTTCCTTGTTTTATCTCTCATTAGTTTACTGCTAGAGATACTAGGTAAGGGCTGTTTAACTTGGATGATCTGTAGCTAGCAGACTAATGCATGAGACCAACACACAGGTGTGTGTGTTTTCTTCAGGATTAAGAAAAACGAATGAGGAGGAGGAAGAGGGAGGGGCCCCTGGAGGGGAAAGGCTGTTGTTTCGTAATGATTAATCTCTGAGCCTTTGGATTCCAGGGGCTGGTGTTGTGCCTGTGGAGTGGCTGCTGCTCAGTCAGCTCATGGACTTTGTGCAGTGGGGAAGGGATGTGCAATACTTGGAAATAACTCCAGTGGCAGCCCTCGCCAGTCTACTAGGAAACTGTCCACTTCACCAGGAGCACCTCAGACAGTAACTGGAAAGAGAAATAACTTGTGTTCTCAGGAACATTAGTCGTGGAAGCAACATGATTAGTGCTACCTGGAAAATTCATATGGCAGTCACTCAAATTGGCTTCTGGGGATACTTTTATCAGGACCTGAGATGCGCTGGATCCACTGATTCCCATGCCACATGATGTAGCACCCGTGCCAGGCAGGGCTGTCCTGAGTTTCCTTTGCTGATGGAAAAACGTCCTCACCAGGGACCCCTCAAGCTTCCCAGGAAATGGGATTGCAGGAGGACTCCTCTGGGGGTGGCCATCGGCCTTCCCAGCCATCCCCATTGCCATAGTCAAGTCCAGGCCACCTGTGTCTCTCACCTGCCCGTCTCTCTCAGCCACCCACCTTGTCTCGCCACTTCCACTTCTTGCCCCTATGACCTATTCTTCACATAGCAACAAGAGTGATCTTAGAAAAATAAACATCTGATCATGTTATTCCCCTGCTTAAAATCCTTCAGTGGCCTTCTGTTGCTCTGAGAATTACTCACAAGGCCTTCAGTGGCCCAGTTCTGGCCCCCCTGGCCTCCTCTCACCCACACATGACACACTGCAGCCTGCACAGGTCTTTATGTTCTCAAGTAGAGTCAGCAAACTATGACCTGCCGGTCAATTCCAGCCCACCACCTGTTTTTGTAAATAAAGCTTTCCTGGAACACAGCCACCCATGCCTTTTGGTCTGCATGTTATCTGTGGCGCTGCAGAGTTGAGTAGACAGACACGTTTGCTAACAGGTCCTTTAGGAAGCACCTGCTGATCACTATTCTAAAATCTCTTCAGCCTTTTCCCCGTCTTAGGCCCTTAGCCTTGTGTTTCCCACTCACTGCCTGGCTGGCCCCTTTGGATCCTTTAGGTATTAGCATTTCGAGCTCCTTCCCACCTGCTCACATTCTTGTCCCAGTCTGTCATTCTCCTCTTTTCACTCCATAAAATTACATACTTGCATATTGAGAGAATGTCCCTCCTCAAAAGCAGAATCTCGTCTGCTATGTGCAGGGACCTAGCACAGGGTCTGGGGCATGGCAGGCACCCAGGAAGCATTTATTAAATGAATGAATGCATGTTAACTACACCAGGGTCAGCACCTCTTCCTGGTAGGGATTCTTCTCGGGCCAGAAAGCCATTAGAGATCTTAATCACACCAATCCTTGCTCCTTGTCCACACTGAGTGAAAGAGAGGAGAGAGCCAGATTGTACGTGCAGGGCTGTGTGGGGTGTATGAGGATAGAGCTGAGAGAAAGGGGTTGGCAGGAAGCAGGCCCATGTCCACAGCAACTTAAATTTATTACGTGCTTGCCAGGCAGGAGAGCGCCCGGCAGCCTGCTGCCACACCTTCTGTGTTTACGTAGCACCTGGGACCCCGCTGCAGCTTAGCCCCAAGAGCACTTAGCATTTTCCATGCTCAGAACATCAGGCCCAGCAATGGCAGTGGTGGTCCTGGGCTCCAATTCACCTCTGTCATCTACCAGGTGTGGACTTTGGGGTGAGATGCTTGACCTCTCTGAGCCCATTTTTCTTTCTTTCTTTCTTTTTGAGACAGAGCCTCAAGCTGTTGCCCTGGGTAGAGTACCATGGCATCACAGCTCACAGCAACCTCCAACTCCTGGGCTCAAGCTATTCTCCTGCCTCTGCCTCCCAAGTAGCTAGGACTACAGGCGCCCCCCACAATGGCCGTCTATGTTGTTGTTGTTGTTGTTGTTGTTGCAGCCTTCATTGTCGTTTGGTGGGCCTGGGCTGGATGCAAACCTGCCAGCTCAGGTATATGTGGCTGGCGCCTTAGCTGTTTGAGCCACAGGTGCCAAGCCTCTGAGCCCATTTTTCATTAGTAAAATGAGGATGATAGCAGAACCAATTCCATATTCACTCTGAAGCTAGAAGAAGGAAATGCAGGTGGAGCCCATACCAGCTGATGGCTACCACTTAGCGTGGGCACTGTTCTTATCCTCAAGGGTCACACTCGCTGGCTAAGCAGAGGCATGACGGGAAAGGGCCTGGTCTCTGGAGCCAACCAACTGGGTTCAAATCCTGGTTCTACTATGATGACCATGCACAAATTAATTTACCTTTCTGAGCTTTAATTTTCTCACCTATAAAATTGGGATAATACCAGTATAAGCTGGGATCATGAGGATCAGATGCATCAATATGCCTAAAACTGAGTGTGTAACAGCTCTATAGCTTTTTTTTTTAAGTGTTCACATTATAATTCTTGAGGCAGAAGGGAGTTACTAAATGTTGTCTAGCCAAGGAAGGGTATAATGCAAACCAAATGCACTAAAAAACTAGATAGACAAACAAAGCTTAACATGATTGAATGGCATATTAACAGGGCCCGTTAACGTGTGGGATGTACTGTGAGCATTCTAGGAGTCTGGCGGAGGGAGGGAGCAGGTAGAAGGGATTCTGTGGCAGTATTTGAGAAGGAGGTGGGGCTTTAGCCAAGCCTTGAAGCGTGAGGATAAGAAACAAGGCAACAGAAAAAAGGGACCCATCTGGTACCGTCTCCCTCCTCTGTGAGTTAATGGGAATTTACATTTTAATTCTTCTACCACCTTTTTATTAAAGAGGCCTTGGCAAAAGTCAAGGTTCCAAACTTGCTGTAAACTAGTTAAAATGCAGGTTCCTGGGCCCCACTCCCAGAGATTCGCTTTAATTGATTTGCCATGGGGCCCAGGAATCCAGTTTTAATAAGCATCCAGCCAATTCTCACGCACATGGCCTGTTACTGTTCTTTAACGAACCTGACTTGAAGACTCCAGGGAGTCATCAGCCTGACCCAAAGGCTGCTTTATTCCCTGTCTCCCTGTGACATACCTCTTGGCCTCCAGTTCAGAGGACCACCCTTGACCCCTCTGATTCTCAGTCTACAAATTCCATCTCTGTTACCAGCTCAGTAACTGTGCTGTGTATGAACAAGCAGCCAGGAAGGGAGAAATGTCTGGAGGAGATGGACTGGGTGCCTCAGGTAGAGTGACAGCTCCACTGGGGGCTTTGCTGTAAAGCCGGAAGGTTTGGGAGGGGGGGTGTGATTTTGATTGGTTGGTTTAGTCCCTCTAGGTCTTTTATTTGGGGGAACGGGTTTGACCGATTTTGACTCTAAACATTTAAAGCTTCCTAACCCTTAGGTGAGTGCTGAGACTAGCCCTCACCCAGGCTTACTAGGACGGAGTTTTGCTGAGTAGCCCAAAAGCCTGTGAAGTGACTGAGCCTTCGCTTTGTGCCTGTGGAGTATTGGGAGTGCTTTATCCTCATTGGCTCATTAATACTCATAAGAATCCATGGAAAGGAGAGAATTTTATCATCACCACTTTATACACAGAAACTGATGCGACCTTGGCAGCTTCAGCTATGTAGCAAATGGGCAGAGGGTAGAGGTATTTGGGTATTAGCAGTAGTACAGGAAAGCTTCAGTCACTGGAGAGTTCAGGTTGCTTTTAAAGATATATGTATTCTTCCCAGACTCTTCCTTGTGTGAGTTGTCATGAATCCAAAGCATCCTTGCTCCTTTGGGTTTATTCCTGAAGCCTGTGAAATTCTCCAAGTCCTATGGAGGCTCACTAACTGATGGCTGCCTTGGCCTTTTCCCGAGGAAGCTTTCAAGATCTAGGCACGTTGACACTGGTGTTCTGTAACTCAGTCTCTCTTCTTTTGCTGCCTCTCATTTGCTTCCTTTGGTTTCTGTTCTAACATCTTTCCCTACAAACTGAAACTAGAACTATATAGTAATATTGGGACGGAAATGCTTTTCTAAAACAAGCTCAGGAAGTCACTTAATTAGCCCAGGAAGGGAATAGGGGAAAATTCATTCTCTTCAAACAATCTTGGAGAATTGGAGTTTTCCTAATACATTAAGAATAAACGCCCTGCCTCTCCCCAGAGTGATCTGTGGCTCTGTGGTTCATATGCATGAACCACACCCACCTCTGAGTCCCATGATTCCTTCTCTCTTCCTTCCTGCTATTGACTACTTTGCAGACTCAGCTGGATTTTATATAAGCTTTATAATAGCACAGTGGTTTCCAGGGGGATGGACTGTGATTTCACAAAAGTAGATATATAAACTCTTTGGATACTGAAAAATCAGAGTGGCAGAAATTTTGAAAGTTGCAATAGAGGAAGAAGACAGTTTTCAGATTTGCATGTAGGAGAAAAGGAAATTCTGGAGAACAGGGAAAAACTAAGGGTGAGGGGTGGTGAAACAGAGAGAGGGGCTATTCAAAGGATGTAAAATGACAAGAAGTACACACATGGGGGGAATTTGCAAGGAAATTGCATATTTCCAGCGCATAAGGATTTGAAGGGAAGTAAAATATATGCTTAGAAGCTAGACATCTTTAAAACTAGGTCTTAGCCGTCTTCCATGGGCACTGCACTTGGGACCTCATTGAAACTGAGTGAGTAGGTGGCTGGATGGATGGACAGCTGGACAATTGATGACTCTCACTTCTTTATAGTTTTAACCAAAAATTTTGGAAGTTCATAAAACCCCTAAAATTGTGTGTAAAATGTTGAATGTCTACATCTGTTTCCCTTCCATTGGGGGAGAACGTTCAGAACAGCTTTCATCAGAAGACTCATACCCCACAAAAGGTTAAGATCTTCTGTTTTCAAAAAGTCTAGAATTATGTTACTTAACAAGTGATTGTGTTAATTCTTCAAACTTCCTTCACACCCGCACACACAGCACAGCCACCTCCTGCCCTATCTGTAACGTCATCTCATTCGCTCTCCTTCCTGTACAGTTCGTCCGTCTCAGGAGCCTGGCTGGTTGGAGGGGACTCTGAATGGAAAGACCGGCCTCATCCCGGAGAACTACGTGGAGTTCCTCTAACCATGGGCCCCAGCAGAACTGCTGAGCTTTACATGGTATCCATGACAACTGCTGATTCCAGTGTTGTAGGCCATTTCTCTTTGCCACTGAGAAATGCAGCGTGACTGAGTCTGTTGCTACCTGTGAACGCGAATGTTTCTGTGAGCTCTGGTGTCACCTATCTCCGTGATCATCTCAGCTGACACTTGGCGATACTGCAAGAAGCAGAAGTCAATCAGCAGGGGAAGCCTTTTGCTTTTGGTAACGGAGAGAAGGCTTGCAGAGCCCTCCTCGCGGGAGGACCCTAACTAGGGAGCACTCCTTTTGCTTCGACAGTCATCCAAACCCCCAGCCTTCCGGAAGAGGAAGCAAAGCCCTTGAGAGCATACCGCATAGCTAAGTCTGCCAGGGCTGGATGGAAAAATTGGCACCGAGACCCAACTGGGTCCTTTGCTTTTGTTTACATTAGACACTCTCCCTGCCCCACCTCTAAATACTTGAGACCCACAGTGCTGCAGGCAGCTGGGCCTCTCTCTTTGCACGCAGGATGAAGGGGGTTACAGCACTGCTTATGTAAGATCCAATCTCTCACCACCTCTGGAGCAGCCCTTGGCCCATCATCAGTGCAATTCAGTCCGGTCCGCCTCTCATGCAAGGGAACACCCCCCCCACACACAACATTTCCTCCTCCCCAGCTAGGAACTTCTCTGCCACCAAGGGTTGCTGTCACCTAGTAACCATGGCAACTCAACCTACTCTAAAACCAAACCAAACCAAAAAAAAAAAAAAGAATACTTTTTGCCTGATACATTTTTTTCTCTCTCCCCACAACACTTTAGGTAGTTTTTTAAAGTGGGTTTTCAACCACCTGAAGGAGAAGATCAAGGAATTGGGGTGGTCTACTTAGGGTAGATAGGATAGCAGATGGGAACCGTTCCCTTGCTGATGAATTTCAACAGCATCAGGATATATTTGGAGCAAACTCTAGTAACCTCTGAGATTAAATTACATACAGGCTTATATTTCTGTTCTTCTGGGAAATTGGTGTTTGCTTTCGAGTGGGTAAGATGCTGCCTTCCCTTTGTCTGACAGGGTCCCCATGTCCTGTGTCCACTCATAGCATGTCCATTCATGCTGCCTTCCCTCTGTCTGACAGGGTCCCCTGTCCTGGCCTTGCCTGCCTCTAACCCACCACTGACCCAGCCCCCTTGCACTGCTCGGGACTACTGACTAGCACTGGGGATGATGGTGGTTTTCAAGGATTAATTCCTGGGCTTACCCCTATGGCCAGTTTAGAAGGATATCTGTGTTCACTGCCACTCAGAAAAAGGGAATTCTCAGTCTTTCAAGGCATGAGACTAACATCCTAAGCTGTTGTGATTCAGGAAGATACTAGAAGGTTGGGGCACCGAGGGTGGGATGGGTGCCTAATGAGAAAGGGAATTTTCTGATCAAAAGGGTCTATGTGCTGTGGAAGGCTACCTTGGATGGGGAAGTTCTGCTTGGACTTTAAATCCACCCATCCTTTAAAGAGTAGCGTCATCAGTGTCTTCCACATGGAATGTCCTTGCAAGGGTGACTCTGGTTAAACTACAGAGTCCCGTCAGCTCCCAGGAGCCCTCACATGGCAGCTCCAGAGTGCTTCCTGCTTCTGGAATTCCTCACTGGGGAACTTCAAAGAAGAAAAGAAAAACTTGAATTGTGTTGAATTACTGTACCTTTTACATTTTTTTGAAAAGATAAACTTGTAAATAGAGTGATTTGAAATACTATATGGTAAAGTTTTATATTTGATATTCTTTAAGCCTAGTTGCTTTGATTTAGGCTTTGATTGTTGAATAGGCAGATTTCAAAGGGAGAGAGAGGAGGCGAGGTTGCAGAGAGGGGAGGTCTTCAGGTCCTCTCTGGCCTGGCGGGAGGAGAAGACATTCCCAGGTGCTCACTTTCCGCTGGTTCTGGTGGGTGTGACACGTCCCCATGTTCGATCTTTACTTACATGTGCTTTTCATCATTCCTGGGGCTTTGGGTTTGGAACTGGAAAGAGCATCATGAGGCATTGAGTTTTTCAAAGAATTCTTACTTAGTAAGATGCAGCTCAGGATTTCAGTAGGTGGGGCCAGGGTTCCATTTTTAGTTTTTCTTCTCAGGTGTATTTCTTGGCACCCCCAAGATACAGGACAGGAGGTGAAACAATTACTGTGCCCCTTCCTCCTCTGCTCCACATCTTCTAAGGCTTTATAAATGAGGCCAAGCTAGTTCCCAAACTTTGTGTACATCTATAAGTTCTTTAAAAAACAGAAACAAAACCCCCAGCTTTTTATAATCTTTAGTTCTTGATGTGCTGCTGCTGCCCCTGTTCCTCGGCTTGTTTATT
Source organism: Otolemur garnettii (assembly GCF_000181295.1). Classification (NCBI taxonomy): domain Eukaryota; kingdom Metazoa; phylum Chordata; class Mammalia; order Primates; family Galagidae; genus Otolemur; species Otolemur garnettii. Next base: position 32,764,452 of record NW_003852398.1, on the reverse strand, counting down.
CCTTTCCCTTCTACCTCCAGGTTCCCTAAGACCCCCAAATAAGAAAAAGTCCCAGAGGAATGTACATTGTGCCATTACAGCTTTAAAGATGGCTTTAAAGTTATCAGGGGTTCATCGCTGCGAACCCCTCAGTCTGTCAGCCCCAGGATTTCACAGCTGTTATTCAGGAACTCACTGAAGAGCAAGCAGAATGTGACTGTTGAATCAGGGAATAAGAATAAGAAAGGGCAAGACCAGGATAGAACTCCAAAGAGCTATCGTTCAAAACTTAAAAAGAAAGGGCATGTATTCCTAGGGGGGCCTACTCCCTCTGGACTTGGAAGCAGCAAGTTAGGAGATGGGGCTTCTGGGCCTGTGCGTTCATATACCATTGGATTTCCAGTTAGCGCCAAGATGCTTTTTTAACATACTCAACATTTTAAGTTGTCATCTGCCCCTGTCAAAAGCCTACCTGGAGCTCGTGGAAAGGAACAGAAGGCCAAGACCCTTGCTCTAGGAGGTCCTCACTGAAGCATACCTGTGACACTTGGCCCCCTCCCTCCTGAGGTAACCCTGTTGAGAAGCCAGAGGGAAACAGAGCTGCTACGGATGGCATCCTTTAGCTAGACCCATTCGCAGCTTCCCTGTGGCCGTGCTGGGCCTGTGACGAGTGGCTGCCCTGCCTCCCTTTGCCCAGCCAACCTCCCTCCCTCCCCTTAGCTACAGAACTGGAGAAACTGTTCCGAATATGAGCCAACAAGTCCAAAGGCACTTAAAGACTAAAAATAGACTTTATTCTCCACTATCCAGGCCCCCAGCCCCCTGTCTCTGCTTGAACAGGGAACTTTAGTGGGTATCAGAGTGGAAAACCGTTGACCAGGATCCCTGGGCTTTCCCAACAGCCTCATGTTTCCTTTACAAGGCCCGGAGGTCAGGTAGCCAGAGCCTGAATCTTTTAGGAGTATGAAGATTTTTCTGTCCTTCGGGTTACTTGCTGAGTTTCTGAGCTACAGAATGCCATGCCGTGCAGAGATAACTGGTTTCAAATCCTTGCCCTATGGCAGTAAAATTGTGACTTGCTCAAGGCTGCAGCTAATCTCTCCTGCACCTCCAAGTGAGCACAGAGGGCGGACCCTGTGCAGTGCGGCCTGCCTTCACATCCTAGAACTGGAGCCAGCTTTGAGCTTAGTGTTTTTAGGATTTCTACAGCCAATATGTGTTTTCTTATGTCAGAACAAACTGTCTTTTCAACATCATTTCAGTTCATCTCTTCTTGCTGAGTGCTTTTTGGACGGAGAAGCGAAGAGAAAGAGAAAATGAGCAATCAAGTACTGACAGACTGCCATTCACAGACAGAGCCCTGCTGGTGCGGGGTCGTTTCAGGCACTCGCCCGGGACTCCAAGGTTGTGTGTGCCATCCCCATGGCTGAAAGGGAAGTCTTTCTGTCAGTGAGTGTATGTCTCCTGAAACTGGCAGCCCCAGTCACACTGAAAGTTCTTTCTTGACTGCAGAGGTTCCCAAAGCTTCCATGAGTGAGGGGGGTAAGAAGTGAGGAAGAAGCAGCCAAAGAAAGGCAGATTCCTGACTGTGAGCACCTTTCATCTTCTTTCTGCTTCCAGAAGCAAGTCTGGATCTCCGTGTTTTATAAACAGAACTTTCAGGTACAGCAGTGGCCACGATGGCACCCAGAGTTGGCTCTGGTATAGAGTATTTTATGAGCAACCAAGTTCACTTGGGTGACCAGTATTGAGGAAACAGCCTCTAAGCTACCTGACTTTAAAGGGAATGTCCTAGGTGCTCTGTCTGGGGAGTTATCGCTCATCTCTGACAAACCTGACACTAATCTTACCTTGACAACCCTCCCCACATCCCTTTAAAGACAGCAGGATGTCCCCTCACACACCCCGTGCTGGTGTTTCAGAAATGTGTCTGGTCGTGCTTAGTGTGTTTGACAGCCACACTCATCTGCTGGGTGCTGTACTGCTTGTCTGTAAAGGTGGCGTCAAAATGACAACAGCAGCAGAGCGGTGAACCTTGCACAATCCTGCAGGATGCCTGAGACAAGACTCCAACTAGTAATAATTAACTTTCTGCCTTTTGCCGCCTACATTACTTGCCTAACTAAAGAGCTTCCCAGAGTAGAGGGAAAGGCCCTATAGAGAATCCACGGTCAGTCAGAGCCAGCCCTTGCTGAAGCACCTGTATTCCTGGGAGAAAAAGTATGAGGTGTAAAGTAACATAGGGCCAGAGAGAAAAGGCAGGTGACCCAACCACACTGAGGAACTTGGGTTTTGTTTTCTTTTTTTTTTTTTTTTAAAGAAGGATAAATATTCTCCCTTAATAGGGAGAAAACTCACAGGAAAAATTCATAACTAACATTTTTATACAAGTTTTGCAGGACATTACAAAATGAAAACAGCTTACAAATATCAAGGTAGAGTGCTTTAGACAGCCAAGACTCAGCATAGCCCCAGACCTATGGTCGCAAGTGCTGTTCTGTCAAATTCGCTTTAGTGGAGTCAGTAAGAACCAGAGTGTTAATAACCAAAATGTCGAAGTTCCCTGGAGCAGTTGTAGGGAGGCTAAGAACATTCTACACCATTCTATAGAAACCATTTCTACAAAGTCATCCAAACAGACGTTTTCAAGAAGCTTTCTTGGGTATCCAGATGGCAGAACCAAGCTTGTATCTGAATATATACACTGATGATTCCAAAGTATATATGTATGAATGTGTGTGTACAGCACATATTTACATAAAGACACAGACTTACAGAAACCCACAGGAGCTGTCAGTCAATGGGAGTCTACGGCCTTCAAGATTTGGAGGTTGAGAATTAGAGGAGAGAGGCTGTTGATTGCCATCAAAATGATCAAAGATGTAAATTAAGTACCATTTTAAAACTGTGTTCATAGTTATCAAATGGTTACTATTTGCAGCTACGTTCCCTGTTAACTTATTTAAAGTCATGTTGAAAAAAAGATCCAACCCATAAACGCTTAGTAGGTAATGCTAGGCTAGTGTTCAAAAGCACTCTAAAAGACCCTTTGTCCATATTTTGGAAAAGAAAATATTTGCATGTTTAATTCATAATTTAGGCTGCCTTTGAGTATACTGTAAAGTGCTGTGTGATATAATATCAATAAAGTACTTATAAAATGGCACTTTAATGTTTTCTTTTAAAAAATCATAAATAATGCACTGTTTTAAACTTCAGTATTGACTATTGACTGGTGCATAGAATCCAATTCCATAATTAAAAAGTAATCTGTGACTAGAATAGAACTTTTTCCCTGTAATTAGGAGGCAGTTTTGCCATGTCTGGGCTTTTTAAAATATGTGCTTTTGTGTCACTAAATATATCTATAAAGAAAATACAGTTTCTGTTGAGTGGCCTCTGAAATGTGGCTTTCTTATATTTGGTTGGTTTGTGACAATCCCCATGAATGAGTGGAAATATGATTTTTGAATTAAATGACTTTTCCATTTGGTGGTATATTTCTTGAGTTTCTGATGGTTTTGATTCACTACGTATTTTAACATTTCTTCAAATAAAGCACATGGCGAAAGGCCACAAGTCTAGGCTCCTGCAGCTATGGGTGACAATCACGGTGCTGATTTTGGATGAGCTCTGTTTAGGAAGGGGTCAGATGCTAATAAACTTGAGAATGGGCAAAGTGGGAATATTAAATAAATGAGCCCAGAAGAGCATATTCCGCTTAACATTTCTGACTTGGTCTCCTAGAAGGCACATGGTTTTATTCCTAAATTCGATTTCTGGTCAACTGTTTTCTGGAACTTCGTGAACACAGTGTAAAATAAAGAGCCAGGACAAAACCCAGCTGGTTTGCGAATCGGTTGTATAGGACTCGTGACATGTGGTCCCAGGCCAACCCATCGCTGCGTCTTCTCACTCATCATCTGCTCCCCCTTCCACATGCTATCTGGGTTGCAGCCTGGGTCCAGGTTTGCAGGGCGCTCCCCGTTTCTGCCATGAGCACAGAAGGCTCGCAGGTATGCTCAGAAACAGGGAGCCTGGGGAAGCCAGGCTGTGGGTGAGGCTGCTGACCTCAGATGCCTGTCCTGGGGGAAGAGGAAGAGGTAGCTATAAAGCCCGCTTGCTGCCTGGTGCTAAGGGTGGCTATTTAAATGTGCGGGTCACAGGCAAGCTGCCTGCGTTGTCCTCACCTGGCATGGAAGGCACTGGTCTACCCCTGGGAATGGCACAGATTCACAGCACCTGCTGCCCTCGCCAAGTTTACCGCCGCCTCTGGAAAACACTCCCAGCACCCAAAGCTCCCTACTGTGCTTCGGCGAGGCTGAGTGTGGCACACCCGTGCCTCTGGTCCCAGGACAGGGAGAGCGAGGCACTATATGTGCTTCCGTCCTGTTGAGACCCGCAGCCTTTCCAACAGGCACCTCACCTTTTGTGTCTTCCTAACGTCAGAGATTCTCATTTTCGTTTGCTCTTAGCAGCCACGCAGCAGAGCTCAAACTGTCACGTCCTGGGGTCTATTCGATGCTTTTCACTCGTTAGTTCTGACTGCGTGATCACTCTTACGAGCTCCTTGATTAGAAATGGATTTCATTGACACTTCCGATGTCGTCAACGTTGGACCGCGAGTGTGAGGAAAGATTGTTCTCAGCCCCCCAAACATGCTTGCTTACTCTCTTGAGAGTTAAAGCACAGCTCTCATTTCTTCTTTTTTCCATCTTTACCTCAACCTCCACTCAGATACCACACTTGTCTCCTACCCGAGTGTGTCCATGTCATTGGCCTGCCCTGCTTTTAATAGCCCTAAACTAAGCTGCATCTGATTAGTGATGCTGGGTTAGTCAGTGCTGGCTGACTTGGGCCTACATCGCGGCCCAGGGAGGCTGTAACCTACGCAGATCTGCTCAGGGAGACTGTCCACATGGGAGGGTCATGCCCACTCCAGGGGCACGTCCTTCAGAACGCCACCCTGCGGTGCCCAGTATCATCAGACAGCGGGGACCCATGCAGGGAAATTTTAAATTGAAATCATCAGAACTGAGACCCACGAGATCCCATAGTACTTGGTGACTCCTGTCAGAATCTATCAAGTCTCTTCTGTAATTGGCCCCAGGAGGCCTCTGCAGCCTTTATGAGCTGAAACCCAGGTAGCTTCGTATGTCTTCCCAGTGCCAACCAGCACATCAGTGAAGACCTGAGTCCACGGTCCTTTTCTTAGGTGCCAGCTTACAACTTACCATCCAGGGCCTGCCAGAAGTTAACATACTTGTTCTGACACAGGGGCTGGCCGTCCTTCTTGGATTTGGGGAGATAGATTGTTAGATGTTTTAAAATTAACTTTTTCCTGCCTTTTCTGAACCTTTGTCTATGAGAAAGAAACAGGGTAGCTGTGCTTGCCCATCCTGTGCTGCATACGATGAAGGCAGGACAGTAAAGGATGGCCACTGTCTCCCACCTGTTCTCCTGGAACACCAATGTCCTACTTCATAGAGGTTTCTACTGATAATTAGGTCATTATTTGTCATAAAATGTGGGAGGCCTGCCTTCCTCTTAATAAACAGCACGGTCAGGATAAAGACCAGGTCTTGTTCCTCTCCACCTGGCACCCAGCCCAGGGCTGGCACACAGCAGGTGCCTCATAAGCCCTGGCGGGGCTGAGCATGTGGAATAGTGAGAGAAGCACTTCTCCAAGACCCTGTTTGCTCCTTCCTGCTCTACTCTGCAGTATGGTGGAAAGAAAGAAATCGAGTGTCACTAGACTTGACTACTTGAGCACAGGCTAACTCTGTGGCCTTTGGCAAAATACTCCATTTGCTCCTGTACTGAGATTCAGGCTTGTTGGAGGAAGACGTCACACCCTCCACTCAGGCACACACAGGCACATTCTTTCCCAGCTTCCTTGGTTGGCGCTGGGCACAAGACACCATCTGGATAACTGGCTGACCACAAGCCAAAAGCCCCTTCACGGTCATCTAAGCCACTTATGGGTTATTTTATGAACCTTAGCCCAAACTGGGGGCCTGCCTTCAAGAAAAACCACATCAGAATCACCCCCAAACATACCAAGTATCCCTCTTTAAAGACCCTTCGGGGAAATTCCACGCTGTCCCATGGGAACATGGTCTGGTCTCTAACACTCTCACGACGGGAATTCTTGGTGTCTGACTGAAGTTTCCCATGCTGAGGCTCAAGTCCATTTCCGCTCTGTTTTCCCTTACAGTGGGGACCATCTGGCCCTCACCCTCTGACGGCAGTTGCCCTCTGTTTTTAAGTTTCCATTCTGCATGCACTTCCTGACCACCTCTTGTGGGCCAGGAGCTGCGGAAGCAAGGAAGGGTAAGCCGTGACCTCTGCCCTCAGGAACTCAACTTGGTCTGTGCAACAGGCAAGAGGTATACCAGGAACCAGGTTTGCCACGTGGCGTCACCATCCTAGCAGTGTGTGGCAGCAAGTAGAGGCACCCGGGAAGAAGATTCTTTTAACTTGGGAGGGAGAAAGCAGAGAAAGTGTCTCCAAAGAGGTGACATTGGAGATGGACCTTGAAAGATAAGGAGGACTTTGCTGCTTACACAAACGGAGAAACATCTCCCGTAGAAGGACCACGAGGACGGGACCAAGGGATGAAGGAGAAAGAGGAACAGAGAGACTGGTAGGTGGCTGGGTGTGATCTCAGTATGACCGGAAAACGAGGAGATAGGGCTTTCTGCAGAACTGAAAACTATCCCCCCTCGCCCTGCCTCCATCTTAGGCTTTCGGCTTCTGTTTTCACTCAATGACTGACATAATTAGCTCCCATTTATTATTTTCTTACTAGCTACTCGACAGTGTGCTTATCAGCCACCGAATCTTCAAGACATAGGAAGTGCTATAATTACCCCCCTTTTAACGATGGGAACCGGGGGCTGAGGGAGGACACACAAGCCAGGCACTGGTGAACCCAAAATTCCAACGCAGGTCTGTCTGCTTTCTAGAGCTCACGTGTCCTTTTAAAACTTTTCTTAACATGTCTTTATAGATAGGTACATGTGATTTTACATAAATGCATAAGCACAATCACATCGCAGGCGTGATTAATTTTAAATCTGGTGGAAGTTTTTCCTTTGGCTCTTCCACCGCCCACATCAGCCTCCTCCCTCCACATAACCCATGTCAACAACCTCATTTTGCCCTTCTCAGCAGTGAACCCTTTAGAAAGCACAGTCTCTGGCGAACGTTCAGCTTCAGTTTTGCAGTGGCAGAAATAAAAGCAGGATATATTTTGATTAAAAACTTTCTTTCCTCCTTGGAGCCCTGTGCTTGCTTATCTTGGGTGAATAGTTCCCTATTTCTTGAGCTATGTGCAGATACTCCTGGTTCTTCGGGCAGCCCCAGGGACGCCAGCTGCATGTTTTGGCCAGTCCTATCATCCTTGGGGACATGGCGTGGAGGCCGGCCCTGCAGAAAGCCTGGCCATTTTGCTGGCTGGAAAGATGTGATATAAAAATTTTTAACAATTTGAAAACGGTCCCTTTTCCCCACCCTGATCCAGCTGCTGATGACAGAGCTTGAGGCTCTTAAGGGATTGCCAGGGAAATCCCAGGAGCATATGTCTTCTCGTGGGAGAACCAGCATTTCTAACCCGATCAGCTAATGCTCAAAAATAGATCATTGTCATAGCGATTCAACCCCCTCTTAAGCCTGATGAGATGTGAAACAGTCAGCGCTAGAGGAGAAAGCATGAGAACGTAAGCAGATGATGGATATTTGTGGGGCACAGGAAAAGTGGGAGTCAGCCAAGGTCAGCTTATAGACTGAGACCTTCCTGCAGGTCTCCTGCATTCCCCGAGTGGGGCTGGACTGGTGCAGAGACGAAAGCGATGAAGGACGCCCCTTTTATGGAACACTTGAGTTTTGTGGGTATTGTGCTGACTACTTTATATGTGTCTTCTCTTTAATCCTCAGATCAATTCTATGAAGAGGCACGAAGTTGTTACCCTGTTTTGCAGATGAGGAAGTCAAGTACTATAGTGGGTAACTTGCTCAGAATCCCAGAGCTGATAAGGAACAGAGCAGAGATGACACTCCCAGGGTTGATAGGAGAGTTACTTGTGACTCTCACACTGTCCTACCTCTGAAGAAGGTCTCAGATGCTCCAGCCCCTGAATGCACCTCACTTCTCCCACCCCACAGGAATGTCTTGTGTCTGTCTGCTTGGCATGCAGTACCCCTTCTTGTAGTACAGCACCTCAGGTTTTCTTTGGGATATAGCCCTCCCCTAAACTGCGGCTCCATGGGTTTGGGTGGGCCGGCAACAGCCCTTGATCTGACAGTGAGCTTGTGGCCCTGGCTGGCCTATGAGATCATCAAATCCCCCCAGCCAACAGGATTGATTGATTTAGGCATGGGCACAGGGCCTAGTCAAGCCCTCAGTGCCAGGGCTTTGTCCTGGGCAGAGTCTATGGGGCACAGCGGAGGAATTCATAATATCAGGAAAGGATAGCAAGTGCTGTTTGCTCCACCCTCAGATGGCTTCTCAGCATAGGCTCTGTCTGCCAATTGTCTTTATTTGAAGGCCCAATGAAAGGGGCCCATATTTTATGTTGACTAGTTTTGAGATTTTAATAATGTACCTCTTAGGAAAAGTAGCTTCAGATAGCAAGCAGAGGATCTGAAATATTCATTGCAATATAAATGAACAAACCCTGTCCTGCTTTGAGCAATCCTGGAATGAGTTCACCAAAAGAAAAGCCTTGATGCTTCCCTTCACTCAGCAAGCAAAGCTTATTTTTAAAATTCTGACATTTGTTCTCCATTCTGGGCCAGGAGAAGCCATGACTGGATCTCCTAAGAATAGGGAGGAATTGTGTCATTCAGAGGCCTCTGCAAATACTGTTCCAGCCCTATTTTGTTCAAGCTGTCACTTGATTTGGCCTAGCCCGGTGGTGCGTTAGTGTTGAGACATTCCCCCAGTGAATTGTAATAAAAAATGGCAATAAATCACGCCTAATCACGATACGGAATTGGGTGGCATACGGTGTTCCTCAGTCCAGAAAGGGGCTCACACACCTTGGGGGCCGCACCCAAACCTGTTCAACCATCCCATGAACGTGAGTCTGAGAAACTCCAGGGCACCCAGTTCAGACCTTCACCTTCATGTGGGTGGGGCAACGTAGCTGGAGGCCCTGGGAGGGGAGGTCTAGCTCACCAGACTCAGACGCCCTGCTGCCTCTCTTCCTCCATGTTGTGCCTACGTTTTTCTTGTTTCAAGGACCACCAGATCTTACTGGAAAAACCTTGGCAGGCGAGGAGGGCACTGCCAGCCCACAAAAGGTAATACTTTCACATAAGCATAACACTTTAACATTTGTTTTCTTTCTTACTTTTTTTTATTGTTGGGGATTCATTGAGGGTACAAAGAACTATGTTACATTGATTACATTTGTTAGGTAAAGTCCCTCTTATATTTGTGTCCCAGCCCCATGACCTCCCCACCCCTTCCCTCCTTTCTTTGCTCTTCCCTTCCCCCTCCTCCCCCACCATGTCCTAGGTCATCAATTGTCCTCATATCAGAATTGGGTACCTGGGATTCTTGCTTCTCCATTCTTGTGATGCTTTACTAAGAATAATGTGTTCCACTTCCAGGTTAATACAAAAGTTGTAAAGTCTCTATCTTTTTAATGGCTGAATAGTATTCCATGGCATACATAGACCACAGCTTGTTAACCCATTCCTTTAACATTTTTAATAATTTTTTTCTGCAGACCATGGCACACTCCTGATCAAAAAAACTTCAGAGGTTCCATATGGCAAAGAAAGGAAGGAAAAAAAGAAGTGAGGGAAGGAGGGAGGGAATTTGTGGTCCTTAGCATTCAGGGTTCTTCTCAGGATGACTCAGGGTTCTTCTCAGGATGACTCCGGCCTTTTTTCTCCAATGTTTCAGAGTCCATCCCACATCCCAGAGGCACCAACTCTTCATCATTTTACCACAGTCTGAACCAACTTTTATTCATTCATTCACTGGATATTTGTTGAGTCCCTGCTATGTCCAAACCCAAGTCTTAGGTGCTGTCTCCCACTTGTTCCCTGAGGTTAACTCAGGTTTCAATGCCCTCTGCTTCTCCCACCCCTGGGGGTATCTGCTGTTCTTGCCTGTTTGGCATCCATTATCCTTTCTTCTGAATGGTACCCACTTTCCTTTGGAAGCCACTCCTCTCCTTCTCTTGGGTCCCATAGGTTTGGGTGGACTGGCACCAACCCTGGATCTAATGGTGACCATACCACTCTAGCCTGGCCTGTGACATCATCAGATCCACCCAACCAAAGAGATTGGTTGATTCAGGAATGGGCCTAGGGTGTATTTAAGTCCAAGGAGGATCAATTTCTGGATTTTTTAGACTGGCGATGGTGACAGATTGTCTTTGCCTGGTAGATTCAGATGCATGAGGACTTCTGGTGGCCGTCTTGTCCCTTTGTGAGAGAATCTGCCTGAAAGACAAGAATAATGGCACTCTGTGTCCTCCTACCTGATGACTGTGAGCTTTTCCATCATATTAGCCACTAATTCTCCTTTTCCTCAAAATAATTTGAGTTGGGTCTTTTACTTACAACTGAAGCATTGAGCTCTAGATAAAATTAGGGAGCGATGGCTGCACAGTGTGCCGTCCAGTTGGTTTTCTGATCCTTTGTGAGGAGGATAGAGCCCTGGACTTGGAGTCAGAAAATCTGACATCAGATATGGTTCTGTGGGACCCTGACTATCCTCCCTGAGTGTCCATTTTCTCATCTTTAAAATGGGCATTAGAATGCTACCTCCTAAGGTTGTTTGGATTCAATAAAAAGACATTAATTAACTTCACTGTCCTTAAAAATCAATAATATAGTATCATAAAATAAATTTCTTCAATGTGTTGCAAAGAGTTGGCAGTATCTGAATGTCTGCTAATTAGTTTCACGGCCATGAGTGCATTCAGCCTATCAATCCTGGGAGGTATCCAGGGCTCCGTGGATTCTACTTGTTAAAGGGCAACTATACGTATCACATATTTCTCCCCACTTCCGTGGCCAAGGCCAAAAGCAAGACATGGGTAGACACCTAAGCCAAAGGTTGCCAAAATGCCAGTGTCCCAAAAATCATGTGGTCTGACTTACACACATGATGTGGGCCAGTCACACTGTTGCTCCTGTGAATTTGACCTCCAAGAGAAGCTGCCCTTAGAGATGGATACCTGAGATGAGCTCTCTTGATGTCCAAGTAGCATTGGTGGTCATGTTGTGCTGGGTGCCAGTTTAAAGGCACAAGGAGGCCTGTTTGCAGAGGCAGGAGATTGGTGCAGAAAGAAAAGACCAAGTGGAACCAGAGAAAGTGAGAAAAACTGCCTCCACCCTGCACAACTTTGGGTTTTCCTGTATCCTTATAATTACCACCTCCTTGTATTCAGGTGAATTGAGTGACTTCTGTTCCTCTCAACCAGAAGCGCCCTCTTTAGAACCGTGATGGATCCCAACTGGCCATGGGAAAGCCAGAGGTTCTGGCAGCTAAATGGCTGACCCAAGGCCGTGCAGCTGTCCAGCGGGCAGCCTCTGGGCTTCGGACACTTGATTCCCACTCTGAAGTTTCACTCTAGGAGTTGGGGGGACGTGGATCCCATCATCCCTCTTTCCAGTGTTAGGGGGATAGACTTAATTTCTTTTTGTCATTAACATTATCCATTACTCTTAAAACACACACAGCAGTTGCATTTCATGGACAGCCAAGTAGAAATGACTGCTTTCTGCTCCCTCTGCCCACCTGAAGTGCTTTCCTTTGCTAATACCGGAGATGGTTTCTGTTGATGGCAAACTTGCAGGCCCCAAGGACTGTGATGCTGTCCAGCCGCCACCATGTTCCTGCTGTCAGATGCCGGGGTAGAGAGGCTGGGATGTTGAGAGCGGAGGACAGAGATTACTTTCCCCAGAGGCCTAATCTAAGCATGCAGCTCTGCAGAGTGAGTTCTGCCCCTTCCCCAGCCCAGCCCTGTGCAAGCCCCAGTTAAAGCTGATGAATCTCATTCTAAAAATCTGTGGTGTGCTGGAGTTGGCTCATCCCAGCTTAAAAGAGCTGATTGTTAAATACCCAGGAATCTTGAGAATTGGGTGTTAAACTGCTGATAGCTTGAGATCAGCTATGGGGGGTCATTTACCCAGCTGAAGTCATCAAATGCTACAAATCAGCTCCCTCCCAGAGCTGGTTGTTAAACCCTTCCCGGCACACCTCTACTTAGTCTGCTTGGGAGCCAGGGTAGGGGGACAGAATTTGGCTCCCTTTACAGCCTAGACTGGTTTCAACTGAAGTGGGGATGGGGTCAGGGTAGGGTGGGGTCAAGAACTAGAGAGCAGCTACAAATACCCCATTTGGAGTAGTCAGTAACTCCACAATGACCTTGACTTGGGGATAAAGTGACCTTTCCCAAGTCCGGGCAGTACTCGGCCTTGTGAATCAACAGCTGGCTTTTGTTATTTGTGTTGGTTTCAACCTAGAAAATGGAGTTTGGTTCCCCATCCCCTTCAAAGAAAGTTTTTAAAGTTTTGTTCAGAGCTGCCAAGAACTATGTACAGATCCTGCACATCAGAATACTTGGGCAAGGATGCATTCCCCCGCCGCCGTTTCTTAGAGTGAGAGAGTGGACACGTGGGCTCAGTGTCCAACGTCACTGCAACACTGTGGACCACTCCAGGCCTGGCCACCTCACTTGGGGGTTACAGAGTTACTCCTTCCCTTGGTGATGTCCCTTGTCGGCAAGAGGCATGGCAAAGGTCAAGGGGCCCGAGGGGTGGCACTGCGAGTGGTAGACCAGCAGCAGTACTGTGAGTGGCAGGAGCCAGGCTCGGTCAGAGCCCCAGCACGTCCGAGCTGGCTTCCCTGGGCTTCACTTAAAGCAAAGGATCCCGATTTGGTGGGTGTGGGATGAGGCTGCACGGTCTGTGTTTTTGCTTTGTTTTTGTTTTTGTTGTAGGACTAGTCAAGTGCATAGTGAGGAGGGGGGGAAGAGCCGAGCAGGGAGTTCAGTCTGTGACTGTGATCAAGTGAGATCACTCACTACCTTCGGACCAGCCAACTTTTGTGTTTAATGGGGTGATAGTGAGGCTGATGGTCCTTAGAACACATTTTGAGGTCACCTGGGGTCAAGGCCAGATATGACTGATGCTTTAACAGATACACTTCCTGTTTTAAAGAAAATGAATGTCAAGATTTTCTGGTTCTCTATACATTGTTATAATATGAGCAAACCTTTCTTGGCCCACAGATTTGTGACTGAGATGTTGCTTCACTAAACCATGATAAACACCGGCATATTACTGGGAAAATTCGTATTTACACAGATAATAAATTAGAGGGTCACTAAACGATAGAAGTCCTCACCAAACTTTTCCTTTAAATGCTGAAATGAACTCACTCACTTTAAGATATTGAATTTTCAGTTAACCCAATTGTCATAAACTATTCCAAGAACGCAGGGATCCTGGCATGATCTAAATCACCACAGATTCCTAACTTGGTGCTGATGAAAGTCAGTGGAGCTTCCGGCCAAAGTAGAAACTGTCACAGATAAAGGGTGTCAGTAGCAAAGCCACATTTTCTCTGTTTACCTCCTCTATTCTGAATTAACTAAGTGGCAAAGAAGACTAGACACTTATGAATCACATCTGCTAAAAGAAAAAAATTAATCTTAAAGTGTCAATGTAGTCTGCTGGAAAAAAAAAATCAGGGGATATCAAGTGGGCCTTTGAATTCTCATTTTGACTGGTTACTTAACATCTTGAAGCCTTTCTCATTTTAAAATGGGTGAGAGGTAGAGATAGTTCCTATGTTGCAGGAATATCAGGAGAATTAGAAGAAAAAAATGTGTGTGTGTGTGTGTGTGTGTGCGCGCAGAGGTAAGCATTTAACACAGGAAGTTTGGAGGCTCGGCACCTGTAGCTCAGTGGCTAGGGTGCCAGCCACATACACCAGAGCTGGCAGGTTCAAATTCAGCCCAAGGCCTACCAAACAACAATGACAACTACAATTAAAAAATAGCTGGGCGTTGTGGTAGGTGCCTATAGTCCCAGCTACATGGGAGGCTGAGGCAGAGAATTGCTTAAGCCCAAGAGTTGGAGGTTGCTGTGAACTGTGATGCTACAGCTCTCTACCCAGGGTGATGGCTTGAGACTCTTGTCTCAAAAAAAACTAAAGAAGAAGAAGAAGAAGTTTGGAGACTCTACTGATTAAACAATGCAAAATTTAATCACTCTGAGGTTCAGCTTCTTAGTCTTCAAAATGGAAACAATAATGATCCCCAGATTCATACAATGGTTTTGAGAATGAAATGAAATGAATGAAATGAAATCATTGTACCTGGGAAACATCCAAGATAATTAAACATCAAAATAAAGATAGCAAAAATTTTAATGAACTGAAAAAAGTAAGGATTTATGAGTCTATGATGATAGAAATAAATAAGGCACACAAAAATGTTCTTCCTTACAGTTTAAAGCCAACTATTAACTGTAGAAGGAATGACAGAATTAGAATATCACCATTTGGCAACTATAATAATAGTATTTGAGTCATGAGGAATCATCAATGAATGATTCATGTAAGATATTTACATAGTTTCAAAGTATCTTCTCATAAGATTCTTAGGAAGCACAATGGATAAAATAGTAACTTCAGTAGAGAGACCTTGCAGATAGGAACTTTTAATGGAAGTAGTTTGTTTTGTTTTGTTTTCTGGCACCCTGGGTAGAATGTCCTGGCGTCATAGCTCACAGCAACCTCAACTTTTTTGGGCTCAATCGATCCTCCTGCCTCAGCCTTCCAAATAGCTGGGACTATAGCACCTGCCACCATGCCTGGCTAATGGGACTGACAGTATATCCCTCTTAGAAAGCACTGAGAAAAACTGAAAAATCCTGGAAAAGATATATAATCTGAATCTCATCACAAGAAAGACCCAACTGAGAGATGTTCTACAAAATAACTGTGTTATTTACTTCAAAAATGGCAATTTCATGAAACAGAAAGATTTGAGAACTGTTCTAGATGTCCAGAGACCATATATGTGACTGCAACATATAACCTTGGTTTTTTTTTAGAAGTACAAAGTGCCGTAGGAATCAGTCTATCACATGGACGTGCTGGAGGTGCCAATGGCTTTGTGGTTCAGAGGGCAGCATCTGCAGTCAGATAGAGGGCTTCCAAATTCCAGCTATATCACTTGTCCAACAGGGAGTTTGGGGCAGGTTATTTGCTTGTCTGCCTCCATGTTCTTCATCCACAAAGTGGAGATAATGACTAGAATATAGAACCAAACTCATAGGGATGGTGTTCAGTAAAGGAGCTAGCACAGATGGCAGAGGCTATATGTGCGTGCATCCCAAAATGTCTTCAGGTGTCACTGTGATGTTATCCTGAAATTATCTAGAGTCAGAACAATTCTATTAGAATATGCCATAACTTCTCTCCTTCAATTCTATTAGAATATGCCATAACTTCTCTCCTTCAATTCTATTAGAATATGCTGTAACTTCTCTTCTTTCCCTGTCCTGGTTGGCCTGTCTTCTGACAATACAGGCCACAGGTTACTCTGAGTGCCAGGTTTCTCGTGGTGCCAGTTCCTACTGGGCCTCCGAGGAAGGAAACTGGCTTCTCTCCCACCTCAAGGTCCCCATTTGGGGCTGAACCTGGGGACTCCTGAGATGTCTGTGATTCTGCAGGAATTCATCTGGCATGAGGAGCCCACCTGGAAAACACATGGCGGAAGATGGAATTTCAATGCAGGCCCCAAAGCTGTGGAAGTGTTTTCGGCTGGACCTGGCCAGGCATGCTGGAGTCCGCACAAATTCTGGTCCCCACGCAGAGGCAGGCAGAGAAAGCTGCCTTGCTGTTAGGACTGTAAGACTACACCCAGGATCTCAGAGTGGCACTCCCCCCACCAATCTGTCCACAGCGTCCTCAGCCAAACCCGAGGAATGGAGGCTTAACAGGAATGTGTCATAAGAAAAATATTCCATTAGAGTCGTCTCCCCCAAGCTCCACGCCCATATTCTGCCGGCCTGTTGGACGTCTCCAGTTAGATGACCGGCAGGCACGTCCTTACCAAAAAAACATGTCCAAAATGACACTTCATTCCCTCTTCCTGTCTTGAGTAGAGTCATAATCCAAGTTCAAAATCTGGAAGTCCTTCTGGCACGTCTGTTCCCATACTGTGAGGGGATCCTATCCGTTGCAAATGCAAAAAGCTCAGTCTGATGCTTCCCCCCACACCCTCACGGATTGACTTAAGGCTTTAAGTCTGTCACCGAGACTGCTGCAGGAGCCTTCTCCGTGTCTCCCTCCCACCAACTCTGCCCTCTTTGGTTCACTCTTCCTATTAGGAGAAAAGTCACCTCAGGGCAGAAGGCGTGATTACTTCCCTCCCCTCCCCCCCATGAAGCTGTGTCTGCTGTCCCGATGACTCAGGGATCAAGTGTGGATTCTTGAGTTGGCCTGCAAGGCCCAGCCCATGGCTCTAGCTCCATCCTGCCTGGAACACCCTCCCTCCGTCACAGCAAACTGCTCACTGCGCCCTTGTTCATCTGGCAGTGAGCCTTTGAACAGGACTTCCCTCAGGACTGTCTTTTCTCTTCCTTTTATACCTGGGAGATTCCTGCCTACCCTTCAAACTTAGCTCCAAAGACACTTTCTCCAGACAGGCAGTCTCCCTCTGCCCTCTTCTTTCTGCCCAGAGTGGGTTTTCAGTGCCTTTGAAAGGTGGAATGTTAGTCCGTCTTGTGGTCATTTGTTTGTGTATTGACATTGTGTGGTTTTCAAGATCAGGGGTTCTATCCTGTTGACTCCGGTACCCCCAGGAGTGGGCATGGTAGTTCCTGAGGAAGGGATGGTTGGATGAATGTCTATACAATGCCTCTGTGTGCGGCAGAGCAACACTGGACCCTAGAACAATGCCCCTTGCTACAGCTTTATAATCTTGCCTAAGTACTAGAGGATTGATTCAATGAAAAGGAGAGTTTGACGCTCCAAATTCGCCTTTATCTCAAACCTCTTTCAGCTGAACTTGTATTCTTTCTTTGCCTTCCTTATTGATCCCCTGCGTGCTCAGCTGATCTCATAGGAGATGTGTGTCTGCCACAGAAAATTGTATTTTTGATTCGCTGGCTGGAGAAATTTACTTTCCTACAGAATAGAGAGAGAGCTGATCTTGTTAAAAGGCTTCAGCTATCATCCCTTAGAGAGAGGACCCCCAGAATAGAAAAGTACTGTGAGCAGTAGAAAATGCTGACACCTGAGGGATCCGTTTCCACACATGGTCACGTTTTCACATGATCGTTAGAAGCAGGGTTATACTGACCCTGGCACTTACCAGCCTTCGTTCTAATTTCTGCCGCATTGACTTTTGTTCCAAGTTTCTGATCATTTCTACTTTGGAAGGTGGCCAGGGTCCTGGTGGTAGCCACAGGCACTCCAAGTCTCTGTGCCCTGCTATTGGGGCTTTGCCGGCCTCTTGGAATCCGTGCATTCTGGCAGGTGCAGCCCATGGAGGGGTCAGACCCCCGTGGTCTGATGAGCTAGGAGCCTCCTGCACGGAATCTCATTTTTTCTCCATCTGCACAGCCATTTGGGCCTCAGGCTTCATGACTCACACAGTGGCTATCCATCTGCCCATTTACTCCAGAAAGGAAAAAGGACTTTTTCACGCACAGTGAGTCATTGGATCACGTTTTGGAGCCACCTGCCTGACTCCATAGACTCCAGCAGAGCTCTGTGATGGTGGAGAGCTCCCTCTTAGATGGAGGTGGGTATCACTTACACAGTACTCTCTGCATCCCAACGCCACCTGCGCCAGTAACGGGACAGGCCAGGGTTAACAGATGCTTGTAGCTGCTGCCCCCGCATCCCATCCCTGCACCCCACAGACATTCTAATTGATTGGGGGGCTTTCCTTCCCTGAGACCAGCAGAGGCCTTGGCATCAGAATTAAGGTAAAACTTCCAGCAGCAATCTCTCACAGTTGCTCCAACTTGGTGCTCGAGGTTAAAGCAGTCTGATATACTAGCGTTAAACTGGGGACATGTGTCTGTTTTCAGAAGGCTACTGTTATCTTCTTGTATATCTAATTATGTGATGTGGGAGTATGCGGGAGTAGGAAGATATACACAGGGTGCAAAATTCAAAACCTAGCCAGGAGTGTACCGTGGTCTCCGGAGGGTCACTTTTATGTTCTCGTATATCTGATTATTTGATTTGGGAGGCTAGGGGAGTAGGAAGATAACGCACACACGTGGTACAAAATTCAAAACATCTACAGGAGTGTACGGTGACAGTTCTCTCTCCTGTATCAGTTCCCTAGTCCCCCCAGAAGGGGTGACCAACATCATCAGGCTTTTTGTGCGTGCTTGCTCCTTGTATTATATTGACTGAGATATAAAAATATACACAACAATATATGTTGTGTGCGTGTGTGTTTTTATTTTCAAATATAGAAAATGCTGTACTCATTTTCCAGAGCTCCTGGAGCAAAATGCCACAGACTGGATGAAAATGGATTCTCAGGATCTCCCAGTGCTGGGGGTGGAAGCCCGAGGCCCAGCGGTCGGCCAGGGAGGTTCCTTCTGAAGATGTGAGTAAAGATCTGCTCGGCCTTGTTCTTAGCGTCTGGTGGTGCGCGGGCAAACTTGGGCGGCCCTTGTAAAACCATCGCCTTGGTCTCTTCATTTCCAGAAGCCATCCTCTGTGTGCACGTCCGAGTTCCAGTTTCCCCTTTTCATTAAAGTTATCGGTCATACTGGAATAGGGTCCAGCCCAAGGACCTCATTTAACTCCGTGATCTCTATAAAGGCGCTGGGGCTTCAAACTTTTAACGTTTGAATTTTAAGGGGACACAATGTAACCCATATGCCACAGGCTTTTAAATATATGCTAACTTATATATAAATTCTACCCTAAACACTACTCTGCATCTTGCCCTTTTTTTTCATTTTAATATTTGTGGAAATTTTTCTTTATCAGTATGTAGAAAGCTGCCTGCCTCATTCTTTTTACAGACTCCCTGGTACTGCAGCTGTATCACCTGAGAATGTGATGATTTATTTAAACAGACTCCTAGTCATGGCATTGAAGCTCCTCTTTATCTTTTGTTATTATGACAAGGTTTTGATGTGTGTCCTTCAACTTATCATTTCACACTTTAAGTGGAAGTATAGATGTAACATAAATTCTTAAAAGTGGAATTGTTTGTCCATAGGCTAAGTGCATTTTAAGTTTGAGATCCACATAAACTGTTCTTAAATTCCTCAGAGGAAGGGCAGAGGAGACGCATTTATCAGATTAGCTAATTGACACTATGGATTCATTTCAGATTAAAATATAGGTCTAGGCAGAGTCCCCAGAATGAAGGGGGGGACCTTTTTAAAACTGGGACATTTGAACTCCCAATTTGAAATAACACGCTGAATCTGTGCTACCCACTATTTCTCTGAGTCTGCTTTAACACTAAATCTTCACTTCTGAGCTCATGGACTTGAGCTGGGGCCCCAAATTCCAGAACCTTAGCCCAGGGCTCAGAGCAGCACTTGCTGGTGGAGAGCAGGGGGACAAGTGGGGGGGGGACTTGGAGAATAGAGGGCAGAGCCCCCAACATAAACAAAGAGAAGATGTTTCCACCAAAGGCCAGTTGAATGTGGATACAGCAGCCATTCCAGTTCTCCCTGGCACCCTTCCTACGGGAGCGTCTGTTCAGTTTCTTCAACCAAACCTGCAGCTTTCTTTAGGCCAGGAATAGCCCTGGGGATTGCGGGTGGAGGGCTCCGCGCCTGCTGAGGGTGTGAGGGCATGTGAAGTCAGCCACTCGGTTGATTTATTTTCTTTTTGGCATAACTGCCCCCTGGAAACCCATGGCATATTTTATCTTTTTAACATAATTTGCCAGCTGGAAACCCAGAAACCCTCCCCCTGTTTTTGCTTACATGGGGAGCCTGACTCATGGGCGTTAACTTGCTTCTCGCCCCCTCTAGCCCTGTGCTCAGTGGATCACAGAACTGTAGCATCATGAGGAAATCCAGAAGTCACATCCTTCTGAAGGCAACACATGGGAGTGAAGTGACACAGCCAAGTTCCTGCAGCCAGGCGCAGCGGAGCCCGGATGCTGCATTCACAGGGACGTCCTTGTCAGTCATTCAGTACACACTTGTGAGCACCCAGGGCTGTTACAACTCAGGCAGACCACAGCCCTGCTCTCTTAACACTGCTGTCCTGCAGTGAAGATGGCCATAAAAGGAGTGATGGGTGTTTGTAAAACATGCACAGATAGATTAAGTGAACACAAATGAAGATGTGAGGGCTATGAAGGAGACGTTCATGGTGCTGTGAGGGTGTGGGGTGTAGGGTCTGGGGGATCGTCAGAGGGTGTTCCAAGATAATTATTTAATTGATGTATTCCTAATTGATGTATTTAATTGATGTATTTAAATTTAAGCTGCGACCCAAAGAAGCTGTGACCCTGTGAAGAATGCTGCTGCTGAGGTGGCCTTTTCCCAGGGTCATTCTGCTGGGAGCAGCAAAGTAGTATAAAAATCACTCCTCTCAGGGATCACTCGACGCTTACCCAGGAGGACAATCCCTCCGAAGACAGGTAGCCGGGTGCCTCCAACCTAAGAAGCCGAAGATAGGGACTTTCCTGCCCAGGAATAGTTTAGAAGATTCTTCAAAAACAACTAAAGTGTTGTTTGCTACAGGATTTAGCACCCCTGCTTCCCCTGTGGGAGGGCAGTTGGAATATCTTGCCTCTACTTCACTGTTAAAAAAGAAAGCAGGCCAGCATGGCAGCTCATGCCCGTAATCTCAGCACTTTGGGAGGTTCAAGGAGGATTGCTTGAACCTGGGATTTGGAGACTGACCTGGGTAACATAGTGAGACCCCATCTCTACAGAGCAAAAGAAACATTAGCCAAGTGCGGTGGCGTGCACCTGCGGTCCCCACTACTCAGGAGGCTAAGGTAGGAGGATGGCTTAAGCCTAAGAGTTCAAGGCTGCAGAGCTATGACAAGGCCACTGCTCTGTAGCCTGGGTGGCAGAGCAACACCCTGTCTAAGGAAGGGAGAGAGAGAGGGAGGGAGGGGTCAAACTGCTGATAATTCTTTAGGCTTCTTACCCAGTAAATGAGAGCCCTACTAGCCTCTGCCAGGACAAAGCAGCTATGGAGGGGACATTTATTTATCATTTCAGGTTAATGTGAGGGTATAGACAACTAGGTTACAATGTGTGCATTTGTTAGGTAGAGTCCCTATTGTTGTGTCCCATATCCCTAGAGGTGTCCCTTACATTGTGTCCATTAGGTGGGAGCACACCCACCGCCCTCCCTTCTCTCTCATTCCCCCACCCCCAACCTTCTCTCTCATTCCCCCACCCCCCAACCTTCTCTCT
>NW_003852398.1:32727141-32741093 GCF_000181295.1 Otolemur garnettii | reverse complement strand
TGGGGAGGCTGAGGCAAGAGAATCGCCTAAGCCCTGGAGTTGGAGGTTGCTGTGAGCTGTGAAGTACAGCACTCTACCAAGGTGATAAAGTGAAACTCTGTCTCTAAAAAAATATAAAAATAATAACAGCTGTGATCATTGTGTTTCTGCTGCTTGTTTTATTTCAAATTATAGCTTGAGTGTTTTCTATCTTGTTAAGTACTTTGTAAGTATATTTTTAATAGCTGCATGATCCTGTATCATGAAGGTACTGTAGTTTACTTACCCATTCTCCTCTTGCTGCAAACTAATATTTTGTGGACAAAGTTTTTCCTGGGAACTAGTCAAGTCTGTAATAGATATGGCAGGCTAGAACTCTCAGGCACAAGCAGATGCTGCAGTCCACAGGTGGAATTTCTTTAAAGAAACTTTTCTTCTGCTCTTCAGGCCTTTTAAATTATTGAATCAGGCCCGCCAAGATTATGGGGGATAATTTCCTTTACTTCATGCCCATTGCCAGGTGTGTCCAACCTGCGGCCTGTGAGCCACATGCAGGTTCTGTGAGGAGGACTTTTTGCTTATCTGTGGTGCAGGGTATCATGAAAATTATGCGTGGACCTTTTTTTCTGCTCCTCAGCTTTTGTTAGTGTTTGTGTATTTAATGTGTGGCCCAAGACAACTCTTATTCTTCCCTGTGGTGCAGAGAAGCCAGAACATCCTGGGCATTCTTCACATCTACAAAATGCCTTCACAGCAACACCTGGAGTAATGTGTGCTTGAAGAACTGGGGACTTACAGCCTACCAGGGGTCCTCAAACTTTTTAAACAGGGGGCCAGTTCACTGTCCCTCAGACTGTTGGAGGGCTGGATTGTGGGCCCAGGGAT
Organism: Otolemur garnettii; assembly: GCF_000181295.1. Lineage (NCBI taxonomy): Eukaryota > Metazoa > Chordata > Mammalia > Primates > Galagidae > Otolemur > Otolemur garnettii. Next base: position 32,740,229 of record NW_003852398.1, on the reverse strand, counting down.
GAGTCGGCTGCTAAGCAGGACAGGCAGCTGCGGCAAAAACACCCAGCGGGCTGGATAAATGTCCTCGGTGGGCCGCATGTGGCCCTGGTTTGAGGACGCCTGGCCTAGACAAATTGATATATAAAACCGACCATCACAATTGTCTCAATAAGTTGTTTAAAGGAACATCCTTTCCTCACTGCCCTGCAGTGGCCACTCTTAATATTAACTAACCATGTAAATCTTCTTATTATGAATCTCTCCGTGGGATCTCCATTTTACCTTTTTATCTTAATATCATTTTATCTTAATAATTATGTCTTTTATAATAACTGCAAGTCCTTGTGTGCAATTTTGTTATTTTCAAATGTATTGTATAAACTATTACTATTTTGAATAATCATATGCATATACTCATGTATTATATACTGAATTTTGACAAATAAGAAAGCACCGCCATATTAACTTCAGGCTAACTCATTTGCATGTGATCCTTGGATTAAAATTCTATTATCATTATGTGTACATATTAGAAATTCTTTTCTGGTCCTTTAAAAAAATCGAGGTCTGGGTGTGGTCCCATATTGAAAATGGCATTAACTCATTAAGTATGAAATGTCCGATTTCCTTCAGTACTATGTTAAACAGCTGGTATCCCTGACATTTCACTTTGACGTTTCTTGTTTTATTGTTATTGTAAAGACTGTACATACATCCTCAGTCTATCAACTGCATGTTGTGACTTGTGCTTATCCTTCAAATTTTTTTAGAGCAACTTTTGTGAAACCCTAGATAAGTGAGAAGTGTGTGTTATTTTTGATTATGAGTTCCGGTGTGGAACCAATGCAGCACTGACAGCTTGAAATATCAATGAAAAGTTTGGGAAGGAACATGCAGTATGTGGATGGTCTGAGAAGTTCCCCTCTGTTGATTTTAATCTTGAAAATGAGCCAGGTGGGCGACCTGAGACCAAGGTGGATAATGATGAGCCGCAAGCTGTAGTGGGAACGAACCACTTAAACCTACAGGAGAATTAGCAGCAAGGTTTCACGTTACTATTCCAGCAATGTCCGGCCATTGGAAACAAATCGGCAAGGTAAAGAAGCTGGGTAGACGGGTTGTGCAAGAGTTAAATGAGCATCAGAAGAGAACTCATCTGGAAGCTTGTCTCTCTTTCCTGTCATGACCTAAACGTGAACCGTTTCTACACAGCATTGTTATGTATGGTGAAAAACGGATTCTTTTTGACAACTGCCAGTGTTTGACACCATAAAGATGAGGTGCCAAAACACAGTCCAAAACTAAATAGTCTTCAAAAAAACAAACGGTGTCTGGTGGTTCAATGCTGTTTTTATCCATTGCAGCTTCACGAAACCTGATCAATCACAGTAGGTGTCTCCTGCAACCAATCAGACAAAATGATGAAGATGCTGTGATTATGCAGCCAAGACTGGTCAATAGAGACAGGCCAGTCCTCTTGCAAGACAATGCTCTATCACAAGCCGTGCAGATAATGCTGTTCAAAGAATGGAAGCTGGACTTGCAAACTCTGTTCATCCCCCTTATTCACCACACTTTGTATAAACTACCACTTCTTCCAGGCTTTGGCCTACTTCTTGAACGGAAAAATAGTCAATTCTCAACAAGCCATGGAAAACATCTTTTGTGATTTCCTCACCATTCGCTCTCCAGGCTTCTTTGCTGCTGCCATACACAAACTACTATTAAGATGGCAAGACAGTGTCAATTGAGGTGCATCCTTTGATTGATTGTACCACTTCTTGCTTGAGATAATCTTCTGATCAAAAATCAGATATTTCATTTTTAATACCCTAATATAAGCAAGTATCCTAGCATACTTGGTAGAGTGCTGTCATGTCACAGCTCACAGGAACCTCAAATTCTTGGGCTTAAGTGATTCTCTTGCCTCAGCCTCCCAAGTAGCTGGGACTACAGGTGCTCGCCACAATGCCTGGCTATTTTTGTTGTTGTTTTTGTCATTGTTTAGTAAGCCTGGGCTGAATTTGAACCCACCAGCTCTGGTGTATGTGGCTGGCGCTGTAACCACTGAACTACAGGCACCGAGCCAATTAAATGATTATTAAACTCCAGGCAAGATTAAATCTCACTAATCAGTGTATATTCTCTTAACAGGCTATCTTGCAATGATATTCAGTAAAGTTACTAGAACAAATGAATGTTTAGCAACAGCAGTAATTTTATTATTGTCGTTTCAGTTTGTAATTGGGATGCTTTGGTTTTGCTTTTTATATTTGTGCTAAGAGATGTAAGCAGTAAGATATTCATTCATTCATTCTGATTTGCTCAATTCTTGGTATTTTTATGACAATCTTTAATCTTTCTTTAAAATCAATTTTTAAATCACTTTCAGTTATCCCCCTTTTAAGCTTCTAAGCCATTTTGGAGGAAGAGAAGTGAAGAGAAACTATCACCACTTGCAGGCACTGATCTGTGTACATCAGGATTATTTTTGATAAATTGGATCCTGAAGTTGATATGGAACAGAAATCATCAGCCCCAATTTATAATTTAAGGTTTCTATAGTTATGAAACGTAAATATAAGTTTAAACCTGATCTATACTAATAAAATGCTACTCAAATAGTCCTGATTTTGCATTATGAATATCATATAAGAATTTGAAAAAAGGATCTGCTGCTTAAAAGCATTGTACAATGACTGCATTAGTAAAATTAGTATTACTTAAGTGGATAAGAGTGTTTTATTACTGTTTTAAAATAACATCAGTAATTCCCAATCATTATGAAAAAATTAGGAAATTGCAAGGGATTAGAACCTCTAGAGATTCTACTAGTGAGAGATAAACACTATTAATATGTTAACATTGCGGGACAGCTCCTTCCAGACCCTTTAGATTAGAATTTTAGCCAATGATGAGAAAGCTGTTCTCCCTGGTCACTGATTGGTCGAGGGGTGGGTATGTCCAAGCCAGTTTAGGCCAATGCAAGGTGAGCACACGTTCTGGGGGCTCTAGGGAGAAAGCCCCGCCTCCTCACTGCTGTTGCCGGCAGAGTGGAAGGCTGAAGTTTGGGTACTCACCTCCTGCCTCTCCAGTTATGTGGGGCACCACTTTTCTTCCTTCCTTCCTCCCTTCCCTTTCTTCTTTCCGTCTTTTTCTCCTTTATTTTTCTCATTGCTTAAGCTGGTTTGAGTTGCATTTCTAACATCTGCACCCCAGGTTCTGGGATTTTTTCTTTCTTTCTTTCTTTTTTTTATTAAATGATAGCTGTATACATTAATGCAAACATGGGGTACAGTGTAGTGTTTTCATATACAATTTGAAATACTTTCATCAAGCTGGTTAACATAGACTTCATGTCATTTGCTTAGTCATTGTGTCAAAACATTTATATTCTAGTTCTAGAAAAGTTCACTTGTACCCTTGTTAGACAGACCATATGCCCTAGGTGCCAGAGGGCGTCTGTCTCCATTCACCTGGCGGGGTAGTTGGCTCAGCAGCATGGGCCTCCTCTTGGCAGCCATGCATATTGCCCATTTCCTGTGCTTGATTATAGGCTCCGGGTGGACCAGCATACCTCTTAATTAATTTGGGGATCCCTAGGGCCAACCTAGCAGGCTGCTGATTTTCCTGTGAGCATTATGAGATACACTCCTTGTATATCTGACAAACTCAAGGGTATGCTGTAATCTGTAGGCACCGGATTACAGACCCTACCCATCAGCCTACCCAGGGTACAGGACATGTTTTTAACAGAAGGAATTATAGTCGTCTGCCTTTATCTGTGGTTTCATTTTCCTCAGTTTCAGTTACTTGTAGTATAACACAGTAAGTTTGAGAGAGACCATATTCACATAATCTTTTATAGTAAATTGTTATAATTTTTCTATTTTTAGTTATTGTTAATCTCCGTGCCTAATTTATAAATTAAATTTTATCCTGTGTATGTAAGTACAGGCAAAAACAGGGCTCAGTACTGTGCAGTTTTAGGCATGCACTGGGGGTTTTGGAACATATTTCCTGCGGACAAGGGGGGACCACTCTATCACTATTAAATGTCTCAATCAAAACTGATATGGCTTTAGATTAGATTAAATTAGGGTTACATTACATGAGATCATACCAAAAGGCAGGCTACCTAATGCTCAATACGGGTCCACTTGTTCTACTTAGGAGCTTCATATTAATAATTTCTCAGTAGTAGTTAAGAACGTGGACTCTGGAGTCAGATGCTTAGCGTTTTTCTTTTTAAAGTCCTGTTTAGCCATGTCCACGCTTTGTGACCACAGACAAATTACCCAATGCTTGAAGCCACAGTTTCCTCATATAAATCCAATGAGGATAATGGCACCCCTTTACAGCAGGACTTCACAGGGTTGCTAAGATTACATGAGATTACCTATTGAAACATGCTGCCTTACAAACAGTAAAGCAGAAAAATGTAACTAGCTGGTTACAACCATAACTGGTTTAACGTAAAGCAGAAAAACATAACTAGCTCCCTGAGAGGCTCACAGGCCACAGACGAGCTCTTTGACACCTCATAGATAAATGGCCTCATAGAGGCTTTCCATTCAAACTTCAACAAAATGTGTGTTAGCAGCTATGAATCAGTTGCTTAAATCGAGTCTCTTTCCTTTTCTGGAAAATGGAATAAATATCTTCCTCATCACTTGTTTTCATTTCATTCACTCTTTGGCTGAAGAGTAACTGGTATAAAATTGTGCATGAAGGCGTTACAGGAAAATGTCAGGTTAGTACTTGAGGTGAATGGTACAGCAATAATAGGTGTACATACTGATGTAGACTGGTCTGGTGTCTCTGCATTCCACCTCAAGACACTGGGAAAGGAGGTTTCTTACACACGTTTCCCATCACATACTCAAGTAACTGAGGGTACCAATGGTATTTTTCTTATTCATATTGTACGTGGTGTCTTCAGTATTTATTACACTAGGCACGGAGCAAATACTTGCACGTATGATAGAGAAGCCAAGTTTGGTACAACGCTTTTTTTCTTAGTGATGGGGGTCCCTGTGAGAAACAAGTATTCATAGGGAAGCTGGTTTGTTAGGTTGTCCAAATCATGGATCTTATCTGAACACAGTCTGTTTTGCATATATTGAACAGATTGTAGAGAGTAGCTGGCTTATGGCTGCCCTCCCCCACTGCCTTTATCATCTGTTGTGCAGTACTGTCCTGATACTTCTTAAATGTTTATTCCTTTTTCTTGGAAAAAGAAGGGAATTTTTAAATAAGTGAAGAATTTTGACCAGCTAATTCCTGATAAAGACTGTTAGATTTAAAGCAGCCTCAGGAGTAAGTTGCTCATTCCCTCCGCACCCTTCGCAGTCATTGGCACACAACCATTTGAGGCATGGATGGGATTGGGTCTTTGGCCACAAGGTTAAGCTCATTTTGAAATTATACCATATTAGCATGCAAACATTGCCCCTCTGACTTTTTTTTTTTTTTTTTTTTGCAGTTTTTGGCCAGGGCTGAGTTTGAACCCAGTACCTCCAGCATACGGGGCCGGTGCCCTACTCCTGGAGCCACAGGTGCTGCCCTCCACTGACATTTCAATGTTCACTTTATTATCTTAGGGTTCCCGAAGAGGTAACTCTGTTTGCAGTACAAGAAGCAAGGGCGGGGGAAGTAGGATAATTGTACGGGTTCTACAAAACCATGTTGGAGTCACATAATGAAAAAGCAGAGTTTTTTTATTATGATGTTTCTCCATATTTGGCATTGCTGTAAATGGCTAACTAACATTTACTGCCAATTCAGTACAAATGTGTGGTTTGGTAATACCAGAACAGCAAATTTAAATGAAAAATAAAAGTTAAACATTTCCACACAAGTCTGACATTTCACTGCGTAGGTAAAAAGACATTTTTTTTTTTTTACTATAGATTATTATTCAGCATGAATAAAAAACTACAACTTTTATTTTTAAACAGGAGTCACTGGTTTTAATTTTTACACATTTTAAAATTACTGTGATAAAAAATAATGAAAAAGCTTCTTAATAATGCCATACACAGTATAATATAGATTTGTCCCCATTATATAGCATTTGTTTAATATACAAAATAGAATATTGACACACTTGACTCTATATGTAGTTAAGCAAGTTATTTGAGGAGGGTATTTTCATACAGCCTTTCATTAGAAAATAAAATCCTTCTTTCAGACATTTTCTAGAGAGAAGCTAATCCTTTCCTGAAAACCTGGTCACTAATCGTTGGTGGATCGGGTTGACTGCAAATAGTCTGGAAAATGATGAAACTTCCATTTAAAATGGTTTAAAGAATCCTCCTTATGTTTTTATCTTCTCTTCCAATACTGAAACCAGGCACATAGAGAAATACATTCATCTACAGCTACAGTTGTTGGGGTGACCAACCATCAGATCTCACCTAAGGCCGCCGTGGTTCTTAGAGTTTTGAAACATCCAAGTCTGATAATGTCCATTCGATGGTGATGTAGTTTCAGAATATTTAAAAAGGGAACTAAAATGGTAAGACTTAAGTAAAATTGGAATTGCCTATCTCTCCACTCCAAATTCGGAAGGGAGACTGGCTTTCCTTACAGTGCATGCCCAGAGCTCATCTTATGCTAATTATCAAGCATTCCATATTCACTAATCATATTAGTTTTCTATTTGGAATGGCAATTTTTTTTTGTTTGTTTTTTTTCAAGAGAAGGCAGGTACTCTTTCAGGTTCTTGGGTATATATCCCCCAAAGTATTATGTTGTTAGCTCCTCAATTTGGCTTGTATAGTATCCCACAAGAATACTGAAAAGCACTGAAAAGGTCACTTTTCCCCACCATTGATTAAAAATACTTTTCAGGATTTGTTGAGTCACCTAGGCATGCACCAACTGTCACTGAAGTTGCTATAAACTTCAGCAGTTGGGTGTGGCAAGATACCACATACACAGAAAATAAAGATGCTCTCAGACAACACCGTATCCTTTTCCACTTAAATCCATAATTACACTCAAACATGATTACGATAACTTTCTTCTTCTCCACATACTCTAAAAGGGCACAGCTTCTTCTTCCATTTAACAAAAAGCCTCCTACGGTTGTGTGATGAAGGTTAGCTGACTTCCTATGGACAATGAAGTGCACACATCTTTTTCCACTGAGCTCTGGTTTTTGAATACCAACGTTTTTGGGACTAAAATAAGACTGTGTGATGTGCTTTCTGGTTTTAATCGTATACATATAACATTCTATAAATACACAATAATCTACTTTTTAGAAGCCCTTTTGGAAACTTAACACTGTCATTGATAATATTCAAGCAGTATTTCTTAGGCACCATATAAATATCACGTCCAGCTGGGTTACAAACCATCTCCAAATGTTACATTCCCTTTTAGAGAGCATTCAAAAAAGCAAATGATTATGTATTTTATTAAATAATTTCTCCGAAATACTGAAAATAACAAAGAACATTCAAAAAGCATTCAAAGAAAACATAAAACATGTCCTCATTTGGGGGGCAAATGAACTCTTACCATAGGGTAGAAAGGAATTAGTGTATTATCAGCAACCTATGAGCTTCTGCACTATTTACATATTGCTGGTACCTCTGTGTGTTATTGCCAAACTCCCAAAGCCTCTGTTTTCATTTGTCTGTATAGGCCATGTGTGAAAATCATCCCGCTGTTAGACGGTGCCTATAAATATGCAAGACGACTTTTTCTGTCCCATTTCCACACTTTAGAAAACTAAACCTGTGTCAACAGACTCACTGTTGGAAAGAGAAGGTGGTCAGGATGGGAGGCAAAGGATTACATCCTCTGTGATCTGATTGGGTCAGAGCCTCAGCAACTTTCACTGCACACAGGGCCCGTTTTCATCTCGCTCTTCCTCTAGAGAAAATCTGTTTGGTTTCTGAAACCGTTGCTGCCTGTATGAATGCTTGCACAAACTATAAATCATATAGGTTATCCATCCACATTTCTTTGACCCCTACAAAAAATATATAACATGTCGCGATAAAACAATCTCATCTAAAAATCATTCTTATTTTACACTATACAAGCTATTTTACAATCATTTTAATAAATTGCATGTAAAGCTGCAGTAGCCCTTCCCTTCCCAGATTAGTGAATACCAATATGATATATATCTGAAACTATAACTAAATATAAAAATATATTAGAAGTTTCATATTTTTTAATATTAGATTTTCAGTTTTCTATTACACAAATAATTTGGCCACCTCAAATAGAAATCAGATTTCTTGTGGCTTAGTAAATCTATCGAGTTTACAGAAAGTTGGTAAGGTGCACACAGAAAGGGCTACTACAGCTTCTATTTTCCTTAAAATGATAATTCTTAACAGTGAAGAAAGTCACAAGACTTGTGTTAAACTCTATGGCACATGGAGGGACGTGTGGTTTTATAAACAGGGATGTCCGACACACAGCTCTAAATCACAAAAATCAGTAGCTGAGCTTTCCTGGACCACCAAGAAAGGCTGACCAATTGGCGACGGGTGGGAATGTGAAAATGGGTGTCTCGCCACTTTTGTCGTATTAGAGATTTAGTTTGGGGGTAAAGTTTAGTGAGAGTAACTACTTGCTCTGATTAAAAATCTCTCAGCTGTGTCACAGCTTGTTATCTGGAATCACAACTTTTAAGAAGTTATACAAACTACTACAAAAGGTCCCGAAAGACAATTATAGTTGACCAACTTTCTTGCCATCTAACCATTGCAGAAATAGGGCATTAGGTACAAACAGGGCCTCTTGGTAGTTCTTATGAATTTTTAAATTAGTCTTTTGCAACCATCATCCACAGGTTACCGGAGCGGGTCACTGGACTAGGTGCTCTATACCAGTTAGGACGGTTCATTTGCACAACCTATATAATTTTCCACTGAAGCAGATATATACAAAGTATGAGCTTTTTTATGACAAGAATACTGGAGATTTGAGTCAATTTTTGTGGTCTTCTGATAGCTAAGTGCCATCAGGTTAGAAGCACCAACCCATTTTCACACAGAAGATTAATGTTTAGAGTTTATTTAGGAAAGCTATGAACTAGCTGCCCATCTTAAACAGCTGTACAATAACTTGAATACAAAAATTATGTAAGAAAAAAATGAGCAAGCGTAGTTCACTGAATATAAAGGAAATTGTTAAAACCAGACAGTAATAGCTATAAAAGGCACAACTTCCCTTTTCTGATATACACTTGTAAACTTTTTTCAGGTTTCCATGCATAAATCAAAAAATGCTATCCTAACTATACAGGGGGAAATACACCAACAAAAAAGTCTAGAAAATTTTATCCAGCCAACTGTGAAAAGGATAAGCAGAAAGTTCATTACACGGACTTTGGGCACTGGTGGTTTAGGTGCCATCCTTCTCCCACGGTGGAGAGTATCTCCACGTTACTGTGTCTATTTTCTGGGGATAGACCAGCTCATGAATTTCACTGTCCACTTCCCCATCACTGAAAAGTGATGACTCAACTGCTTCTGTTGCCAGGTCTTGGCCCTCTATAAACCACATGTAGTGCGTATTTAAAACAAAACAGACAAAAACGAACAACGACAACAAAAATAAAACAACAAAACTTCTACAGGACAGATTGATAGTTTGTACAATAAAAGCTATAAATTTAACTTTCTTTAAGGCAACCTTTCTTATTAAGGCAGTCACTTTTGATGAAACAGAAGTTTCTTGATATTTCCATTTGAATATTTTGGTATCTGATTGGTAATGATCTCAGCTAACATCTCTGGGAATTCAATACTCATGGTCTTATCCAAAAATGTTTGGAAGCAATAGTTAAGGAGATTTTCAACCACCTGTAAGAGAAGATAAAGTAATGATTAGGCTTCGGAACTGATCGGTGGGAACACTCATGTTTGCTGGCCTCTGTTTTTTTTCTTCTAAATATCTGAACTAGAGTACCCCAAGCTCTACTGGAATTTCCCAGGTGGAAAAGGAGCTTAGTTAATAAGTACGAAGGACATTTTAAATTCCTTTAATTGTATGCAGAATTATGTAAATATTTCATGATGAACTGCAACTGCATAATATAAGATAGGCATATTATCCTAATTTAATGGATTAATCATATGCAAACAGGATTTTCTACCCTTTTTAAAAATAGTAGCTATGATATTCTGTAATGACATGGTTTTTCTACACGCACATCACTCGATGAAGGGACATTTCATGATTGACCTTAGGGAAATCTAACTATCACCCAAATCCACCAACTGGGGAGGAAAAAAACTAGTGGTATATAATCACCTACATGGACCCAAACATAATTCATGCCCCAGAAAATTCTTCATGTTTGACACTTACTTCATGCATGGAGTCTAAGAGTTTTGTTAGTTGATAAAACCGCTGCCAGTTCTGACTGGAGTTTCCTTCCCGCTTGACAATGGCTTTTCCTAGCTCTTTGATGTAGGTCATTCTAATTTCATCAAAAAGCTCTTGGCTCTTCAAACCTTCCTTAGGAACTAAAAGGTTAAGATGGAGTTCATTAAAGTTTTCTTGCTATAAAGTTTCTTTCTTTTTATATAGGCAAGAGATACCTGTGTTTTCCTGAAAATAAGACACTGTCTTATATTTATTTTTTCTCAAGAAGACACACTAGGGCTTATTTTCAGGGGATGTCTTATTTTTATTAAGTATAATACAGCAATCTACATTTATTCAAATACAGTTAAGTCATCTTCTTCTGGAACCTGATGGGGAGCCAACCTTGGTGGGGCTGGTGCTAGTGATGTGTGAACTCCTTTCCCCTAGCCGTTCGCACATGCACAATAGGATGCCTGCGACCACGGCTACCGCACATGCACCTGTGTAAGTGCGAATGGCTCAGAGAAAGGAGCTGTGGCAGATAAAAGGTATTCCACTCTTCCTTACCTCCCTGCACCAAAATGCATGGCATGGCTATGCAGAGTGTCTGCATAGCCCATCACTAGGTCTTATTATCGGGGTAGGGCTTATATTTAACAAATGCATAGAAATCCCGCTAGGGCTTATTTTTTGGGTAGGTCTTATTTTCAGGAAAACACAGTAGGCACTTAATAGCACGTGGCATGACTTACACTGTCTATATATTCTTAATACATTCTAAATTAGAAGCATTTTCAAAGGATTATGAAACGAGGGCCAAGAGAGAATCTGGGATAACAGAGACCTGGAGGACTTAACCTCACGTGAATCACTTGGTTTCGCATCTATAAAACAGAGCTGGCGGTGTTTCCTCCCTAGTTCACAAAGCCATTTTGAAGACCAAATGACACAGTACGATGATTGGTTAGTTACCTTTGGCTGTCATTTTGCTCTTGAGTTTAGCTCTAGTATTGAGATTGTACCAACAGTGTTTATTCCTCCAGTTAGTCCATCTTAGACTCTGATGTCACCAGCTAATTAGAACTTTAAAATCACATATACCTCATCCCATTTACTTTATTATTATATTAAGACACTTATACTCAACCAGTGTGATATAAATGCTCCTAATTCTATATGAAATCAGAATATTGTACCCCATAAATGCATTAATGTATACATGATTTATGTTTATAATTTAATAAAAAATTAAAGAAAAGAACTTTAAAATCAGCATGCAATGCATTTTTAATGCCTTAACATATGAGTTGATATGATTCCAATTTAAAAAGAAAGGTGATTTTTAATACAGTTTATTGCTATGCCTTATTAGGGAGTATCTGCTTCTCCTGACGCACTTAGAAAATACTGAAAATAGCTCAGGGATTCTGGATTGAAAAATTGATATATTCCAAAATCAATTTTTTGGAATACTGCTCTTCAAAACTTGGTACTAGTAAGAACAATGAACGGAGGGTTAATCACAGTTTTACTCGGTCTTGCAGAGACCATGATGTTTGTGGAGTGTTACATTTCTCAGTGTGCTGCTAGAAATACTGGTTCTGTTTAACAATAGTTCAGGGAGAAAAAGGGATTTGGTGGTCATGATTTAAGAAGAGCTAAATGAGACCCTGTGTGGTGCCTTAGGCCTGTAAGTCCTAGCACTCTGAGAGGCTGGATCCCTTGAGTTCAGGAGTTTGAGACCAGCCTGAGCAAGAGTGAGACCTTGTCTCTATTAAAAATGGAAAAACTAGCCCAGGCATTGTGGTGGGGGGGCACTTAAAGTCTCAGCTACTTGGGAGGCTGAGGCAAGAGGATCGATCGCTTGAGCTCAAGAGTTTGAGGTTGCTGTGAGCTGTGATGCCACAGCACTCTACTGAGGGCGATGTAGTGAGACTCTGTCTAAAAAAAAAAAAAAAGGAAAGGAAAGGAAATGCTAAATGTTTAATCCAAAGTCAAGCATACTTCTGACTATCAGAATTTCTCAGGGATATTATTACGCACTCTCTAAGAAGGAGAATACACTTCCAAACTTAAAGCCTGCTGACATTTTGGAAAATGCTGGTACAGAGGAAAAGCAGTGGATTTAGGAGAGCAAGAAGTCTTATTTTATTTCACACATGCCATGTGTACTTGAGTACACAACCTTTCTGGACCTGTTTTCCTGTTGTCTTTCTTACTGGTAGAAATTAGAATTAAACCAATGACTACGTACAAAAATGTTTTGATTCTATACTAAGATGTCAGTATTAAGGTAAAAACAAACATCACTTAATCAGGAATGATAAGGGCACCATGTTAACAATGGGTTAATTCTACATTACTACATTATAATCGAATTATGATAAGATTTTAAAATAGTGATTGCTTATTTATAATTTTTTTCCTGCTGGTTGGTACTAATTCTACAAATAATTATGATAAAGCCCTATTTAATAATATCTGTATTTAAAAGAATTTCATCCATCTCAAGTTTCTGAGTTAACAACCTTTTTCTCAATTTTTTAATATTAAAAATCACTAGGATTATATCCGTATCTGGCAATACAGAGTAAGAACACTCCAGAATTCTCCTCTTGCTTTAAAAACCAGAAAGTTGGCTAACTAGTATCATATAGGGGCAATAAGCAGTGGTGTGAAAAGGGAACCAAGTCAATCAAGCTGTACCTGGTCCATGAGCACCAAGTCTTAATTCTAGGCTTTTTTTTTTTTTTTTTTTTTTTTTT
>NW_003852398.1:32699893-32727121 GCF_000181295.1 Otolemur garnettii | reverse complement strand
TTTTTTTTGCTATGGGCTGACCACTAAAAGGACTACTAACAAACTCGCCAACATATGGAGGTGGTCAGCATAAGGAACTAGGCATGCTGTACTGATACGTACGTGTGGTACGTGTCCAGTCCATGAAAATTAGGTCAAGTACAGAGAATTCAAATTAATCAACAAAAAAAGAACAAACAATCCCATCTATCACTGGACAAGAGACATGAACAGAACTTTCTCCGCAGAAGACAAATGGCCAACAAACACATGAACAAATGCTCATCGTCCCTAACCGTCACAGAAATGCAAACCAAAACAACCATGAGACATCACCTAACCCTAGTGAGAATAGCTGACATCACAAAGTCCCAAAGCTACAGATGCAGGCATGGTTGCGGAGAGAAGGGAACACTTTTACATTGTTGGTGGGATTGCAAATTAATATAGCCTCTTTGGAAAAAAGTATGGAGAATCCTCAAAGAACTCAAATTAGACCTCCCATTTGATCCTGCAATTCCATTACCTAGTAGGAATTCCTGCATTTCCCAGGAGGAAAAAAAATCATTTTATCATAAGGACACTTGCACTAAATTGTTTATCACAGCTCAGTTTATTTTATTTTATTTTTGAGACAGAGCCTCAAGCTATTGCCCTGGGTAGAGTGCCGTGGCTTCACAGCTCACAGCAACCTCCAACTCCTGGGCTTAAGTGATTATCTTGCCTCTGCCTCCCAAGTAGTTGAGACTACAAGTGCCCACCACAACACCCGGCTATTTTTTGGTTGTAGTTGTCATTGTTATTTGTGGGGCCCGGGCTGGATTTGAACCCACCAGCTCTGGTGTATGTGGCTGGTGCCTTAGCCGCTTGAGCTACAGGCGCCGAGCCCATAGCTTAGTTTATGGTCAACAAGATGTGGAATCAACCCAAGTGTCCATGAACCCATGAATGCATTAATAAACCATGGTATATGTATACCATGCAATACTATTCAGCCATAAAAAGATGGAGGCTTTACATCTTCTGTAATCTGGGTGGAGTTAGAGAACATTCTCCTTAGTATCACAAGAATGGAAAAGCAAGTATCTACTGTACTCAGTATTAACATGAAGCCAGCAGATGAACAAACACACACCCACACAAGAGAAATACTCAATTAAATTCAAGTTGGGGGAAGGGAGGAGGAGGGAGAGGGATTAGTGTGTTCTTACCTACAGGGCACAATGTAAGGGTTCGTGGCACACCTCCTAGGTGAGGGGCACCACTATAACAGGGACTTTACCTAACAAAGGCAAACAATGTGACCTAATTATGTGTACCCTCATATTAATCTGAAAAAAGAACAAACAGAAAAGAAAATTAGGTCAACTTAAGGAAGTGGTCAATGCAGGGAGGTGTCAACTATTGGGGTTCTACTGTAAGTATCATACTTTGACATAGGGAAGGGGAACCCAGAGTCCAGCAATCTTGTTGGTTAAAGAGAAAGAACTTGATGCGGAGCATTCACTGGAGATCTAAGTAGGGCAGCACCTTAGAAGTAAGGCTAAATTAGTCCAGAACAAAGGCTACTCTAGATTAGGGGTTCTCCAATGGGGTGAGGGTATGAGATTTTTGCCCCCAAGGGGACATTTGGCAATGTTTGGAGATACATTTGATTGTCACTGTCTGAATCAAGGAGACCTAATCTTAAATGTGTTTGCATCATCAAGTAGCAGCTCCAAAATACACGACGATCTCAGACGTAAGCATTATAGGAGATAACCACATAACAAAACCACTTATACTTCCTTAATACTGTGAAATAAAAGAGAAAACCCCCCAAATACACGACATTAAAATCGATGAGACTGAACAGAAAAATCTGCAGTTACAGTTGGAGATTTGAACTCCTCTCACTACTTGCCGAAACAACTAGAGAATCATTAAGAAATATGAGACTTAACACAACACTATCCTATAATCTGACTTAACTGATGCTTTTACCGCATTCTACCCAAGATCAGCGTTCTTTTCAAGTGTACACAGGACATTTACCAAAACATATCACAATCTAGGACATAAGAGAAGTCTGAATAAATGTAAGATTAAGTCATACACAGAATGTTCCGACAAAAATGAAATTAAAATAGAAGTTGACAGCATACAGCTGAGAAAAAAAATCCCCAAGTTTTAGAATTTAACAACATACTTTGAAGTAATCCACAGATTACGTACAGGCATCATCAGAGAAATTTTAAAATCTTTTTATATTAAATAAAAACACAACATACCGAAATGTGTGAGATGCAGTAAAAACAGTGGAGGAAATTTCCGTAGGAGGAAATTTGTAGCATTAAAAGCTTTTATTAGAAAAGGAAGATTTCAATTATATAAGCTTCCATCTTAACAAACAAGAGAATTAAACTAGTAAGCAAATTAAACACAAGAAAATTGGAAAGGTTTAAACAGTAAAAATCAGTAAGAAGATGCATGTACAAGAAAGAAAATAAATATAAAGCTGGTTCTATGAAAACATCAGTAAAATCGAAAAACCTTTAGCCAGATTGATAAGGGATAAAAGCAAGAATTTGTGAAGTACCATGGTCAGGAGTTAAAGGGGAGAAGGAGAGACCCAAAAGGAACACTGTAACTTCACGCCCAAAAGGAAACTCTGTAACTTCACGCCAATACACTCAACACTTGGATGAAATAGTTAATTACTTGAAAGATGTAAATCAACAAAGCTTATTCAAGAAAAATAAGTATCAAGTAAAAATCTGATTACTTGTATTTCAAACTCTTACAGTAAAAAGGGCTCCAAACCAAGATGGCTTCACTGTTGAATATAACTAGACATTTAAGGAAGAAATAATACCAAATTATCACAAAGCCATACAAACACGTTAACAAACCTATAAAACCATATCCCTCACGGATTTGTTTGTAAAAGTACCTAGCAAAACTTTGGCATTCTGAATTCAGCTATAAATAAAAAGGATTCCTTGCCATAACCAAGTAGGGTTTATCCCAGAACGCAAAGCTGGTCAAATTTGAAAATCAAACGTTGTATGATTAGTCATTAGAGAAATGCATGTTAAGGCACAAAATACAACCTCACTTGCTGAGTAATTTAGTAAGAAAAAGACAGTCGAGTTCTGAAGTAACTGGATACGGATTTGGACATTTTTTTTTATTTTTTATTTTTAGAGACAGAGTCTCACTGTATCCCCCTGGGTAGAGTGCCGTAAAATCACAGCTCACAGCAACCTCCAACTCCTGGGCTTAGGAGATTCTCTTGCCTCAGCCTCCCAAGTAGCTGGACTACAGGTGCCTGCCACAATGCCTGGCTATTTTTTTGTTGCAGTTTGGCTGGGGCCGGGCTTGAACCTGCCACCCTCGGTATATGGGGCCGGCACCCTACCCCACTGAGCCATAGGCGCCGCCCTGGATTTGGAAAATTTTAACCTCATGCCTTACCTCCCATCATATACAAAAAATAAGTTGAAATGGATCATATACCTAAGCACATGGGCTGAAAGTACAGAATTTCTAGAAGAAAACACATAGTTGGAAATCTTTTTTAACACTAGGTTAACCAAACATCTCTTGGTATATGAAGCCATAAAAAAGAAAAATGGACAGATGCGCCTTCATCAAAATCATGAACATTTGCTCTTTGAAAGACTTGAGAAAATATAACTGCAATCCAGTGACCAAAAGAAACCACTGCAGAACATATATCTGATTAGGACTAACATCTAGATAATATGAAGAAATCTTATATCTCAGTAAGATAAACAATTCGATAAAAAGTGGCAAAAGAGTCAAAGAGGACTATCACCTGAGAAGGACAGATGACCGATAAGCCTGTGAAAAGCTGCTTACCATCTTCAATCATCAGAACAGCTATCAAGACAGAGACTGACCATAGCAGGTGGTGAGGGTATGGAGCAGACCTCAAGTCTCAAGACGGTTCTGGTCAATGTTTTAGCAATTGTGGAAAAGTCTGGCAGTTTTACAAATTAAACATACACTCAACGTATGTTCCAATGATCTCACACTTTGGAAGTGGATGTCCATATCCTTATTTATTTTTTATGTCTGCATGATTTATTAAGTTGTGAAAAAGGTATGGCGAAATATCACTATGTTTATAAAATTTATCTAAATAATTCCTTTAGTTCTATGAACTTTTATTTATTTATTTATTTGGCCAGGGCTGGGATTGAACCTGCCACCTCTGACATATGGGGCCAGTGCCCTACCCTTTTGAGCCACAGGTGCTGCCCTGATTTTTTTTTTTTTTAAATGTAGTTGGAAGCGAGATATCTAGAATTTCCCCTGGTAAAGAGAATGCCTTATACAATGAGTGCAGAACTGTATTTTGCCTTAAAGTCCATTTTGTTTGCTAATAATTTGGGGGCTTCAGCTTTATTCTGGTTCAAGTGGGGGCCAGCAGACGACGGTGGTGGGCCAAATTCTACCCAAAGCCCATATGTATACAAGTTGAATTTGAACACTGCCAAGTGTCAGCAGTAACTGTGTTCATGACACAAGCCCGAGCTGAACAGCAAAGCTGTTAACTATCTACTGTCTGGCCCTTTATAGAAACAGTTTGCTATCTTTTGGGTTACACTATGCATAGTAGATGCTTTTACCTTAGCCTTGCACCATCTTTATTTAGCCCTCTCTCTTATAAACAGCATAAAGTTGCATTAGTTTTTAAATCAGTCTTTCAACTTAGCTTGGGGCCTTGAAGCATTCAGTCCCTCTTTACATTCGAAAAATTACTGATATATTTATAATACTGGACCTCCTATCATGCCTCGTTTATGCCTTCTCCCCCTCCTCTCAAATCTTTCATTCTTTTGGATTGTTTTCCTCATGCTCCCCCTCCCTCCGTGGTTCGGTACCTTGCACATTCTATTTCTATGTTACCATCTTTAAAATTTAAACATCAAACTCTCCTTTGGGCTTATGTGCAATTATTGTTACTTTAAATATTTATCTACTAGATTAAGGAGAAAAATAAAGTATTTTATTTTACCTTCATTTATTCCTTTTCTAATGCTCTTCTCTTACTTAGATTCGTGTTTTTGCCATATCACGTATCTTCCCTCTGGAGAATTCTTTCAATTACATGCAAAGTAGGGCTAATGTTGACAAACGCCTTCAGCTTTTGTTTGAGAACATCTTTATTTCTACATTTGCGAAGGATCATTTTTCTGGATACACTATTCTACATAGGACTTTTTTTTTTTTTCAACACACACTATTTCACTCTTGTTGATGGGATTTCTAATGAGAAGTCTGACGTAAGTCCTATTATAACCTAGTTTTTCCCTCTGGCTTCTTTCAGGATTTCCTCCATATCTTTGGTTTTCTACAGATTAAGATTTCTTAAGTGTGGTAGTTGTTTTTTTTTTTTTGTTTGTTTTTTTTGTATTTATCTTGTTGACGTTCTCTGAGGCTCCTGACCAATGTTCTGTTCTATGTTATTAATTATGGAAACTTCTCAACTATTATTACTATTTTATGTCATTTATTCTGTTTCTCTTTGTCTTTTCCTTCTGGTATTACCTGCATGTTACACCTTTTCTAACTGTCCACAGAGGTCTTGGACCTTGGTCCCCCTTTTCACTCTTTTGTCCTCTTTGCATTTGAGTTTGGGCTGCTTCTGACCTATCTTCAATCTCACTGATTCTGTCTTTGGCTGTGCCCAGTCTACACATGAGGCCATCAACATTGCCTTGCATTCCATCATGGTATTTTTTAATTTCTGGTATTTCCTTTGAGTATTCCTTAGCACTCTTTTTTAGGGTTTCCACCTCTCTGCTTATGTTACCCATCTTTTCTTGCATACTGTTAACTTTTCCATTACAGCCTTTTTTTAACATATTAATTATTTTAAATTCCCATCTGATAATTCCAATATTTGTGAGGACTGCTCCTGATGCTTGTTTTGTCTCTTCAGACTGTGGTGTTCTTTTGAAAGCTGGACATGACGTATCAGAACTGCAGTAATTAGACTTTTAGCCTTCACGTTCCTCATTTCTCTTTTTTCTCCTCTGTTGTCTTTGGGTTTCCCTATGAACTCCTAAAGCAGCCTGGGCCTTTCAGCTGTCTCAGTTGTAATCCACTGCTGTTACACTGGAGCCTTTCTGGTAAGGTGTTGGGGCAGGTGATGTGTTTTTAGAATCTTTTTTTTAGTCTAGCATCACTAATGGAAGGTTATGGTACCAACTTCAGTAGTCTACCAGAAGTCTACATCTTAAGGTATGTATTTTCATCCTTGTGATTCTATTCTTTTTATAAAAAAGAACCTGTGATATGTATTAGTTTATTTTTTACTTATTATCTACAATGAAAAAAATAACATATAACTCAGTGAGTCCAGGTATGTATAAAATTTATATATATATATTTTTTACAAATAAGGTTGTTAGTATCTAGGCACTGAACTATAACTTGATGGTATCAATCAAAGTTCAGATTAGAACTTTATGTAATGGTTTACTCCAATAACATCAAGCTTACTTAACAAGTATATCGATACAGGTCATAGTAAACAAGTCTCTAGTAATGACCTTCATATGTATTTAACATTTTGTTATTGAGTTCTTTTGCTTTGACTGAAATATCATTAGCACTCCATATATCCACCAAACTAATTAACTTTTGCAGAACAAAGATAGTACAAAGGTATTAAGACTGATATATGCTTTGGAAATGGTTAAATAGATAAGAGTAATGTACAACATCTATAGCTTAAGTTATTCGATAACTATGAAACCAGTTACTGGATGAAAACTTTTTTAAAAACTTGAAAATTTACTTACTTATATATGAAAGTGGTATTCAGCCATTGACACAGTATTTCATAAACATTAAATTTGATAATTGGAGATGTAACTTTTAATGGAATGGCTTAAGGTTTATAATACCAACTGTTTCACAGGCTTTCTTTTTCTTAAGACTTAATTTTTTGTTAGATTACTTCTAAGTTCATAGCAAAATCTGGAGAAAGCACAGAGATTTTCCATACTCCTCTTGCCCCACACATGAACAGCCTCCCCATTATCAAAGTCTCCTGCCACAGAGATACATTTGTTAAACTTATGGACCAAGAATGACACATCATTCTCTCCCAAAGTCTGTAGTTCACATTCGGGTTAGTTCATGGCGCTGGAGACTGTATGGGTTTGGACAGATGTTATAACAACACATATCTGACCTTTACAGTGTCACACAGAGGATTTTCACTGCCCTCAAAACTTCCCTGTTCTACCTGTTCATCTCTCCCTCCCTCCCTCCTAACACTTGGAAACCACTGATCTTTTACCGTTTCCATAACTTTACCTTTTACAGAATGTTACATAGTTAGAATCACAGAGTATGTGGTTTTTTCAGATTCATTCTTTCACTAGGTAACATTCATTTAAGGTTCCTCCATGTCTTTACATGGCTTGATAGCTCATGTCTTTTTAGCACTGAGTAAGATTCCATCATCTGGATGTGCCACCGTTTGTCTATTCATCTCCTTAACTGACCGACATCTTTGTCTTTGCTATCTGAAAGTAATGGCATTAAAATTTACATACAAGCAGCTTTGCCTAAACTTTCAAGACTGTTTCATAAACTCTTACTGGCTATTTTTAAAGTACAGTGTATCTAACAGTCCAGTCCCAATGCTGCATCAGCCAATGCCTCCATAGTAATTAAGCACCCTAGGATGTTAACTTTTTCTCCCGTAATTTCTCAGACATGGCAGTATTCATTATATAACTAACATTTTTACCAAACGGAGAAATGAAATCACTGTAGTTGGCTTTCTTTCTCCATGTCTTATATAGTGGTATAACCAAAGGAAGGAGAAGAATGTGGACATAAATTCCGATCAGCAAAGATGCCCGTGTGGCTCATATGCCTCTGAGCCTGGTACCTCCATTTGTCTTATTAATCTTAGTGTCATTGACTCTTCCTTTCTAGGATTTTATATTTATGAAAATCATCTATTATTATAGACCGGGTTTAAGTCTTAGGACTAGGTTTATGAATAAACCTTTGTTTGGAGACTTTCATATTTCATGCTTTTGGCATAGTTAGAAGTAAATAGGTGTTCCACCAACCTGAAGAGAGGAGCAGTAAGGTTTTCATACAGAGATACTCTTCGTAAGATACCTGAAGCCTTTGTAACTCAGAGGAGACAAATAGCATATGTTTACATTGGTCATACATGCAGGGTAGAGTCATTCTCTGCCTGTGAAAGACAAATACCAGTGTTTAAGTTAGAAAGAGATAGTGCTAATTCCAAGAAAAGTCCTTTCTTGTTTGTATTATTTTGCAAAACTGTGAACTCATAAAGGAAAACGTAACTACTTCTAGTGATGCTAATTCCCTATAGGATCAGACTAGAGAACGTTCCTCATACTTGTTCCTGCATCTACAGTATCTAAAGAGACTAATGAAAGGTGTAATTTTATCCTGGAGGCATTATATCCTGTCATACATGCTCTGTACTGTTTGATTTACTTAAGTGTTTAGAATTTATTCTTACAGAATTTAATATCAGTTGTTCATTTAAACCAGAATTTATCATTTGAATGTAGTCAATTAGACAACATAGTTTTGGATCCTAACCACTTAAAAATGTATTTTTTTTTTACAACATTCCATCCTCAAGACAACCATCTATGACACTGTTCACAGTTACACAGAGGGCCAAGACTAGAACTTGACTCTAGACTTTTGATGCCCCAAATCTGCCTCTGACAGGCATTTGAATGAATATTCTTTTAACTAAAGATGCCAAATAAGTCCTTGATTATGGTTTTCAACAGCCACTACATGTACAATTTTCACATAGATCTCTAAAGTTTCCTGACTTTTGAAATGAAACTAAAAGCCTTACTGTCTAGTTCACTTTTTCTTAACATTCTGACAAAATGGTCAAGGACAAACTCCCATGGCTCTTAAGTCACTGAGACAGGGTCTCACTCTATTGCCTGGCTAGAGTGCAGTGGCCTCATCATAGCTCACGGCAACCTCAAACCCCTGGGGTCATGTGATTCTCAGTCTCTCTGGTAACTGGGAATATAGACACCAGCGACCAGGTCTGGTTAATTTTTAGTTATTTTTTTTATAAAAATGAAGAAAAAAACCTTAACCTAAAAAACCTTCATTTTTTTTTTATAGAAATGAACAAAAAGAAACCTAAACCTTCTTGCCATGTTGCCCAGGCTGGTCTCGAACTCCTGGCCGCAAGCCATCCTCCCACAGGCCTCCCAAAGGACTAGGAATATAGGTGTGGGCCACCAGGCCTGGCCCTTCAAATGTAAAACCTGCTCTTATAATGCAGCGCCTTCCCCCCAAAGCATTCATTTTCTTGGAGTTATCTTTTTCTCCTATAGTTCTCTTGTACATGGTTATATTCTTCACAGAACTAAAAATCTTGATAAAGTTACAGAGTAGTAAAAACTCATTCTTGTTAGCTGTAACAACAACAACAAAAAAGTGTTTTTCATAACATTCTGACCTTAAGGCAATCATGAGAAGCTGTTTCATGGCTACAGGGAGGGTCAGAACTTGAATGTACTTTCTGACTGTCTAGACCTACCTATCATAGACATCAGAGCAGTAAGGAAACCAGGGCGCTATGAAAAAAGAGGAGGCATCTGCCCACCTCGTACACAGCAACACAAGAACACAGGAATGGGAATGAGGCTGCCTCTTCATTGCCCACAAGCCACGGATCCTCTAGAGGAGCTGAGCACCGAGGCAGAAATAACCTTTAACAACGGGCTGAAATCTTTAAAAAACACTCCTGGTGAAAATGACACTAATGCAAACCTGTTGAGGAAAAAATGCCTGTAATTGTCACTTTATGTGAGGGATGCCTGTGTCACGATCAGCTTATTCTGTGACTGTTTAAAATCTAAATTTGAATGCCCTGATAATAAAAGCCCTGAGTTAGATTAGTTCATAAATAAGCATAAATTGGTGCTTCCTATAAATCTGTTCGTAGTTTTAATTCCAATTAAATGACTGCAACTTGCTTATCATGAAGTGACCATAAACGGTAAATACTGCCAATGTGATTTTCTCCTTTAAGAAAAATGGTTGGATTCTGAAATGCATTAACAATGTGTTGAGTTTCCATTGAAGCAAAATATATTTACTAGTTAATTAAAACCGGATCAAACAAGCTAATCTTGTTACATAGTGATGGAGTAGTTTGACCGTTCTCTTTTTGGCAGTAGTCAAGGTGGCGGCTTACTCTCTGGGACAGATCTCTGAGAGTCATGTCTGCGTGGAGGTACACTCCGGCAGAGCACGTGCAAGTGTGTCCGCCTTTAGGTCTCAGTGCAGACGACAGTTCTTCCAGGAAGCCCATTAGCCCAATATGAAACAGACTTCTCTGGCAGGAACCATCACACATGGTTGTCCATGGCCCCACTAACATGTCAGCAGCTAGAGGTCAGGAGCCCTGTCTGTCTTGTTCTCTGCTGCGGTCGTGTGCTAGACACATACTAAGAGCATGAAGAGTATTTGTTTTCCTCTCGAATCCATTCTGACTTCTTTTTGTTCCTAGAATGAAATCTAAATTCCACGTAATAGCTACACAATTCTGCTTACCTTGGCCCCTGTTCACCTCTCTATATCCTGGGGGCCTGCCCTCATCCCTCACATATGCCCACCTCTCTAAATTCACCAGATCCTGGGGGACTGCCCTCAGCTCCTCACGTAAGCCCACCTCTCTAAATTCACCGTATCCTGGGGGACTGCCCTCAGCCCTCACATACGTCCAACTTGTTCCGACTCTTCGTACTTGCCCCTTTTTCCTGGAACATCTTGCCCTTTCAGACAGCTTGTTCTTTTGAGCCATTTACTCCTCAGCTACGCAAAAGGCCTTCTGTGGTCTCAAAATCTAAAGCAGTGCACATGTCTACCCCACGGAGCTGGCCTAGTCACACAATTAGATCATGGCTCTATGAAATAATTTTGGTCATTTATTTGAGTTCCCCTATCAGAATGTTAGCACGGGCTTCATCTGTGTTGTTCAATATTGTACACCAAGCTCTTAAAATAGCACTTGGTTAGTACTCAACTATCACTGAATGAATACAGTGCTTGGAAATAGGTATCGGCAATGGAGAAATCACACTGAGTTTAACTGAGCAGTTCAGCAGGACTTTTGGACTAGTTCTTAATGCATAGCCTAGTAGAGGGGAAACCTGAAATCTGAGCTTTAGGTGGTTCTTGCTTACCCCGGCAGATATGAGGCCTTCGGATTACCAGCAGTACTATAAGGATATGTGTCCTGGAACTAGAGTCACTCTGCCACCTGTGGCTACTGCACACTGCCTAAGGAGCACTTTTAAAATATCTTGCACTAGTATCCAGTCCCTCATAAAACAGCATGGGAGCTTACTACATCGTAAGGCAGGCCGTCCTGTTTAACCTTCAGGTCAAACGGATGCTTTCTGTAATTCCTACCCAGTATTTTTGTACCTGGTACACCCAACAGAGAAGATGTTTGCTATATCTTCAGAGAATCTCTCTTTAATGAGAACTGGCCTCACTGCTCTCAAACCTCCTTTTTTCTTTCTCCAAACATCCCACGTTCATCACTCAGTGTTAACACCTTGCTACGCTGGACACATTTCAGGTTGTCACTGTTACTTTCAATGTGGCGCCCAGTTCTGAAAACTACTAATGGCGAATTTACTCATGTAGAATGCAGCGGGACTATTACTCAATTAATGTGGTTTAAGGTTTCATTAATTTTCTTGGAACCATTATCAACAGCTTCATTTGCGCACAGTTAAGGAAACTGCCATCACTTTTTTTTTTAATACAAACATAACTCTCCTCCATTTCATACTCTTTATACCTGTTAATAAAGGAAAAAGGCAGCAATACCGGGAAAGTGAGGAGGTCTCTGGACACGTGACCGAGAGGTTGTATCTGGGGATATGAACACCATTAGGAAATGGTGTGCCGCTGTGTTTGAAGAACAGATCAGCTTAGTGGGGAAGAAAAATGTGTGAGAGAGAACAACGGGAGGGAAGGTGAGGTCAGGTTCTGGAAACCCTGAAACCATGCAGAGTCCACACTGGCTGTTCAGTGAGATGATACTGAAGACCTCTGTGTGGGGGAGAGAGATGTGATGTGATCAGAATCGTGCTGAGGAAGAAAACATTAGCCAACACGGGCGAGGACTGCCATGAGGTTAAGTGGGAATGGACATCCGAAGTGTCTCACAGACAGAGGCACAGGCCTAGAGGATAAGAGAACAGCCGATTTATAAAATCTTAATCAGTACTTTCTCCATTGTTCCCATGTGCTTCCTAAGCTATAGACATTGAGTCTTGCCACGCAAAGAGATACTCCTGTCTCTCAGTCCACACCTGCCACCTGCTCGGCCCAGATGTCCTCATCCACCACTGTCCCTGCTGATCCTACGTGACTTTTTACCATGCTCCTTTTCCTTTTTGAAACTCGGTTACGCAATTAAAACAATATCATAGTAAGATTCCTTGTTTCTTGCATCAGACTTCACTAACCCCACTGTTTAAAAAAATATCCTTAAACATGTCCGGGGGCAGTGCAGTAATAACACCACATGTGTGTTGGCTCTGCATTAGACCTGGCCTGCCCCAAGCACTGGTAAACAACTCTATTTTAAGTCTGCCCAGTTCCTCGATACTGGTAGGATTGATTCTGTCCAGAATTATCACAATAGCAGTCCACTGGCAGCTGGTTAAAGATACCCTATGAACTCTGGGAAAGCGATTCGCACACAACTTACTCGTTGATAATCAGATCAGGAGCGAAGCAGAGCATGTTTGCGCTGGACTGTCGGTACGACCTCCACCCCAGGGCGAATGCCATGAGAAACATCCAGGAGTACTGCAGGAGGGTCATCTGGTCGTCCAGGTGCAAGTTCCTGAAACCTAGAGTTAGGAGGAAGGAGGGGTGAGGCAACGCTGACAGCCAAGAAGGGGAGCACCTCTCTGGGAACTGCCAGAACAATCAGATCAATTAGCCTTGTTTGGGGAGTCCCCTAAATACTAAGTGGATACAGTATTCCTTTGTTAGTCGACACCTTAGGACCCAAGCCCTCCTGTTTTTTAGTAGCATTCAATATAAGTAGCCAGTTTCTGGCACTTTTGCCTACGTAAGTAAACATGAACTAAACAGTAAAACAGAAAGCTGCAGAGTGTCGGCTTGGTGGTTACCAGAGGCTAGTGGGGGTGGGGAGGCGGAGAGGATGAAGAGGGCTTGGTTAATGAGTACCGAAATACAGTTAGATAAATGGAGTCAGTTCTAGTGTTTGATAGCACAATAGGGTGACTATTACTAACAATAATTTATTGTATAATTCGAAATAAGAAGATAAGATTTGGAATGTTCCCAACTCAAAGGAATGATAAATATTTGAGATGGTGGACATCTCAATTACCCTGCTTTGATTACTATACATTGTATGCTTGTATCAAAATGTACCCCATAAATGTACAACGATTACATATTCATAAAAAAAAGAAATAAAGGTGTCCTGGTTTGGTATGTTAACCAATAAATTTAAGTAAAAACTTGCCCTTTCTCCCCTTGATAATTAAGTCAAGGTTGAAACTAACACTGACTTCTACTGTTCCCTACCAGGTTCCAATAAGGAAATTTTAATTCTTACGATAATTTTAAATAAAAATTTACATTCAGTGTACAGCACTTCATTATAGAAGAGTTAAAATCATTCTACTCTAGTACATTTTGACGATACCTGATACTTACCAATTTTATAAACAACCAGCTTTTTTTTTTTTTTTTGCAGTTTTTGGCCAGGGCTGGGCTTGAACCCACCACCTCTGGCATATGGAGCCGGTGCCCTGACCTTGAGCCATAGGCGCCACCCAACAACCAGCTTTTTTAAAGTAACATACTAGGAAGGAAAACTAATGGCGTCAGGTACACCATACACTTTCTTCTCCTGGACTTCAGTGTAGAAGGAGTTTTGAGTAAGTCTGGTGACTCCAGTTCTGACACTGCGTCATCCTCTCTGAAATCACTCTGCTGTGGGTAATGACCCGAAAAGCAGGGAGCAGTGTCTAAGTTTTATCATGGACTCCCCATGGGCCCATATCACCTGACTTTCCTCTTAATCCCCAGAAATGAGTGAGAGAAACAAATACAAAGTGTCTCTGTTCAAGAGCACACCAAGGTCTGGGCGGCAGCTCCGTCGTCCTCGGCACCTCACCTGGTATTGCCTTTGCCCACTTCACTGCTGCGATGACTTGCCGCCCTCCTAACATGTTCAGTGTGGTCATGATCCTCCAAGTTGAGTCTGGAACGGAGCTGTCGTATCCTGCATATAACACCTCAGGTTCAATGACCTCCAACAGGGACACCAGGGTCGGGGTGAGCTGTAACGTTGCAGGAACTACTGTTTTGTTAGCAGGACTTTCAGAAGTTTCTGGAGAGACTCCAGTTGTAGCTTGTTGAATTCCCTTTATTTTTTTCTTTGTTTTTCGAGCTGTAGGCATTAAAAATGCATAGAAAAAATTTTAATGTGAAGGGCTGGACTACACAGTTTATTCGAGAGGTTTTTTTAACTTACTGAAACTGTGAAGACAGAGGAAACGTATTGACATGAAAGAAGAGAAAAAACATGTTTTTTTCCTGATAGCAAGACTCACAGAAATCTATTCCAACATTAATTTTCTCTATAAGTAAGCCAGTAACTTCTTCCTTATAGTTATACCTTATACAAAATAACTTTCTTATAACACTATGTTAAAACAACCTGAATAAATCACTTCTGTAGATACTTCTACAAATCATTTTCTGTCTCATTTTCACTCTACCCGTGAAAATTCCACTGGTTATGTCAGGCAAATTACTCTGACCATCTAATTGACAGAATTTAAGCTTGTAATAGCAGATTAGAAACCGTGGTTTAGGATCTAAATTGCGGCAGTAGTGAAGACAGCTACACTACTTGTACACTTGTACAAAGCCACCTTTGGGAAGATGATACAGCAGGTTACATGCTAAAAACAGCATTAGGTCTAACAGCAGAAAAATCCACTTTGTACTTTTACAGGAGAGATACTGCTTGGGACTAAAAACACGTGGGAGATGAAAAGAAAAACTTGACATTACTTCATATAAATTATGAGCGGGAAATGTATCTTTCACAAAGATTTATACTGATGACTCTATAAACTGAAAACACCCATCTTAACATTACATACAAGTAAATAAAGTTATCTTTTACCTCTGACTTTGCATGGAACAGTCCAAATGACAACATGTACACTTTTTAGTAAACTTATTCATACTCCTGAAGTTATTTTAGTGACTAAATAAGAATTACATTATTCTTTTACAGAGAAAGTACTCAGAACTTTTAAGACAGGGTATATAAAAGATGAAATGCACCTGCCTCAGTTATTAGGGCCACAAACCCTGTTGCGGGGGCAGGGGAATCTAAATGCAAATCACTTTTAAAAATAATTATTAGATCCTGCATCCCTCAAACAACATTGTACATAGTTTGCGGAGGACAGACACCGTAGTGAGAACTATGTTACAATGTCAGAAAGAGAAAAAAGCCTGTCGTTTACTCGGAATAGAATGGTTCCATTCTCATTGTGTTCTGTGCTGAATGGGGTATTGAGAAACTTAGGAATTTTTAGTTAACATTTCCAAACAAACAGAATCACAGCAGACCTATTCTAACTTAGTTCACCATCCTCTCGTGGAGGCGCAGTATGATACCGTAGTAAAGAGAGCGAATCAGAAACCTGTATGTTTAGATTAAAATCCTGGTTCTGCCGTTTTGCAGCTAAGTGTCTATGGAATTACTCCCTGGGCCTTAGTTTCCTCTTCTGTACATGAGGATAATATTAGGCCCTGCTTCATAGGGTTATTGGGAGAATTAAATCTCTTAAATATGTAAAATGTTTGCAACAGTGCCTGGCACGCAGTAAGTACCATATAAGAACTACCGTCACCCGCAACTTGTAGGATATATTTTTAGACTATTTTAAATACAAACAGTAAAACTCTACAGGGGAGCAGTAAGATTTTTAAAAGGAAGAGCTCCTATGGGTAAAGAAACATATTACTAAAACTATCTCACTGAAACCCAGATCCAGAATCATGGGATGTATTTTGTTGAGAACCTAAAGGAAAACACGCTTGCCCCAGATCCGTGCGCTGAACTGGAACCGGGCAGACCTCAGTTAACCGCAGAGTTAAATGATCTGGAATGCAAGTTTCCCACTCCACCCCAGGGCAGAGAAGAACGCACAGGGACAAACTGCAGAGCCTTTAAAAATCATTTTCTCTAACTCAGTTTGTGATCAAATTTCTTACTATTAAGCTGTAGTCCTAAGGGAGAGAACTGATGCTTATGAATAAAGCTTAAAAAGTGCTAGTAACCTAGTCATGTAGTACTGGCTAGAGCAAGAAATAGCATCAATAAGTTTTCAAAATTATCATCAGCAAGGGGTAGTTAATCTAGGTAAGCAACCATTTATTTTTATAAAGAAATCTTTACCTCTTTAAGTTTAAAATTTAATTTAAATAATATTAGGTAAGGAACCTGATAATGCCATAAGCCTACTTGCCTATAAGTTCCATCTGATTGTTTATACTAAAAATAACGTTATGCTTTGGAATAATGACAGTATATTTTAAAATGAAATGAATAGAAAACATTTAGGATCACCATTACAAAAAAACACATCTGTTCTTAAATGCCAGGTACTTTAAGTGAAGAAGACTGCCTTAAATAAACAAGATGTACTGGGTATGGGGCAACAGTATCCAAATATACCACTCACAGTGCTAAGTTACAGGTTATGAAGAGTCCTGGGCTCTGAGACGGCTAATTGCTCGCCTGTGCAGTTTCCGGGGCTATCATCACAACTGCTTGGCTGAGGGGAAGTGTTCTGATGGACTAGGAGATATTTCTAAAGATCAGGTGTGAAACACGTGGCTCATCGACATCATTCTTAAGTATGATGGTCTGCCCAATATTTGCGGCACACACAAATACCTACTTCGAATAAAGGTTTTACATATGTCGGGATTAATCCAAAACAAAAATGATGCTTTCATGCTAAAACCACACCCCTACCCCAGGAACTAGATTTTTCTTAAGTGTTTATTTCCATGTGTCTATAAGTAGAATTAGATTATCAACTGCTTGATATGTGCCACCCACCATCTAGTACATCAGGAAATGACAAACTGGAACTCTGTTCTACTGTAGTTTATAAAAGTGAATATAAAGTTAATCATGGACCTAACTGCAACAAAAACAATTAGCTGGGTGTTGTGCTGGGCACCTGTAGTCCCAGCTACTTGAGAGGCTGAGGCAAGAGAATTGCTTAAGCCCAGGAGTTTGAGGTTGCTGTGAGCTGTGACTCCAGAGCACTCTACCCAGGGCAACAGCTTGAGACTCTTTCTCAAAAAAAGACATGATAAATCCAGGCTGATCCCCACTGTTCTGGTGTCTTAGACTGACAGCTTATGAAAGCATACTTTTGGCTGCATTTTTTTATACAACATTTTAAGAAATGGCATCTCAAATTAAATCAAAAGCTTAAATTTTATGTGTGAGTCTGACAAACTTTCAACAAAAGACCCAACTGGAAGTGGCAGGGATGATACACTTGACAACAGAGAGAAAATCAGATGTCAGTCACTGCCCTGGTCATCTGCTAGTCATTGTCATTAAACTGTGTGTGAGAAGAAGGAGAAAAAGGACAAACTTAGTAACTAGTCCACCACAATCAGTACTTTATAGTGGATATGTCTTATTTCTTTTGACTAAAGAATTCCCTTATACTTTAGATATTGGGGGGGGGGTTGTCCAGAGGGGCATTCTACGCATAAAGCTCTAAAGATCTTAAACTTTGTATTTGAGAAAGCATCTCGCACCTAAAAATGTCACTGGGTAAGCAACCGTACTACATTAGAGACGTGACAAAATTTTATTTGGGTTTGTCTTTGGAGCTTTATTCAAATCCTAAATATATTCAAATTCTAAATATAAAAAATAGCTGAGGTGAAAACATGAGGATTAGAGAAAACTAGTAAAATTGGAGCTGAATAGCCCATTTCTGCTCAAAACAGAAAAAATTACACAGGTATGATGGCCTGTGCCTACAGTCCCAGTTATTTGGGAGGTTAAGGCAGGTGGATCACTTAGGCCCAGGAGTTTGAGGTTGCAGAGAGTTATGACGCTGGCTCTCTATTCTGCCCAGGGTGAAAGTGCAAGACCCTGTCTCAAAAAAGGGGGAGAGGGTACTAGAGAAAATAAATAAAATAGTCACTAAAACTTCATGTGTTTTAATATACATTTAAATGGTCAAAATATATTACTTAGGAGATCAGAGAGCAGCAAAATGAAACTCGGTAAAATCCAGGCAGAGATTTGATATGTCATAAAGTGGGGAAGGCTATGTTGTTTTTATAACAAAAAATAACTACCTTTGTGACACTGAAAGCAAATTTCTATGTGTATTTGTAATTGATCTGTAGCTTTGATAACACCTAAAAGAAAGTGGACAGCTGTCATTTTATTTAAATTGCTGTTTAACACATTAGCACTCTGTAATTAAGTCTAAATAGCCTGGTCAGACTTACATACAGCTGTTTGTGTGGTCCGGAGAATTATACTCTTCATAGGCACACCCCAAAATCTACCGTAACCACACAACACACACACACACACACACACACACACACACGGTGTGTGCCAGACAGCACCACCAATTCCTATCTCTATCACGAGAACCACATGGAGAACCTCCATTCTCTCTCCGTATCACCGTCTCTCATCTGGAATACTGCTATACTCATTACGTCGTTTCTCTAAATAAGATTAGCCTTTTTAAAGCACAAATCTGATCATACCTCTGTCCTTATTTTTTATTTAATTCTGAGTAGCTCCTAGATTTAAAATTTAAGTGACTTCTTCCCTGACTTCCAGGACAGAATGAGGTTCCCTTCCGCTGGCTCCAGTGCCTCTGTTGCCTTACGGTGCACCAGGCTATTCTGTGATTGACTCTGCAACCTAACTGGACAGAACGGTCCTTAAGCACAGTCACGATTTCACTCCTTTTCTGTCCACTGACGGGCTTTGTGGCGCACACTTGCCGAATACAAGTCCATCACAACAAATAAGAGGAGCATGGATTATTAGATCACCCTCGAACACCCACCTTGCAATTTCAGCTAGAACAGAACTCCACACGTTTTTCCAGAGGACAGTTTTTACACGATGAGATCAATGTTAATTATACCATTTGTTATGTGAACAAGGACATGAAACTCTAACTTCTAACTAGTTTTAGATTTCTTCTTCACTTGATAAACAAACCCCCTCCAATGCCTCTCTGAGTCCCCCCTCCCCCCCGCAGATCTGTAATAACATACATGTCCAAGTAAAAGGTGTTCTAAAAGGTAAAAGACAGAAAAATAGACATGTAAATTTATGAGATACAGAAATAATTTCAACCCTAGTCAATAGTTTTGAGGCTGGAAAAAGGAATCAGAAAGAAAAAGTTGCCTCACGTTGCACAAGTGTCATGGTTACACAATTTCCCTTTTTAGTATACGGTCTGGCTGTGCTGAGTTCTCTGCATAAGGAGGACTGGTAAATAAGTAGAATATGACATCTTCATGAAAAATACTCCTATTTTTGTCAGGTAGTATTATAAAATTATGCTAGTTAAGCACTATATATGCTGAATTGACTAATTATGTCTTCAAAAGTAAAATGTTCCATATTTATGGGATACAGAGACAAATAATTGCTTTTAGGCATTGACGTTACCTTCCAGGTTCATTCCAGCTTGAAGACATTTTCTATAGCGGCATGCTGGGCAGTTTTTTCTTCGAATTTTATCAATGATGCAATCATTTCTTCCAGCACAGAGATAATTGTGCTGTCCTATGTGGAATAAATGGAATTGTTAAAATTTCCCAAGTCGTTAAGAGTTATTTTCTATGGAGAGGCTCTATTTTTGTTTCAGAAGGAACACAGGCTAAGGC
The DNA here is from genome assembly GCF_000181295.1 of Otolemur garnettii. Classification (NCBI taxonomy): domain Eukaryota; kingdom Metazoa; phylum Chordata; class Mammalia; order Primates; family Galagidae; genus Otolemur; species Otolemur garnettii. Next base: position 32,707,090 of record NW_003852398.1, on the reverse strand, counting down.
CCACACAGGGACTGAGGGAGGCATTCTTGGCTACCCTGACTTGATGGAGCTAAGAGGTCAACTATAACAAACAGAAAAATATTTGTTTTTCTGTTCAACGAATTGAAAAAAGTTCATTAAAAAAACTTTACTGTAGTATCCATATACAAAAGCACACAACTTGTAAAAGTGTACCACTTAGTTAAGTTCTCATAAGTCACACACTCCTTTATGTTATCAACTCTCAGATCAAGAAACAGAAAAGTACCCCGCAAACTTCACAACTCCAGTCACTACCCACCAAGGGTAACTACTTTTTTCATAAATTGTAATTCAAGGTTCTTTAAAAGTTGCAGAAGATTATCTGCAATCATTATTTTATTACGACCTTATGAACACGTTCAAACCAGTTTCTTCTTTCTTTTGACCCAATGCTAACGAGGGCTAAAGAAAGAGGAAACTAGTTGGAAACTATTGTGGGAATCCCAAAGAGAAAATGATTTTAACTCAACATGACACCCCCATGGGCAAATAAAAGGTGACCCTCCTTGGGGCTTTAAACGAAATGATAGGTAAAGAGCAACATGTAATCTTGAATTGTAAGGTCACCAGCAACTGGCTAGGTGAATCACAGACGTGGCAAACTATATTACTATATGTAGATCTTACAGAGATCATGATTTGACACTTGTTTAGAAAATAAAGATGTTTGAGTTCAACTTTGACCTCAAGTAATAATTTAAAGACTGTTACTGTCTGAAATCTTCTGGCACCCAGAGTTAAACAGTGTTTTAAGAAGTAGAACTGGAATTCTCTCATGGCAAAAAATTTTAAAGAAAATTTAAAAGTCTCCCCACATCCCACTGGCACATTCTTGAAATGTTCTTTTAACTTAGTTATTGAATGTTGAAGAAAATTATCTAAGCACCTGCTGGCCTAGCAAAAACTGGAAGAAGTCACTTACACAGGACCAGACTGTCTCCATAGATACATGAGATCACTAAGGGTCCGTCCTTACACTAGAGGGGATGGTCTTTGAAAGACTCTATGGGATATTTCTCTAGAATAAATTATCTTTGAAGAAAAGAGAAAGAGGAAAATCGTAACTATCAATTTGCTAGGTTGAATGTATCTACCAGTTCTGGTTTCTAGGAAAAGCTCCTTTATGCCTAGGACAACCTAGGACTTGACTTGGATGAAAACAAAGCTGCATTTACTTCTTCTAATATAAATAACAATGCTCTTTAAATACTAGTTTTGGGGAGGTGGTTAACTGTATCAAGTTCAATTCCTTGCCTGTGGAGCACAGGCCACCAGTGGACTAAAGGACTACAATTTAGCTTTGTTCCAGAGCTGCTCTTCCAGGCCAGATGTTTGAGCCAGCTATATCCACTCCTTTCTACGTTCTGAGAGTGTCCTAGCTTCTTCACTTGGATATGAAATGGAAGCACTAACCCAATAATTCTATCCTTTATAAATCAAAAGTAGAAAGAACAGATGCATCCATTGCTGAAGCAGTTACAATACCAAAAAGTTTTACCCCGTAAGAATATTCCTAAATCACTGACTTGTAGTTATTGGAAGTAACAATAGAAAAAAATTCCAATGTTTTATTTATATACAATTGAAATAGCAGAATGTATATATTATGCTAATATTGATTTCTTTTTGTCTCTGTCTTGAGTATAAGATCAATAGATTCTAAGCTATTGATCAGAGGCATTGTACCTTCATAAATGAAAATTAGTCCTATATGGTTATTAGCATGAAGTTGGGCAAGACCTATGTGCTCCTTAACTATGAAACGAGGAGTTTTAATTTGTCTTCCCTGTTTCCCAACACATGGTCATGTACTACGAGCAGTCATTTCGGCATGATTAGGAGGCATCTTATTTTGGAGTTCCTACGCCTTCTATCATTTGGTATATTCCCTAATGAACAAAGAGTTGTCAGATAAAGAACCTTTAGGTTAGCTGAAATATCTTAACATTGTTTAGTTTACATAGTATTTATTTTTGTGGTGAAAATCTCTTTTGGGGAAATGATTCAGGTTTTCTCTTTATGGCAGGCCTGGTGGCCAGCCTGCATGACAGCCCCCAGTGGTCCCTGCCTCCTCGTGGTCACACTCTCAGGTAGTCCCTCTGTGTACTAGACCAGGATGGGTCTGCATGAAAAATAAACCAGGACAGAAATGATGGCGTGTCACATCTGCAATGAGGTTATCAAAGACATTACTGGTAATGCACTGGTCACTCCCACTCTAACTAAGCCACTTCCCGATTCCCAACTCTCAGAAAATGTGCGACATAGCACGTTTGTTGCTTTAAGCTCCAAACTTTGGGACTTAATTGTGCAGCAACAGATTACTAATACAGTAGGAATAGTAAAGTTTTTCCTAAAAGTGAGTTTAAGTTTTTAAAAAAAAGGTCAGCCAAGAAAAATACTAAGCAGTGACTAGAGCAGTGATGCATGGGTATGAGCAGACTGAGTGGCACAGGGAGTGGAGCAGTGAGGTCGGGGTCTTATCTGCATGGGTACGAGCAGACCAAGGGTGCAGGACGTGGGTGTCAGTGTAGCACTGAGGTTGGGGTCTTGTCTGCAGACAGCAGTCTACCCTTTAATGTCTCTGAGCCACAGTTTCCTACTCATCAAGTATAGATCATCATAGCATCTAGGAGCTCCCAGAGCCATTAATTAAATGGTATAACATACATACATATATATATAAAACACAGTACTTGGCACATTGTAAATTAAGGGTGCGCTGATACTTACCTCCATTATGACCTGATCAAAGACTATATGTACTTTTGGTTAAAGGGAGTATGATAAAAAGGGACTTGGGGGCACTGGGAAAGAAAGATCATTGATATAGTATACATAGAAAGAAATGGAACTACCCACACTTCTTTTTTGCATGCAGAAAAAGTGACTCCCAGAATACTGAATTAAAAAGAAAACAAAACTTAGTTTTAATTTGGATCGCAGGGACAGTAACTATGTAAAACTCTAAGAAGAGCCAAGTGTTTGGGTATTTATTACACTATGCCACGTTGGGGGGATAACCTACAGTGTCCCGCAGGTGCTCACAGTGGAGTGCTGAGTATATGATGAAGATACAGCTGGGTGATTTGTGTCGTTGTTTAGAAAGTGCTCCAAGATAAGTATCTAGGCTTTAAAGTGTGTTTCTGTTGTGTCTGGATAGGAAACGCAGAAGACCTGCTATGAGTTGGGTTATTAAAGGATTATAGCATTTGAGAGCTGGAAAGAGCCTCTGAGAATTTTAAAGTCCAAATAAAGGAGGAAACAAAGCAAAGCGATTTACTTGCATATTCCACACTTCAACCCTTTCTTACTGATCATATAGTCTAACCATGTTTCATTGAAATACTTAAACGATAAACACTTGGAAATAGTACAGTTAATATTCAATTAAATTTTACCTAAAAAACAAGAATTTAATTTTAAAGTGGAGATTAAGCACGGAGGGCACAGGGCCGACAGCGGTCTCGTCCATGGGAGGTAAGTTGAACTTTGTTTGCTGTTTTAATTGTAGTTGGAGGCTTTGGGGTAGGGCGTGTGTACACTCTAATAGCGATACTGTTCTTCTTTGCCCTACTGTATTATATTTGGCCAGAATGACACAGAGTTGGTCCATGTAAATATCTGAATTTGTAGCCCTATTTTAAATATCAATTTTAGTTATAATGGAGGAACATGGAAAGTATTTTTAAATTTTATTTACTTTTTGAGAGTGGTCTGACTCTGCCACCAAGGCTGAGTGCAGTGGTGCCATCATGCCCCACTGTAGCCTTGAACTCCTGTGCTCCAGTGCACCTCCTCCCTTAGCCTTCTGAATAGCTGGGACTAGAGGTACAGGCTGTCAGGCTCAGCTAATTTTTAAAATTTTTTTTGTAGAGATAGGGTCTTGTTATGTTGCCCAAACTTGTCTTGAACTCCTGGCCTCAAGTGATCATCCCACATGGGTCTCCCACAGCCCTGGGGTTATGAGCTTGAGCCACGGCTTCTGCTCTTCTCTATTTTTTTAAGCAGCAGGGTCTCACTAGCATCCAGGCTGGAGTGCAGTGGTGCAAGCAGTACTCACTGCCATATTTTTTTAATACCCATATTTTTTAAGCTTCCACTGTCTTATTCTGAATTTCACTTTCAAAAATCAAGTTGCTAATCTCATGTACATTACAGATGCTCCTTGACTAACAATGGTGTTATATCCCAATAAACCCACTGTAAGTTGAAAGTGTGTTTTCAACCTAAAGTATTTTCAATGTATGATGGGTTTATGATGTAGTGATGGGTTAACACTGGAGATAACCCCACTGTTCAGTCTAGGAGCATAATGAGTGTGTGTAAAGTTGAAAAATCCTAAACTGGGGGAATCGTGTGTATTGTACTGCTGTTACCGCTGAATTTGTAGACTGTAAATCCCTAAGCAGTTAAGAATGTGCTGAGTAAAGTAAGGTGAGGACAAGAAGAGGCTTCCTCCTTTCAAGTCTGTGTTAAATGACATTCATTTTGCTAGCGGTATTGCACTGAGCAGGGTGGGTTTCACTTATGACTCATCAGGTGGCAGCTACGACTGGCCATCGCTGGCAGCTCTGTGGTCCATGTGAGCTGACATGAATAATTTTACAGTTTGCTAATATATTAAAAAGTAATCCAAACAAAAGAAACTGACTCATCGAACTCTCAAGGATATGCAAACACAACTCTAGCCAAATAACAATAACCCTTATACAGTGAATGAATAATTACATTTCTTCAAAAATTGACATCAGCAGAGCTTTAGATACACTGTCTTCAAACTGCTTTATAAATAACTACAGCACATGACTTTTTCTCCAAGAGGATTCACTGGTAATATTAGAAAATTTTAGAGTCCCTTCCAATCATAATTTGCTATATAGAACGAATTCCTTCTTCTTTAGGGAGAAAAGGCCACTGCCCTGTCGGCAGTCTGAATCCATAACAAGGGTAAGGGTCGTATTAATTAGTGGAATCACCGTCTCTAAAATACCTTCTCCCTGGACCTCCTCCAGCAGGGTTTATACTCCCGCCTTTGTATTATAATCTCTGTGCCTTGTAATTGTTAAGGCTTCTTTCACTTAGTAGAGGGAGGGTGGGGATCAGATCTTAATGTATTCATACTGCTTAGAACAGTGCCCTGGCTTAATAGAAAAACAATGAATGAAATTAATGTCTTCCCCCACCCCCCTTCACACACACATACACACTGCTCACTGTCAGTCATTTTTGCTGGACTGGTAGAGCTAATGGCTTGAAACCAATTAACTTGTGGGAGTTAAAAATTTCATAATTCCAATACAATCCCCAGTATGTTATCGCCCAAACTTAGCACCATCATTTTATGGGATAGCACTGTCTTATAGTGTTACCTTCTGCTCCTTGACCAAACCCTCTTCCATCAATTTATACGTTACTGTTTTATTCTAGCTCTGTGTGTGTGTGTGTGTGCACATGCATTTAAAATACCCTCCTTCCTACTAGAGGCCCTAGAAGCCACCCTCCCCTTCCCCCTTGATATCCAGCCTCATGGGCTTTACATGTAATGGAAACTTAACAATTCGCTCTGAGAAGTGGGAACCAAATAGAGAAACAAATAAAACTCTTCAAAACACACACTACCTTCCACTGCTCTTTTGAAGAATACTTTACAGCTTCCGCAAGTCAAGACTCCATAGTGACACCCAGAAGCTTCGTCAGAGCACACCAGGCAGAGTTTGGGAGGTGGTCCTGCTGCTGTGGATGAGCTCGATGGGGGAGAGCTTACATCTGGTCTCAGTCCAGGACTAAAGAAGGAGAAAAGCAATGTTAGGATTTACTGATCAGGACTATGGAAGGAACCTCAGCTGCTCACTCCACAGTCAGCCTGGTCACACTGAACTCTGGCTAAAATATCCTGTCCAAACACATTCAAATAATGTCATATTCTTCCTTTATACAACATCGACCAAAGTCATTTCTTTTGAAGTGTCCCCAGATAGCATGGGGAGGCTGTGGTTCACAGAGCAATTGTTGTTTTTATTGCACAGGCTTTCCTTTGTAACCCCTCATATTAGGGTGTCACTTATGTACAATAACATGGACTGTTTGCTAAGTGTATAATTCGCGAGCTTTATTAAATAGGTAGCTTATATCCAGCACCCCTGAAAGATGCCTCTTACTCATTTAATTGGTTAAGATATCAATTTTTTAAAATTTTAAGATCTTATACAGCACCTTTCCAAATCTAATCAAGTCTCATAACAATTATACCTCTGTCTTCTACTATAGAGCCACAATTGTTTTACAGTCTTAGAATTTGGTCTTATGTCTCTTATTCCCAATGTCATCCTGGCTGAAAACACAATTTCTTATGACTGAGAAAAGACTAATCCAGAAACACTACTTTCTGTAATTTTCCTGTCTGGCTTGTAGTAAAGACTGGACAGAATGTCCAGTGAAGCCCATTCTGCCCTCTCCACTCAATGGAAATACACCTTGAGGGCAAAGATGAAAAATGTGAATCTATTTCTCTGATTTTTTCATTCTGGAAACTTCTTACCACAAGAGTATACTAGACAGGAGTGTCTAGTGTTTACTAGTCTTTAAAAGATACATATTTGTTGTGAAAATTTTCAACTATCAGAAAAGCTGAAAGAATTGTACAATGGGCTCGGTGCTTGTAGCACAGTGGTTACAGTGCCAGCCACATACACCAAGGGTGGTAGGTTCGAACCCGGCCCAGGTCAGCTAAACAACTGCAACAAAAAAATAGCTGGGCATTGTGGTAGGTACCTGTAGTCCCAGCTACTTGGGAGGCCAAGGCAAGAGAATCGCTTAAGCCCAGGAGGGGGAAAAAAAATTGTACAATAGATATATACTTTTTACCTACATTCACCAATTCTTGACATTTTGCTACATTTGCTCATAAAAACGTATTTTAAAAACCAATAGAACAGTGATCCTTTTAGTACTGGAGGAAAAATTAAATTATCTCATTTCATATTGGATGATACTGTGGTTTCCAACACTGTACCTTCCTAAGGAAATTTCTTTTTTCCTTTTCTTTTTTTCCTAAGACAGAGTCTCATTATGCTGCCCTCGTTAGAGTGCCATAGCATCACAGCCCACAGCAACCTCAAACTCTTGGGCTTAAGCGATTCTCTTGCCTCAGCCTCCCAAGTAGCTGGGACCACA
>NW_003852398.1:32694634-32699766 GCF_000181295.1 Otolemur garnettii | reverse complement strand
GTGCTACGGGCACTGAGCCACCTAAGGAAATTTCATGCTAACTTTAGAACAAAAACTGTATTGTGTAGCTAAAAAGAATTTTTAGCCCTTTGCTTATAATTAAAGACTGCCGATTCAGTGTGCTTAAGCAGGCTTTCAAAAATATGAATAGTCACAACCTGTTGATTTGGGAACTCTGTGTGGTAAAGTGTTGTTTATCATCTATACAAAAAACCACACCATTCCCTCCTTAGAACCTTCATTTATTTTCTAAAAGAAATGGCATTTAGGAATAAACTTAAATTGGGGTATTAGTTGTCTCTTTGTCTCTCTTTTATTATAATTTACTTTTGATTATTTTAGCCAATAACACTACTAAATCTCAATGACAAATATGTTTAAACTAATTCACAAAGCAAACTAACTTATTTTAGTTATCAATCTGCTTAGAAATGATATTTATAAAGTAACAACTTTTTCTTGTTCTATTTAGGAATGAAAATTAAAAGGCAATAATTGTAGAATGACGACTTCACTTAATAAATGCTACCTTAAGTATTCAAGCCAGTAACCCCAACACCTCCACCTGAATTCTATCTCCACACGAAGCTCCCTGAACCTCGCCAACTATCTGCTTATCCAAGAGGCTCAGCCAGCAGCACGGGGTTCCCACCACCCCAATTCTGAGAAGAGGCCCCAGGGCTTCACAGTGTTCTTTGAACACTGTCAAGAAGAATTTCTAGATGTTTCCGTATGACAAGGCATTGATGCCCTGCTGGATTTGGGCGAGTGGATCGACTACATATTGGAAGCCTACAATAAAGAGAATAATCTGAAATGACTCTGCTGTGGATCTGGCACCAGCCACCACTGATGAATGGAAACTTGTCACTAAGGTGGAGAAGCTGCTTTGGGCGAGAGTTTTGCAGAAAGTAGGAGCAGTGAACAGAGTGGTTAACGTGTTGGGGAAGCAGAAACTTCCCTGGCTTCTGTTCTGAAGATGCTCCTGTTCCCGCTCAGCCAATCTCTGCCCCCCGACATCTGTATTTAGGACCCAACCAGTCATTTGTATATTTAGTTTATGGAAAATGAGTACATTGTTAAAGACATGAAAGGTCATTCTGTAATGTTTCCTCAACCAATTTTATACACACACATACCCATTGTATTTGCAATTCAAACAGTGCTTTGCAGTACTTTATAGTTTTAGCTCTCAACAACCCTGTGACAAGGACGTCACCACCTTTCATGAGGTCATGCAGGCAGTGGCAGGTGGCTGATGAGGGAGACTATGTGTGGTTAAACTGACACGTTTCAGATCCCAGCTGTTCAGACCCCACTTGCCAGCTTCTGTGACCCTGGCGAGGTGTCTGGTAATACACTTTGCACCTCGGTTTGCACATCAGTAAACGGGAAAGGACATCACCTGTGTGCATGTGTTGTGAAAATAAGATTCACACAGAAAGTGTAATCTGAAGTCTATGGTTCCTGCATCTACCAGGTACTTGATATATGTTCATATTTTTACCTTCCCAGAAAACTGAAGATTCTGTGAGTAAGCATTAGGTAAGTATTATGTAAGTGGAAGGCAGTATTAAGTGTAAAAGTTAGGACAATATTCCCAAATTCTCACTTACAAATTAAAACATATGGAAAGCGTATTTATGCCTTTCAACTGTGAGCTACAGTGAACAAAAGGGAAAGTAAAAACCAAGCGAACAAATGGATTGACAGCTTAGAATATGGAACCCAAGTCAGGCTTTCGCAGCCCTTCACACTGTCATTCTGGGCTCCGTCAGAGGGGAACCGAGTACTTAGAAAGGAGCCAGGTGGAGCACAGATATCAATGGAAAATCAGTTTTTGCCATACAACTATGAGGATTATAATGACCTGTAACGAACACCATTGGAAGACATGGATGAATGCTAAGTAGTATTCAGTTGCAAATCTAACCCTATGATGCTGCAAAGAGGGTTAGGGTACAACAAAATGGTCAGAACTCAAGGGAAATTGGAATTGACATCTTTTATTTAGGATACAGGGCAGGAGGAATCAAAAGTATATCATGTATAATAAGAGTGCACGTTCACCCCCTTTGCATGGAAAGCTAAAATGTCTGGCTCTTAGGGCATCATCATCTTTCACAGTAACTGACTATTCAACGTACCAATGTTTTGCTGTGCCAAACATTCTGAAGACGCTAAGAAATTCCATCATGAACTGCCTATAGTGTGGGTGCTTTCTTTTAAGTGAAGACAAAATGCTTGTTCCGGGTGAGTGCAGTTGGTTCCCAGTGGGAAGGGCAAGTGTGCTGGAAATGGACTCATTCCCAATGCTACTGAGTTGACACAGGCATTAAGAGAGGCAGAAACATGCACAAAGTTGGGCGTTTCTATTTAATTTTCTTACAAGCAATGCAACTGATGAAAAGAGGATCACGCATAAAACAGTCATGGGCATAAGAAAGTTAATGTAAAATGCATAGGTGGACGTCATTTGTTCATTCAGCAGACACTTTCCGGAGCCCGAATGCCAGGCACTGTGAGGATACAGAAGTCATCACACTTGAATTGATAGTAAACCTTGAAATTCTGCTGTAGGAAGGACTCGTAGAATCCTCTCTAGCTGAATTCTCTTGTGTCACAATACTACTAGGAAGAGACTCAGCCATACAGAGAGACAATTCTGGGTTCCAATCCTAGCTCTAGTGCTCTAATATCTGTGTGACAGTGGCTAGCTGACTTAACCTCTGGAGTCTATTCCCTTATTAATACCATTGTAAGGGTTTTATGTGGGTTACACATTTCAGTTATATAAAGCAATGGTACATACTGTCAGGCAATAGATCTTCACCCTACCCTGAGGGATTATCTTTATTTCTACCCCACCCCCAACCCCCTCCTGGAGGATCCCAGGGAAATGGGAGTGCTATTTCCTTCCCTGTCAGCCAGGGGAAGCTTCATAGCCCTCTAGAAGCTAAGGTTCAGATATTTATTATATTCTCTTTCCAAAATTTAATTTTTAATTTCATCTTTTAAAGTTTAGTGTTGCGAGGTAGAATCTGAAACCGTATCAGTGATCTTCGGATAACAACTCTGTTATATTAAAATCTACTGCCTTGCACTTTGAATGGGTCTTCCACCTGTGCAATGTTATGCATTAGTCATTTGGAAAACCTTGTTTCCCCCAGGTCTGCAGATCTTCCAAATGCTGACACAGTTCACCATGTAACAGAAAAGAGTCCTGACTGTCAACTCACAGTGGCCGATGTCAACCCTCTAAAATTCTGGGTTTTGTTTGAAACCTATATTTTATCGATTGGCAACAAGTACTTTTAGTTGTCTTCCTTAAAGTGCTACGTGTACTTCAGTAATTTTTGAGCAAGCATCTGTCAAATACCCAAGGCTAAAACCCGCAGTTTACCTTTCTGGGTATTCCACTAAAAGAAGTGTCCAGTTCAGTTCAACTTGATCTTAAACATGTGCTCTTCTCTGAGCCAACCCTCAAAGGCCACGCGCAGTGTGAGTGCTTTATGCAACTTCCCATTTTGTCACACAGATGTTAAAGGGACACATTTATTCAAGGGCCGAGAATTAACAGAATTAGTTTTGTTTCCTCCAGGGTATGAAGTGGAACTGACTTTCTCTTTCTTTTAATAGTTAGTGTATGGTAGCAAATACAATTTCTAATACACCAAGACCCAATAATTTGGGTCATGTTTGCTTTTGCACCACCATTGCAAATGTCAACACTGGAAATGGCCAAGTACATATTATCACGAAAATTATTCTAAACGGATCTGGGAGACTCCAGGACTCCATGGACCAAATTGTGAGAACTATTGCTCTAGAGAATAGTGAGCGAAGTCTCTAAATCACACGGGCTACAATTCATAACCTAACTCTGAAATAGAGTAGCTTGGGGACCTTTTAGTTTCTCTCAATTACAATTCCTTATTTCTAAGCAGAAATTGTAATTTACTTGGCAAAAGAATACAGTATTGCTTGCTAAATTTGAAGCCCCCCCTCCCAATAAAGGGACAGAGAAGATAAGCTATGACTATCCCAAGTGGTGTGGCTGACATAGCCTTCAATTTAAGTGAATTCAATCAACAATTTTTCAAAGTAATATAAGAAATTCATTTGGAGAGGACAAAAAGGATATTATCAGCTCAGAAAGCAAGTTCTAACATGGGAAAAAAATTCTCAAAATACAACTGTGCAAGTGGATTAATTTTTAACAACTACAAATGGAATATATCCTCGTTGGCTTGTCAATTTTTGTCCCAAGACCATAAGGCAGTGGTTCTCAGCAGAGAGCAGTTTTGCTTCCCAGGGGACATTTGGCAATGTCTGGAGACACTTTCGTTATAACTGGGGAAATGCTACTGGCATCTGATGAGAAGAAAGGAGGGTTGCTGTTAACAGGCTACAGTGCACAGGACAGACAAAGAATCGTCCAGCTTCAGAGGTCAGTAGGGCCAGGATTGAGACACCCTCGCCATAAAGCAATATAAAGTGAAAGAAAAAAATTCAACAAAGACCAGAGACATTTTAAAACTTTCTATCTTTAAAAATGGAGCAACTGCTCTACTGAGGCAGCCCTAAATAGTCTTTGATTCAAGACAAATCCAACAAGAGATTTAAAACAGAGCTGAGGCCAGGGACTAGACAGGCCTAGTTATCAACGAGGATTAGTGTGAGTCGGTAATTTGCTTTTACTTTCCTTCTAGCCCCAGCACTAAACGGCGGTTTTTACACGTTAAAGTCACTTGCACCTTTCTTATCTGTCTTCATTAGGAAACATGTAAATACTCATTTGCATATACCAGGTGATCATATTTTTTGACTGTCCATTTATCTCTGCATTAGCTAAAGGATTACTGATTTTTTTTTTATATAATAAGCTATGGAATAGTTTTCAAATCAAATAGAAAAATACTTTAGAGGAACGCTTTCACAATATTCTATTTAATGGTTTTAGCAGAAAGCATTTTATCTTATTTAGCAAGCTAAAAAGAAAAAAGAAAAAGACTGATTATTCTCTTTGCTTTTGCAAGGTTTCTATTAGTTTAAACTTCAGGTACATATTCAGAGGGTTCCTTTAAACTATGCTGCTGCTGGCTCGGCGCCTGTGGCTCAAGTGGCTCAGG
>NW_003852398.1:32689232-32694222 GCF_000181295.1 Otolemur garnettii | reverse complement strand
TTTTTTTTTTTTTCTCCCTCCAAGAGTTAAGAGGCTGACCTCGAACTCCTGGGTTCAAGGGATCCTCCTGCTTCAGCCTCCCCAGTGGCTGGAACTACAAGCATGAGCTACCATGCCCCCAAGTATCATCGACACCACTCATCTTAAGGAGGGGTTACAGCAACAAAGCTACCAACCGAGAGGATTTTCAGTAAAGGATGAGTGAAGGAGGAGATGTCTTTCTCAGACCTCTGAGACACCAATGTCCTGCCACTTAACGTCTTTGGGCTTGGTTTCCTTGTCTGTAAGATGAAAGTCTTGAATCAATAAACTCCAAGTGGGCCACATGTTCCCAGGTGGGTTTAGTGATGGAGAAATGGGGAAGGACACACTAGGTTCTGTAAGGGGCTTCCCTGATCCTTATATATTTATTTACATGAAGAGAGAATATGGTCACCTTAGCTATTCTCAAAGTCTAATCTGTTTCATGGAAGAAATACTGTATTTCTTTCTCACTAGAAGAGTGGATCCTGTCTGGTCACCGTGGTTGGTAACTCAGTTCCTAACAGCTATGACATCTCTCAGTCTTCATACCTCGTGTCCAAGGAGGAGGAAAACAGAACAAATCCCAGACCCCAAGCACTCTCTTCTCAGGGTGTGTGTTCTCTGTTTTATTTGCTCAGGCCTGTCTTAGAGGACATGAGTTTTAAGGAGGAGCAATGGTAGACAGTAGACAGACCGGTAAATAGAATACCAAGGCCAAGAGTGAGTGGCAGAAACTGAAATGTACCAACTTTTTCATTACATGGTTGTTTCTAGAATGAAGACTTAATTTTGTTTCCATCTAATGCTGCCCGTGGGGGTCAAGGGCTAGGGTTCACCTTTTGGGGGCAGGACACAAATATAAGAGGGTCCTTATCTAACAAAAGCGATTAGTGTAACCTGCTTCTGTGTACCCTCAATGAATCCACAACAACAACAACAACAAAAAGGTGAGGGTAATGTATGGTTTGGGCAATACAGAATACGTGACATCGTCAAAGAAGGCAAGCACATGTGGGAGATGATGGGACAGTTACTGACCTCTTCTGACAATGTATCTCACACATCTCTGAAATGCCACTGGTTTCTACCTCACGCCATGACAGTAACTGATTTCTAAATAGACTTTATTTCATTCTTACAGAGATCTGAATTTCTCTCACCATGCTCAGTAACCCTGACTTAATGCAGAGGTTGTGCCAGTCCAAATCCTCTCCCCACATCTCATTTACTACTCCCTGGGACCCCGCACACCTTTTCCTCTGCCCACTCTGAGTGCCGCCGTCAATGCTGGTCTTCCCTCCCCTCCTGCCGTTACCCCTGCAATGGCTGATACTTGGTCGTCCTCCTCAGTTCACTGACTGATACTAAGTCAGCGTGGAGAACTAGTCTTCGACCTTCTCCCCTGTGATAACGTGTCAGAACCGAGATGCCGAGGCGCAGCACGCCACTGACATTGAGGAACGATGCCTTCTGCTTTGCGGGGCGCAGTCTCAGGTCTCAGTCACAGAAAACAGAAGGCAGCAAATCCCCTGCGCCTGCTTTCAGTCATGACCTACAAATCAAGGGGGTTTTTTTCCCCCAAATATGGGTCAAATAGGTAAAAACATTTCCCTTAAAAATGTGTCACAATCTGTGTTTTACTAAATTTCCAAATGCTCTACAAACGTGTGCATATCTCACATCACACATTAGCACGGTTCCTAAATCCTACAGACATAGGAAGAGGACACGCAGCATAGTTGTGTCTACATTCCGATTTATGTTAGTGCAGAAGGAAAAAACCTTTGAACCAAGCTCAACCTGAGTTAAGGCTACACAATCTGCCTTCCCTCAGTCAAAGGCCAACGCTTAATTCTTCAGTTTTCTCTCTCTTTCTTTTTTAAGATAGAGTCTCTGTTGCCCCCGGCTAGAGTGCCAAGTGCTCCTACTGCCTCTGCTGACTACAGGCGCTTGTCACGAAACCCAGATCATTTTTTCTATTTTTTAAAGGAGGGGTCTTACTCTTGCAGGGTGGCCTCGAACTCCTGAGCTCAAGGGATCCACCCGCCTTGGGACTCCCAGAGTGCTAGGATTCCAGGCGTGTGCCACCGTGCCTGGCCGATCTTTCTGTTCTGATATCAGTGTGAGGACTCCCTGGTTTCTTTGTCACACCAGCCCACAAGAGATTCCTTGCCCATAGAAACTGCCCTTGTGTTTTGAGGATGTTCATCCTTACTGCACACTTCAGCTCCTAAATAGCCACGGAAACAATGTAAAGGAATAATTTCAATTATCTCTGGTTTTGCTTTTTGCAATTTCAGTTACCTGAAGTCAATTGTGGTTGGAAAATATTAAAAGGAAAATTCCAGAAATAAAAAACTTGTAAGTTTGCAATTGTACCCCTTTCTGAATAGCGTAATGAAATCTCCTGCCCTGGGACGTGAATCATCTCTCAGTCTAGTTGCTAGGGTATCCACTCTGTAGCTGCTCCCCACCCTTCAGTCCCTTAGCAGCCATCTCTGCTATCAGATGGACTGTCCTGGCACTGCAGGGCCTGTGTTCACGGAACCCTTAACATTTTACTTAACAGTGGAGCACAAGAGTAGTGATACTGGCAAAATGTCGTAATTGTTTTTTTTTTTAATTTGTTGTTATTGTTAACTTGTTACGGTGCCTAATTTATAAATTAAACTTTATCATCAGTATGCCTAGGAAAAGCATAGTGTACTGTACATAGGGTTTGGCATGGTCCATGTTTTCTGGTATCTGCTAGGAGTCTTGGAATATACCCCCCTTCAGTTAAGGGGGGAAGACTACTGGATTTATTAAATAGTGAATACACTGGCAAACTTGTCCAGAAAATTCAGGAGGAAAAGAAGTAAGAAGGTAGTCTTCAGAATGATGTAAAAGCTACTTGGTGCACATATGTAATACAGCCAGTTAGAGGAAAAATTTAAGACTAAAAAGGTTGTTAGCAAGTGAAACAAACACCCCTTTCACAATACTGGAAATCAGTGATTTGTGATTCCATACCTACACGGTTAGTTGATTTACTAACTATATTATCTCGAATCATCCTTACTAAGTCTGTTTTGAAAATGAGAATATAGAACTCAAGCTATTTGTCCAAAGTCACATTATAAAGAACCCCTGGATTTGAATTCTGCCTGACTCACCCTTCTGACTGTTGCCTGGCAGGGACCTGCAGGGTGATATCCATTAAGTTTAATAGAATTTTTAAAGATTATACAGGTCATTGAGTAGATAGTTTGGAGGTAAAGTTAAACATCAAAATTAATTTGTTTTTTCCTTTTCCTGAATATTCTTGGTATCCCAATTGAATAGAAATGATTCATAATTAAAGATACAGAAGTATCTAAGTCACTTCTGTGTTTTCTTTAGATCCTTATTATATTGATTTAAATTGCATATTGGCATTCTAAATTAAGTCATGCTAGGTATTATAATACTAAATAAACATGGAGACCATACACCAAAAATATGAAAGTAGGAGTGTTTTATATATTTATAACAGTATCTTTGTTCTTAGAGATGCTTTGAAGCACATTATTATATGTTTGACTAACGTATTAAAGCCTAGAATTCTGGAAGAAGATGAATTTTTCTGAATATACTGTTCTACTAAAGTATTGGGTTGACATGATAGTCTTTTTGTACTGTTTTGGAAAATGCTTAACAGTTAATTTGAGTAAAATGAACTTAATATTATACAGCCTTAACTAAATGGGGGGTATTAACCATACTACCACTTTTATAAGTAGAAGATAAAAAGGGTGTCAATTAGCACGTCATCTGATGCTACACAGATTGATAAAGCCCAAAGATTTCTAGTTATTCAATTTAAAGGGCACTAAAATACCACAATTTATACATTCAACTCAACTATATAATAATAGCTACCATTTATTTAGATCTTCTTATGTGCTTGGTGCTTAATCAACATATTCTATAATTCTCATTACCAACCCGCAGTTCAGAATAGCTTAAAATTTAAAATTGCACACGAGCTTTATGGATGCCCTATATTTAAAAATACATATGATGGCACTGTCCATAATGTAGATGCACTCTGATTCTTGTCCACATAGACATTTTTTCAAATGATTCACTCATAACAGAGTGATAGGAACCTAAGTTATAGTGTAGTTTCGCTTTTGTAAATTTAGCAATAGGAAAGAAGTAAGTTTTGGTTTTGTTCTTTCACAACCCAAGTAAGTACAGATAACTTTGGTTCATTGTGCAGTGTTCGTTAGAAAGTAGGTGTGTTTCTTCTAAAATGGTATCTGCTAACATTTTAGAATCCATATGGTAATAGAAAAAAACACTAAAAGCAGGTGACGATGTGATTTTTGTTTTAAGGTTTCAGAGATGCCTTTTGAAATGTAAAAAATGCAGCAGCATTTTTTTGAGAAAGAATAAATGGTAACCAGTGTTTCAGTGGGAAATGTACAATCTGGAAGTCCTAAAATTGATAAGCATTTGTAATTAAAATAATAGTAATTCTGCTTTCTTTAATCTTTTCATTTTTCCCTGAAATAATTTATAGGCTTAAAGGTAAAATCAGCACTGTATTCTTTCAAATTTATTTTTAAAGTTCTGTGAAAGTTTGAATTTTCATAAAAGTATTGCAAAACATGTTTTTTAACCAAACCAATTCCCTTCTTGAAAAGAACAGGAAAGTCAGCCATTAGAAAGCATCTGTAAACTTCATTCTTATATAAACAGTTCTGTCTGCAGGAAACACAACCTGCTGAAATATCACCACAGCTTGGATACGCCCATCCAAGGACAGCTTCAAAGTCTAAGCAAAAGGAATCTTTGAAAACGAAATCCTCACTTTAACATTCCTTCACTCGGCACATGGCCTACAGATATATGAAAAAATGCTTTCCATCCTTAATCATCAGAGAAATGCAAATCAAAACTACCTTGAGGTACCACCTAACCCCAGTAAGATTAGCCCATA
>NW_003852398.1:32684166-32688589 GCF_000181295.1 Otolemur garnettii | reverse complement strand
TAAGAAAATGACATGAAGGTTATGTTAACCAGTTTGATAAGAGTATTTCAAAATGTATGTGAAAACAGCACACTGTACCCCATGATTGCATTAATGTACATAGTTTACTATAAGAAATAAACAAACAAACAAACAAAAACATTCTTTCACTCATTTTTAGGAACAGGTCCCAGTCTGTTGCCCAGGCTGGAGTGCAGTAGTACAGTCACAGCTCACCATAACCTTGAACTCCTAGGCTCAACCAATCCTCCTGCCTCAGCCTCCTGAATATCTGCGATTACAGGTGAGAACCCCTGTGCCTGGCTTTCAATATAAAAATATAAACATTACCCAAGTAATTTTTAGACTTCTTACTTTCAATAAAATCATCACTTCAAAAACTTTCATAATTAAAAATAAATACAACAAAGAATGGCAGGAGTTTTTTTGGGGGGGGGAACAAATAAAACAATGACTGTGATAAAAATTTCATCTATAGTTTAAAATAGAACACGAAACATCTATCACCTGCCAAAACATGAATCACAAAATTGATATTTTAAGGATAAGTCCTTAATTTGTAGCACAAATAGCTGGCACTCCTAGACTAAATGTTTCATTGTTGATAAATGATTCTCCCACGTCACCTTTAATACTGAAAGCTGATAAGTATTCCGAACATTAAAACAATATGTCACAACATAACTGGTATCTGTTAGGGAGACTGTCAACATATCACCTTAGCTATACCAGTATCATTTTAAGATGGTTTGGACATTGTGGGTGTTCTTTCTTTTTTTTTTTTTTTTTCTTTTTAAACATACCCACCACTTTCTGTAAGAACCACATCTGAGCTATAAAAATTAAGAGTACAGAGAGCAAAAGAATGAGGGAAATCTTTTAACATTACAATAGAAGTGGTTAATGTTTCTCTAGTCAGACTGAGGAGGAAATTGACCTCTGTCCTGCCCTCAAAAATGGGGGCAAAAAGATAAAAATAGTCTCTGAGAAACATCTCTGTTTGAAATTTTGATTTTTTTTCTTGCAGAGCCCTGAGAGGATAAAATGATATTTTATAGGTTACTGTGATTTCTGAAATGTAGCAGGAACCTCCAACCTGAAACGGATAAGAAAGAAAACAGTGACTTAGGGAAACTTTTGTCAGAGAGAATCTGAAGGGTCCACACGTTCCTGGCACTGCAGTGGGCAGCCCAGAGGACGGGTTCACTCCACAGGTCAGAGGGGCCCACTTTGAACAGGAGAAGATGTGCTTCCCTGTGAGCATCGACAATTAGTCTCCTTTACAGTGGAGGGGGTACGTGCCAAGGCAATTCCCGTCACAGGCTTGCCCCACTTTGCACTCATGTGGGAAAGGAAAACTGAACAAACACAGTGCAGCCATGACCCCTGTGCTGAGGAAAACTCATTACTACTCCATCAGGCCCAAACTACTTCCTCCCAGTTCATTTCCTTATACCTAATCCATAAGCTACTCTAAGACTATTGTTTTAAATTCATTTATTAGATATAATAAAAAAAATTGTCAAACGCAACTAAATTGGAAGATAACTTTTTAAATTATAAAAGTTACAAATATTTAGTTAGTCTAAATTAGAAAATAAAGTCACCATTCCTTTGTCAGAGAAAACCAGAGGACACTTCCTTAAATAGCCTTCATTAAAGCAACGCATATATTTATTTTGGGGCTGACATTATAGGTGACTATTTTGTACCATGTTTTTTATATGTGAAGCACTGTTGATTTATTTTTACTCGACATTTTGAGAAAAATTACTACCTCAGTAGGTAATCTTTTATTATATGATTATTTAATGGTTGCAAAGTACTCAGCTGTAACTTACTATCCCCCATTACCGGTCATTCTTGGTTTCTTCACTGTTATAAATACTACTGCATACACCTTTGCAAACAGCTGATTCTTTTTACATTTCTAAAAAGGCAAGGAAGGTCCATGGACAGTTTAAGGGTTTTCCACATGCATTTCCCCACATTTCCTTCTAAAAGAAAATGAATCTGGTGAACAGCTGGTTGATAAACATTGCCTACTTCTCTACTGGGGTATCTGTCTTCTCTTGATTTGTAAGAATGTTTTAGATATGAAGAACTTCAACACTTAGTCCATTGAAGACATGTCTATAAAGTCCTAAATTTAAATCAAAATTTAAAACATTTCAAGTCTGATGGTATAGTCAACAGCCCTACTGTTTGCTCACATGATACTTTTTAAAACAATAACACTGTTTGGTTTTTTTTTCCCTGCTCTTAAGCAATAACACTGTCTTAAAGTGTATGTAAGCTTGCAAATAAAGCGAGCAGCTAAATGTAATTCTGGTTAAAGATGGTATATTTAACACATGCTTTTATTTTGGCTCCCGCCTGAACCCTGTAAAATGAAGGGCAATGGCGCTTGTTTGTAAAGCCGCAAACCTCCAAGAATAAAGATAACAAGAGAAAGGATGATACTGGCAACAGTTACAAGGGAGAAAAAGAGATGGACAAGAAGGATCGCTCATTTCCCGGGATCTGTGTAGTTACCTTCAGGGAACGCTAACAAGCAACCTAGTTAATATGACAAAACTTCTGAAAGGCTCAAAAACTGGGGGTAAAGGCAGGAGGTCAAAATTAGGAAGATAAGTTCAAAGACTCTTTAAGAACATTCATAGGTTTCTTATTATAGAAACTGCAGGTCAGGCTCAGGGTGCCAATCGGCCTGCCCCAAACTAAAATGTTAGGTAAAACCTTCTTCCTCAAAAGAACCAGCACGCTGACAAAATGATGAAGACCAGACTGCGGCTAAGGGAACGAGCACCACCCAGCACTTGTGCTCGAAGAATACTTACAGATCTAGGCAAATTTGGGTTTCAACTAACAGGACAGGAAATTCACTAGAAAAATGGACAGAAACACACTTTATAGATTAGGAACTCCAAATGACCAATAAACAAACAAAAAGTTATTCAGCTTCATTAATAATCAAAAAATGCAAATTAAAGCCACAATGAAATGCCATCACACACCCATCAAACTGGCAAAAATAAAACATTTGATCATAGGGCGGCACCTGTGGCTCAAAAGGGTAGGGTGCTGGTCCCATACGTCAGAGGTGGCGCGTTCAAACCCAGCCCTGGCCAAAAACTGCAAAAACAAACAAACAAATAAATAAATAAATAAATAAAAATTGACCATAAAGAGTGTCTAAGTTTACAGGGCCCAATTATGTCAGAAGACAGTTTGGTGTTATCCAGTAAAGTCAAAGACAAGCATATCCTATGACTTGCAACTCCACCACTAGACACAGACTCCTAAAGAAATTAATGTGCATACGTAGTAAAGTATATACGAATGTTGGCAGCAGCATTTTCTGTAGTAAAACAAAACTATAAACCACTCAAATGTTCCTAAGAGTGGAATGAATATATAACCATCTGTATATCTTCCTATATTTGAGGATACTATTCTGTATAGCAATGAAAAAATTAGTTATATATTACAATACAGATAAGTTATCACAATAACTAATTAGTTATATATTACAATATAAATAAGTTATCACCTTTACCCCCAATTTTTGAGCCTTTTTATCACTTTTAGCCCCCAATTTTTGAGCCCTTTGAGCCTTTTTGAGCCTTATTAGTTATATATTACAATATGGATAAGTTATCACCTTTACCCCCAATTTTTGAGCTTTTTAGAAGTTTTGTCATGTAAGTTTCACAATGTGAAAGAAGATTCAAAATAATATGCATAATATTCTCTTCATATAAATTCATATAAATACAATATTCTATTCATGTGAGATTCAAAAACATACAAACTATATTATTTAAGGATGGCTCCCTCTGGGGATAAGGACCAAATGGGATAGTAATCTCATCAGGTCACGTTGGGGGCCTCTAAGATGCTGGCTATATTCTTTTTCCTGCCCTGGTTGGTAGTTATATAGTACTAGGTGCATAATTACTGATTAAATTGCATATACAGTCAGACACTGTATACGACATTTCAGTCAATGACAGCATTTATGATGATGCTCATAAAACTTCAACAGAGCTAAAACATTCCTATTGCAGGTGATGCTGTAGCTGTTCTAACTTTGTATTGCAACATAATAGTCACGTGTTTGTGGTGATGCTGATGTTAACAAATTTAACATGTTGCCAGTAACATAAAAGTATAGTGTTTACAATTATATGCAGTACATAATACTGGATAGGGATAAATGACTATGTTACTGGTTTACATATTTACCATGTGATACTTTTTATCATTAGAGTTCATTCCTTGAACTTATTTTAAGTTATCTATAAACTCAGGCAAATTCCTTAGGCGGTATCCAGCAGAAGGCACTGCTAACATAGGAGACGACAGACTTTACTGCCATGAAGATCTTCCGGTGGGGCACGCTCGATGCGGTGGTGGAAAA
>NW_003852398.1:32680330-32682799 GCF_000181295.1 Otolemur garnettii | reverse complement strand
GGGTTAATGGTGGAACCTCACCTATGAAGCATATTGCAAGGGTACAAGTCAAATCTATCAAGCATTGAACACAAAAGTCTTAACACTGTGATTAAGTAAATGAGTAATTTAAGTAGGGTATAGTAATGAGTAATTAATTACTAGGATATAAGCACTCCAACTTGTACAAATAATCAACACATTGAATCCCACAAAAAAAATGAACAAATACATATATATATTATTTCATTTAGTAAAAATCCCGAAATATATTAAACAAGTCCTCCCCTATGCACAGAATGAGCAACAGGAGAATGTCACAGGAAACCCTAAAGGCAAGCAAACCAGTGTAAGGAAACCTCATTTTACAAAGGCTTGCTTAAATCTGTTAACTCAAAATCAAAGGTGTGCCTTAATTTATGAGGTTCTCATTTGAGTACTTTAAAACATTAATGGTAAATCCCTCAACATAGTATTCCTGAAAAAAAAAAAAAAGAAAAAAGATAATGGTAAATGGTCTAAATGGCTTATAATAAAAGAAAATCGTCTAAGTCATTAGAACAATTAGAAGAAGAGTTGAAAACAAAAGTCAGTCACTCAGTACCCAGAATGCCAAGGGGGAAAAAAAAAGACAAAAATAGAAAGAAACAGATCTACCACTGGTCCTCTGGGGGACGTCTGGATAGGGCTGACGACTACCCTTCCAACACAGTAAGCCAACACATCTTCTAATTGCCAAACTCCTCTAATGGAACACGTGTATCATCTCCTTTAAGTATTAATATTTTTTTAAAACCAGGAAGTTGAAAGTGAAAGGACATTAAATATTTAATCTAAATCTGTTCTTAATAGAAGTATTATTCTTTACTTACTAAAGTAGAATCCTTGGGAAAGAAAGACCTACTTCAAAAAAAATTCTATAGTGCTATAGACTGTAGCACTTATTTAATTTACAAAAGATAATATATGCAAGTGTGCACAATTTTTATTATGAATTGAACTGAATTCATTGTTAGTGTGACAGGCTTGACATCAGTCCTTTTATAGGAAAGAAAACACGGAGAGGGAAGTGGGAGGAATGAGTGTCTTTCATCGAATCGTGTCCTGGCTCACAGCCATTTGGTGCTCGTCCAGGATGACGCAATTGTTGAGTCAGAAGCTGCTCCGCTGACGTCATGATCAAAATGACAAACTGGTCTCTCAGCCCTTCAATAGTCAAAACAGTATGAATAACAGAAAGGTGCCATGCAGGTGTTTCAGACAAAAAAAATGTTTTTAAGAAATAAATTACGTTTCAAGAATACCAATTTCTTTCCTTTTGGTTATCTCACTTAGTCTGTTAATTTTTTATGATCCTATGAAAGCAGGTTGATGACAACGCTCACAGTATGAGGCAGGCACTGTGCCACATCATCTACAGGAATTATCTTGGTTATTTTCATCTTGGCGACGTTCGGAGAGTAAGTTCTATTAATACCCCCACTTTAAGGAGAAGGAAAGTGAGGTTCGGAGGGTCAGATGTCCAAGGTAACTGGGGCAGTGGCCCTGTGAGAACTGTTACAGAATCTAGATTCTCAGACCCCCCTGAAGAGTTTCCTTACTGTGTCCTGTTGCTCTTCATCTGGATGACATATTGATGTAATTTACTAGGGAAATGCATTTGATGACTTTTAAGGGAAGGTAGAAAAGTCATGAAAAGGCTTCGTGGCCATCAGAGAAAATGTTACCAAAAACTCAAAGAAGGAGATGTCCTGAAATGGTTTAAGCTGGAATCAGAAAGTTCTGAGTGAGGATGCAAGGAAAAAACTCAAGTTCTCAACTGGAGTTAGGAACTGTGCTCAGAGCTGCAATTGTAATGAGCAAGACGGATTGTGTTTTCATGAAGCTTCTGCAGCTCATTCTAGGAGCCATGTCACCG
Source organism: Otolemur garnettii (assembly GCF_000181295.1). Taxonomy (NCBI): domain Eukaryota; kingdom Metazoa; phylum Chordata; class Mammalia; order Primates; family Galagidae; genus Otolemur; species Otolemur garnettii. The sequence goes on along the minus strand of NW_003852398.1, from coordinate 32,680,902 downwards.
AGTGGCCGGTTAAAGTATACTGTGACTCATACGGCCATGAGAGAGTGTGGAAGGACCTTTAAATTCAGGAGTATCCAACCTTTTTTCTTCTCTGCTACAAACTGGAAGAGTAATAACTGTCCTGAGCCACAGACTAAATAAATACACAAACACTAACAAAAGCTGATGAACAAAAAATAAAAGGTCCGTACATACTAAGGTATCTGAAAACACAGATAGATAAGCAAAACAGGCCTCAACTAATCAGCATGTGGCCCATGGGTAGGAGGTTGGACACCCCTGACTGGTGTTAGGAAGTCTAGCATTGGTGCTAGGAATTGGAGGTAAGCAGACAGGGAGGTCAAGGAGAGGAGACAGAATGTGCAGAAGTCTCCCAGTACGCAGAGTTACAGCTCTTTTCGGGGAACTCAAAAGCAAAAGAAGAGGACCAACAAAAATACTAAAAAACACTAAAAAATTCTGTCCAGCCATGGTTCTAAGTGATCTGGAAGTCAAAGGTTAAATTTTGTAAGGTGTAAATATAAGATGTAATGTACAGAAGGGACAGCAACAAGACAGAAACCTTAACGGTA
>NW_003852398.1:32672615-32680244 GCF_000181295.1 Otolemur garnettii | reverse complement strand
AAGCAACAGGCGACTAGCAGGGTTCCAGATGACCTTCCACCACCACCTCTGCTCCCTGGGTGACCATCAGCATCTCATTTAGCCTCCTTGCACTTCACCTCTCTCTCTTCTGTGACTCATGGCTAAAGCCACTTATCAGGCAGGGGGCAAGATGATCGACCTCATAGTTTTCTCAGGAAATCTTTTCGGTTCTAATATCCAAAATCCAAATTCTCTAACTGAGAAACATTATGGCAAAGAACCAGGGATGATTGATAACAACACTATCTCAGTGAGAACCAGTGACAGTAGACAGTACTGTGTGTGAGATGGCTACTGCTGTTATTCCCACCGCATAGACAAAGTCAGAGACGTTACCTGCCTCATTTCAAATAACTAGCCATTAGTGGGGATAGAGTCTCTCTCAGATGTCCCAGCCCTAGAGTCCATGGCCTTTATGTCACACTTCTCTTTTAAGCATTATGTAGCCCATGATACTCTGAGTACATTTATAGTAATTAGCTTTCTTTTTATCTTCATGATGTTCTTGGAAGGCAGACAGGTTACTATTACTCCCATTTAGAGATGGGGATTCAATAATTCCTCGTTATTTGTAAAATAAAGGTGTAACAACAAACAACCTGATGTGTGAGCACTCAGTGAACCCACCCTATTTGTTACTGTTTTTTAACTGCATGGTGGTAAGAGGTGCTTCTTACAATTTTCACTTAGTAAATACTTATTCCTTGATTTCACTCATCTGTAATTCTCAGATTTTACCCCGGAGAGGTCCTTCAGGGATTTGGGGAAAGCGCTGGCACTAGAATCCTAGTTTCATGGCCCCGATTTCTACGCTCTTCCAAACGTAGCAGGTTACACAGGCTACATAAACCAACGCTGGAGAGACCCCCACTACAAATGTCATTCTCTCAATTTTTTTGTATTTAATCTGTAAAAAGACAACTAGTAAAAGACATTTTACTTTTATAAATCGGAGTCATCTTAAGCTAACTTTTTTTCTAAATTGTAGAATTTTACTATTTATGTTCTTACAAGGCTGTATAACATGTAGCAACCTTTAGGGTAGTTAATATGCTATATAAAGCTTAGGACTGAAATATTATATTGTCCTAAGACTAGTCTGGGGAGTCTAAGCTTTAAAAGGAGTAAGACATGGAGAGAAAAGAACACTTTCACTACTCGGGAGGCTGAGGCAAGAGAATCACCTAAGCCCAAGAGATGGAGGTTGCTGTGAGCGGTGACGCCATAGCACTCTACTGAGGGTGACAAAGTGAGAACTCTGTCTCTAAAAAAAAAAAGAGAACACTTTTATACTGTTGGTGGGACTGCAAACAAATACGGCCTCTTTGGAAAGAAGTATGGAGAAGCCTCAACGAACTCAAACTGGAGCTTCCATTTGATCCTGTAGTCTCATTACTAGGCATCTACCCAGAAGAAAAAACATCATTTTATTATAAGGACATTTGCACTAGACTGTTTATCGCAGCTCACTTTACACTTGCCAAGGAAACAACCTAAATGCCCATCAACCCAGGAATGGATTAATAAACTGTGGTATACATATACCATGGACTATTATTCAGATACAAAAAAGATGGAGACTTTACATCTTTTGCATTAACCTGAATGGAGCTGAAACACATTCTTCTTAGTGAAGTATCACAAGAATGGAAAAGCAAGTGTCTAATGCACTCAATTCTGATCCGAAGCCAGGAGACAATCTAATACATGTCCACACAAGAGAAAAACTTAATTCAATTCAAGTTGGGGGCAGGGGAAGGAGAAAAAGGGGAGAAGGGCGGAGTGGTGGGCTCCCACTTAATGGGCATGATGTAAGGGTATATGGCACACCTTTGGGTGCGGGACATAAGTACAATTGGGACTCTATCTAACAAATGCAAAGATTATAACCTAATTGTCTGTACCTTCACATTAACTTGAAATTAAAAACAGAAAATAAATAATAAATAAATAAAAGGACTAAGACATTAGATGAGAGAGAAAAGTAGACCCCAACACAGTCTTCCATACCCCTACTGTATAAACATTCACTTTACTATAACATAAAGTCAGTTCTTCAATGTTATTTTTTTTTTTTTTTTTTTTTTTTTTGAGACAGAGCCTCAAGCTATCCCCCATCACAGCTCACAGCAACCTCCAACTCCTGGGCTCAGGTGAGTCTCCTGCCTCAGCCTCCCAAGTAGCTGGGGCCACAGGCGCCCACCACAACGCCCAGCTATTTTTTGGTTGCAGCCGTTATTGTTGTTTTGGCAGCCTGGGCTGGATTCGAACCCGCCACCTTAGGTGTATGTGGCTGGCGCCTTAGCCACTTGAGCCACAGGCACCGAGCCCTTCAATGTTATTTCAAATGTGTCCTGTTAGCTCACCAGTGAAACCAACCACCATATCAATAAGTATTTATACTGTGCACTAGACATCATTGTATTAAATATCAGCTCATTCTAATCCTTACAAAAACCTTATGCGTTATTACTAGCTCCATTTTCCCTGGTAAGGTAACTTTCCCATAGAAAGTTACATAATGTTGATGAGGAAAAAAAAAAAAAAAAAACCCTGCCAGGGCCACTGCCTATAGAGCTTTCTTGTTCTATCCAAGTCTACAAGGGATTTCTTCATGGATTCCACTTTCCTCCCACATCCCAAAGCTGCAGGCATTAGGGTTATTGGCATTTCCAAATGGTCCCAGTCTTGAGTGTGCGTGGGCATGGGTGTGAGTGTACCTGGCAATGAACGGCATCCAGTCCAAGGCTGGTTCTCGCCTTGAGCCTTGTGCCGGCAGGACAGGCTCCGGCCACCCATAACCCTGAACTGGAGTCAGCACACTGGAAACTGAATGAGTGGCTGAAGACGAATTATTCTAAAGTAAAAGTTCATAAAACCTATGCTAACCATCTGAGGGCACAGCAGTAAGCGATGTGATAGAAAAACACTCAGCGAGCCCACCCTGCATGGTATTGGTTTTGAAAGGCAGGGTGGGAGGAGGTGCTCCTTACAGCTTTTGCCTTGCAAACATTTATTCCTTGATTTCACTCACATCAACTATGACCGCCGTCACTCACTGATTCACCAAAAACTGGGCAATTAGCTTGTTTTTATTAATCTTTCTTACATGTACAGATAGATCATATTTATTCCAATGTTTAATATTTCAAGCATTTTGGGTCTTTACTTAGAAGTTTAGTGATGCTTTGTGACCAGAAATATGACATGGGAATTTACCGCCTGCCTTTGTCAAATAGCTTATCGGGAAACCGGTTTTATCAAAGGTTGTTACATTTACAGTCATAGTTTTCAAGAACCTATCCACAAGGTTAAGTGAGGACTTACTATATTGGGATTCCAAATGAAGCAGACCTCTCCAGCTGCCAAACTCTTAACTACTGTGCTAAATATACAACATTATATCTTTAATCAAGAGCACATCATTACGAAGCCCACGCTGTATGCCGTATCCTAAATGTAGGTTATCAAAGTGAGTAACTGAAAAGTTAATGATAATCAGCAGGCAGGTGAATCCATGGCCACTTGGCTGGGTGGGACAGCGGCTGGGGTCAACCACAGGCTGTGTCAGGGCCATTGTGCCACTGCTCTTTTTTTCCTCCTCCTTCAAAACATGCTTAAAATTCCATGGCACTCGCCATTTGAAACATGGGATAGCCTTCTAATCTGTTCTAGCCTATGTCCTGCAGACCTCAAATCTCCAATTCACACAGCATGTCTCCAGAAGAAAAGATGAGATGAGACGGCAGACGAAGATAGGTCTCTATCCAGCTATTTAATAAGGTCGGCGTCATTTCAATGTTAACCAAATTTATGTTTTTTTCATCTATCATTAAAATTTTAACTTGACAAAGGTGTAGCAGGCCTTGATAAATACATAGGAAACTGAAGTTTTGTGTTACTGTAAAAATTATAGAAATAGCGAATTAAAATTCCCAAATGTGGATGATTTCTGGATGATAAGGAAAAGCCAGCTATGAAAACAATTTTCAGATCCCAGTTGTCACTAAAATGACACATTCTTAAACGATGTTGACAGAGTATGGCAGCATACCTGAAGCCTTCACAGGGTTACAACTATACCTTCTTATTACATATGAGCTGTTTTAAAAACTAAAAGTACTGCAAGCATTTGTTCATTTTAGGATTAGGAGTGATATATTTTCTTCCTGAGCAGAAAACACTCAGAAAAATCAGAAAATCAAGCAAGATTCTTCTATCATTCAAGATTGCTTGGCAGAAACACCGTGCCTGTTACAAGGCTAATGAAACAGATTTCTGGCATTACCAAAGCAGTAATAAGAGGGTGATCTTACGTACACAGGGCTCAGTGTTTTATGATTTACAATATAGGCTTTAAAAGCAGGGCAAAGGAAATCCTTTCTCAGAGAGGGCAAACTCTTCTTAATGAGAAATTTCCTCCTGCCTCTCTCTCTTTTCCTGAATGCTTAAATCTCAGAGTAAACAAAATGTATACTCAATACAAAATATATCAAATGTCCACATGCTGAAAAATATACAAAAATCTTTTGCTATGATCTTACTACAGTTTATTTGAATTGTCTTACCAAAGTAAAAAGTAGAGAAGAATGTTCAAAATCTTCTCATTTGTTACGAAAGAGAATGTCATCTATAACATATGTATAAGCTGCAGTCATTTTATAAGTTGTTATCATCAGATTTGTACGAACTGAAACTGGAACTAGTAGTGGAATTTCCCTCGTCTATTAAAAAACAAACAAATAAATAAAGTAACCTGAGACCTGAAACTTATAGCTTAAGCTGCTGCCACTACTTCTTGGCCCAAGTCTTATGATAATTATTTTTACAGAGTTATTATTTTCAACACATTGGTAAAGAATTAAAGGCCTTCTTCATCACTTACATGTCTCACGTGCTATTTCTAATATCTGTCCAAGGGAATAGGCAGTAACTTTGGGGAAAATCCATTTCACTAGACACAGATCTGGAGACTGCCAAGAGCTAAATCAGGTGTTCATTTTTGCTGCCCAAGAATTTCAGCCTAAAAAAAACCACCCCTTCCCTCTAATCAGGAAATATGTAATCAATCACATTCCCATTGTAGAAATTTAGACCAAACCAAACACCAAGAAATAAATACTACGTGTGTGAAATGACTGATAGTCTCAGGAAGATACAGCTCTGTGAAATGTCTCTTCTAAAATACAACTTCTATGCAATCCTTCCACACCCAGTAGCTTTGTTTTGGGGAGGATAAAGTCCAAATTTCTTCAGTTAGCAAATACAGCTTCATATTCTGTCCCATCTGCCTTTCCAAAATAAGCTCTCACTCCGTTAGGTACCTACCCAGTACCAGCTTCTAATCCCTGCCCCCGCAGTTAGGCTGTCTGAATTTCTGTTGATTAGTGTCTTTTTGGTCTGAAGACTATACCCTCAAAATACAGGTAATGTGACAGACTCACCCTGCCTCCTACAGTTCTTCAGAGTTCTCAAATCTCTGGGCATCCAAAGAAGGCTTCTTAATCATTCCAGCCCACAGCTGTGCGGTGGATTACCTACTGATTTTGCCTCAAAGCAGCAACTCACCTTTCTGGTAGCATATGTACCTTCAGGTAAAACTACTGAAAATGCTGCTGAAACCGTAAACCACAACACTCAGTGAATGACTAAAAATAAGGACAGGTTATAAGGTGCTATAACACTACTCTCAAAAACTGATCTAATAATTCATTAAACTAACACTGTTGATTTTAAATATTTCTGGATTCCACATTTGCAAGTTTACCTACTTGGTACAATTTATTTGTGATCCCCAAATCAATATTTGCAGTGCTTTCTTGGCCATTCATGGATAAGCACGGAGCGGTGAAATCTTTGAGTTTTTTCTGATTGATATACGTATTCCCAACTGAGGACAAACCAAGCTGTACTCTTGGCCTTTTTTTCATCTCCCAAACTGTAAGTAAGTGTCAGTTTCATGGTAAATTTAGTCTACATATTTTTGCAGTTTTGTCCTTTTTTGTTGGTTATTTTGCTGGGGTTTTTGTGTTTTGTTTTGTTTTGTTTAGAGATGAGGCCTCACTCTGTTGCCCAGGCTGGCCTCCAACTGCTGGCTGTAAGCAGTGCTCTCACTCCACCCTCCCACGTGGCTGGGACAATCCGCATTAGTTGCAGCACCTGGCTGGTGATTTTGCTGTTTAAAATAACTTCCAGGCATGATGATGAAATGTTATGTAGGGTTCCTAAGCATAAAATGGCTGTGACATACCTGAGAAAGGACACGTATCCTATAAGCTTTGATTAGGCATAATTTATAGTGCTGTAGGCCATGAGTTCAACACTAATGAAGCAATGATGCATATAAAATTAGGTGTCTTTTCCCCCCAAATATTTGTTACATGCCTATCATGTAAAAGGCTTAAGTTGGGGCTTTTAGTGTGCCCATCACCCGAAGAGTGTTCACTGTACCAAATGGATAAAGTTTTTCCCTCACCCCCTCCCATTATACCCGCTTTCTTGGTACCCCATGTCCTTTACACCTCTTTGTGCCCGTGGGTGCCCATCATGTACCTCCTAATTATTAGTGAGTACATGTGGTGTTCATGTTTCCATGCCTGAGATACTTCATTGGGATGACGTTCAGTTCTATCCAAGTTGCTGCAAAGGACACTATTTCATCCCTTTTATGGCTGAGTAGTACTCCATGGTATATGCATACCACATTTTCTTTATCCGGCATGAACTGACAGGCATTGAGGTTGGTTCCACATCTTTGCAATTGTGAATTATGCTATAATAAACATCCAAGTGCAGATGGGTATTTGATAAAATGACTTTTTTTCCTTTGGGTAGATACCTGGTAGTGGGATTTCTGGATCGAATGGTAAGTCTGCATTTCTTTCTCTGAAGAATGTCCATACTGTTTTCTACAGAGATTGTACTGACTTGTAGTTACACCAACAGTGTATAAGCTTTCCTATCTCTCTGCATCCACAGCAGCATCTATTGTTTTTTTGACTTTTTAATAACAGCCATGCTGACATGGGCATGATCACATTTCACTGTGATTTTACTTTGCATTTCCCTGATTAGTGATGTTAAGCCTTTTTTCATATATTTGCTGGCTATTCATCCATATTCTTTTGAACAGGTGCTGTCCATGTCTTTTGCCCACTTTTTAAGGGGGTTGTTTTCTTCTTGCAGTTTGTTTTAGTACTTTGTAGATTCTGGATATTAGCCCTTTATCAGATGTATAGTTTGCAACTATTTTTCCTGCTCTGTGGGCTATTAACTCTGTTGATTTATTTCCTTTATTGTACAGAAGTTTTTAATTAAGTCCTGTTTATTTATTTTTGTTGTTGCTAAATTCGCTTTTGGAGTCTTAGGTATAAATTCTTTGCCAAGGCTGATGTCCATCAGTTTTTCCTGTGTTTTCTTCTAGAATTTGTTTGTTTGTTTTGGGTTTTGGGGGGTATTTTTTTGGCCCAGGGCTGGGTTTGAACCCGCTACCTCCGGCATATGGGCCCTAGTCTTTTGAGCCACAGGCACCACCCTTCTTCTAGAATTTTTATAATTTCCTGCCTAAAAGTCTTTTATCCATCTTGAATTTCTTTTTTTTTTTTTTTT
>NW_003852398.1:32668138-32671939 GCF_000181295.1 Otolemur garnettii | reverse complement strand
GAATTGTTCTTTTTGCTTAAGATTACTTTGGGTATTCAGGCTCTTTTTCTTGGTTCTAAATGAAGTATAGAATTATTTTTTCTAGAACTGTGAAATACACATTATGTCAGTATTTTGGTGGGGATTGCTTTGAACCTGTAAAGTCACTTTGGGTAGTATTGGCATTTTAACAATGTTGATTCTACCAATCTATGAGTGTGGGGCCTTTTGTGTCACCCATGGGTTTTTCATCAGAGCTTTGTAGTTCTCCTCGGAGAGCTTTCACCTCCTTGGTTAAGCATACTCCCAGGTATTTTATTTTCTTTGTAGCTATCGTAAATAGTGTTGAGTCCTCAATTTGACTATTCTCAGATCGACTGTTGTCAGCATATGGAGATGCTACACATTTGGTACATTGATTTTGTTAACCTGAGACTAAGCTGAATTTATTTATCAATTTTAGGAGTCTTCTGGTAGAGTCTTTAGGATTTCTAGATATAAGATCGTATCATCAGCACATAGAGATAGTCTGACTGCCTCCTTCCCAGCCTGAATACCACTCATTTTCTTCTCTTGCCTGACTGCTCCGGCTAGGACTTTTAGTGCTATGTTGAACAGAAGTGGGAACAGTAGGCACTCAAGGTGTCTTTAAACAGAAACACACATAAAACAAAGTTACGTATCGATAATAAGTTGATGAGATTGTTTCGGAGGCTCTGTATTTCCCCTAGGAACGGTTCAGTATTTGCTAAAATTCAATGTCCACTGAGACATTTTAGAACATAATTAGTGTGAAGAGTGAAAACTGTGTATCTGTATGATGAAATATTAAGTAGTACCCATTACAAAGTATACTGTAGATCAGCAAACTTCTTCAGTAAAGGGCCAGACAGTAAATATTTTAGGCTCTGCAGGCCATGCGTCACACATTCCTTTTTGTTTACTTATTTGTTTTTATAACCCTTTAAAATGTAAAAATCATTCTTAGCTCATAGCTCTTGAGAGGCTGGGTTTGGCTTGTAGGCCACAGCTTACTGACTTCTGATACAGATCAAGATGTACTGCCATGATGGGTCTCCACAAAATATTAAGAGAAGAAATCAGATTAAAAAGCTTTGGGCATATGTTAAAATAAGAAAAATTAAATAAAACGTATGGGTAGAATGATTCCATTTTTGTAGGTCATTATGTACTTATGAATGCAGAAAAATAAAAATGCCTAGGAAGATACAGACCAAAATATTAGTAGTGTTTCTAAAATATTAATAGTGGGGTGGTTGATTTATGGGGGATTTTTATATTTAATCTTTATTTATTTAGAGACAGGGTCTCACCCTGTGGCCTGGGCTAGAGTGCAGTGGTGTGATCATAGGTCACTGCAGCCTTAAACTCCTGAGCTCCAGTGATGCTCCTACCTCAGCCTCCTGAGTAGCTATGACTACAGGCATATACCACCGTGCCCCACTAATACTTGACTTTTTTTGTCAAGATGGGGTCTCCTTATGTTTCCCAGGCTGGCCTGGACCTCTTGGCCTCAAGTGATCCACCTGCCTCGGCCTCCCAAGTGCTAGAATTAGAGGTATGAGCCACTGTGCCTGGCCTTTATATATTTAATATTTAATTTCTTCTCTTAAACTTTTGAAGGAAATGGCAAACCTATCTCCAAAAGAAAACTTTGACTTATGTATAGCCTGTGCCTAAATGAAATCCATCCATTTATCTGTATAGACATTCATGCATTCATCCGTTTAATCACCCCCCCCATTAAACAAAGATTATTATATACATTTATTTTTGTCAGCACACTGACTGCTTTTCCTTCTTAAAAAAGCTCTAAAGGCTCAATTTTAAAATTTTATATAAATATAGAAAGAGAATGGGTCTTACATATTTGTAAATATTTTTCCCACAAATGTTCCTTCTGTTGTTAAAAAGTTCCAAATAATTACTTTTCTCTTCATGCATGCCAATGTACTGAAATTTTATACAAATTCCTAATTCATGTTCCAGAATGGGTGGTAAAACTGAGGTGGGGGTTGGCAGAAGAGAGCTCTTACAGGTTTTTCTCTTCTTAGCCTTCCAAGTCCCTGAGAAAAGATAACGAAGGTCAAAGACGATCATTCTGTCTTTTTGTGGTGGTTTTTAAAGAATGGTAATACAGGCTGGGCATGGTTGCTTCTGCTTGTAAATCATAGCACTCTGGGAGACCACAGCAGGAGGATCCTTGGGTTTAGGATGTTGAGACCACCCTGAACAAGAAGAGACCCTGTCTCTACTAACAGTAGAACAAATTAGCCGGGCATTGCGGCAGGCAACTCTAGTCCCAGCCGCTTGGGAAGCTGAGGCAGGAAGATTGCTTGAGCCCAGGATGAGGTTACTATGAGTTAGGCTGATGCCACAGCAACTCTAGCCTGGCAAAAGAGTGAGACTCTGCTCCCCACCAAAAGAAGAAGAATAGTAATACAATTTTCCTTAATTTCTTTGCTTTTGGAAATGGGAGTGACAGGGTACTGAAGCATCTACTAAGACAGGAAGACCTTATTATAAGTTGATGAATTCTGCTGGACATGCTGTGTTTGAGAGACCAGTAACTTATTCAAGGATAACCAGTAGGTAGTTGGAAATATTGAACAGGAGATGAAGAGAATAGATCTGAGCTGGAAATCTAGAAAATTATCAGTGTTCACCGCATATGGAAAAATGGTAACTTAAACGGAGAGGATGAACACTCGGGGAGAGGAAGAAAACGGGCATGCGGAGGAGAACTGCTTCCCTCTTCTGCACTTCTATGCCAGGGAGAGGGCGTCTTTCCTTAAACCTCAGGAGCAAGCTCTGCTAACGTTCCTTCTGCAGCCTCCTCATCTTTCTCAATCTCCATAGAATTGAAGAGAGTTGGGGCCTTGCTCTGGATTAAGTTTTGGTTTAAGGGAATGTTGTGGCTGGTTTGATCTTCCATCTAGACCACTAATATCCATGTCAGCAATAAGGCTGTTTGATTTTCTTATCATTCACATGTTTGCTGGAGTAGCACTTTTAATTTCCTTTAAGAATGTTTCCTTTGCTTTCTCGACTTGGCTAACTGGAACAAGAGGCCTGGCTTTCAGCCTGTCCAGGCTTTCAACATGCCTTTCTCATTAAGTTTAATCATTTCTAGCTTTTGATTTAAACTGAGAGATGTGTGGCCCTTTGTGTCACCTGAACATTTAGAGGCCAATTTAGGGTTATTAATTAGCCTAATTTCAATATTGTTGTGTCTCACAGATTAGGGAGGCCCTAGGGGAGAGAGAGAGACAGGGAATGGTCAGTTGGTGGAGCACATGAACCGCATGCATGTACTGATTAAGTTCACCATTTTATATGGGTGAAGTTTGTGGTTTGTCAAAACGATTACAATAGTAACATCAAAGATCCTTGATCACAGATTATTCTAACAAATATTATGAGAAACACCAAGATGTGATGAACGTGAAGTGGGCTCATGCTTGTCAGAAAAATGGAGCCAATAGATTTGCTCAAGGCAGAGGTCCCAGAGATCTTTGATTTGTAAAAAACCCAGACGTCTAAGAAAATGAGGTTTGACTGCACGTGACTATGAGAGAATACTTCTAGAATGGCCACACCTGTTATACTATCGATGGTTCTCAGAAGCATGGAGGGCTTCACAGACACTCAGTCCCCCAAATACTGATTTGGTAAGTCTAGTATACAGCCTAGAACTTCCCACATGGTTCTAATTAGTGATTCTCTAGAGGATCCACTTTTTATTCATCATAGTTTTTGTCGTATCCAAAGGTGACAGAACACAGAATTTACATGTTATGT
>NW_003852398.1:32662603-32667925 GCF_000181295.1 Otolemur garnettii | reverse complement strand
TTTTGGCGGGTCCGGGCTGGGGATTCGAACCCGCCACCTTAGGTGTACGTGGCTGGCGCCTTAGCCGGTTGAGCTATAGGCGCCGAGCCCATGTTATGTACTTTCAGCAGACAGCCAAAAGAATTTCTACATGGTGCCTCTGTAATTGCTAATTGTTTAGTTTAGTTCAAACCAAGATCAACATTTTTTACTTGGTAAACTGCCAGGGATACTTTTTAGAGAAAACAACCAATTTCTTAGTATCATTTACATCATCAACTATCCTAATTTTTGTACACCACTGTAATTTAAAATAAATTAAGTATCATTGTACAAATTTGACAAATGCTAACCCCAATTCTAACTTCCTTTTTCTAGTTTTCAAGAAGAAAGGAGTTTCGCATTAAGTTCCTTAAATATTGGTAACAACAGAGATGTTCAAATCTATAGTTTTTAGGTTCTATTCTCTGTGAAAGCAGGTAGAACCACAGGATTTAGCAACCTGAGTTTCATGAATGCGCTGTAGCCAGGTCTAAGAGGATTATAAAAGTGCAAGATTATAATACTGTGGATGGTTATGGTGGCTCACGCCTGTGATCCTAGCTCTCGGGGAGGCCGAGGCAGGTGGATAGGTTGAGCTCATGAGTTTGAGACCAGCCTGAGCAAAAGTGAGACCCCCCATCTCTACTAAAATAGAAAAACTGAGGCAAGAGGATCTCTTGAGCCCAAGAGTTGGAGGTTGCTGTGAGCTATGACACCACAGCACTCTACCCAGGGCAATAGCTTGAGATTCCGTCTCAAAAAAAAAAAGATTACAATATTGTAAGTACACGTCTTTTATGCCGCTGTTGTTGGGCAAAAGGTCAATTACTTTCATTAGATTCTCAAATTGGTTTATGGCCCAAGATAGCTTAAGAATACTGATCCATGCAGTGGAAGTAAAAGGGTCAGTAAAATACATGTATACTCTGTATACTCCAAAAAAAATTATTTACAGGGCGGCGCCTATGGCTCAAATAAGTAGGGCACCAGCTCCATATGCTGGAGGTGGTGGGTTCAAACCCAGCCTGGGCCAAAAATTGCAAAAAAAAAAAAATTATTTTCATACTTTAACACAGGCTAAAGTGTTAAATGTCCTTCCATTTCCAGCTAACTATCATATTAATTTTGAGTTCACTGGAAGAACAGATTTAAGTGATATTATGAATAGAAAAGTATGCCAACCCAATAAATTATCTTTTTCACTCAAAGAAAACATGCTAATTTGCTATCAATAATTCTGATTTTGTACCATGTAGTGAAATCATACCCTCAAAGGCTTCCTTTTAGATAGGGAAAAGATTTTAAAGTGTTCAAAGGTTAAAGGGCTACAGTGTAAACTACTACCTTAACTAAGTATATAATGTTTTATTGTTGAAAAATAAATGTGGGTATTTTTCTTAGATTTTAATTTTTATAGCTTTCAAAATAAGTTTTAAAGTGGACAAAATCCCCATCTTCATATAATTTACAGGTTAACATTTGTGGATAATCTTATTTCCTATTATTTTAAATAAAATCTGCAGACCTTTTAGAAGCCTTCTGGTTTGTAATTTGATTTCATAAAACTACTCTGATCTTAATAAAAAACTAAGCACTTGCATTTCCTAAGTTGCAGAAACAATGTGACTTAGTATACATGAAGACCATTAGATCTTCACTAATTTTTCAATAAAAAAAATTGTATAGAATTCTGCAGCCGATACCTTTCATGCGAGGATAATACCTGGCTGGTTTAGGTGAATAAGTGGTTCACTACCTCCAGACAACTGCTTTGCATGTAACAGGTCTTTGAAGACATTGCTAAGCTCTTTTCCTTTTTTCCAAGATATCTGAAGGGGGAAAAATTCTTTTTTTTTTTATATGAACATTTTCCCCAAACATAGTTCTAGTGAATAAATGAATTACTGTACATTGAAAGTAGGTCATAGAAAATGCCCAAATAGGATCCCAAGTAAATTAAATACGGTAAGGAATAAGTCAATTTGAGAAACTTCCTTTTCCTTTATTAAAACTACCTTATAAAATTTCTCATTATAAGGTAGAGGTAGTCAAATCCACTGAAATAGTACTAATAACTTTTAGGGTCTTTCTAAAAGATCTGGTAAGTCTTAAAAGACCTTATAAGGTACCTAATCAATCAGTACAGTGGTGCCTCTTTTTGTGTGTTTAAAAGAGGCGGAAATGAACAAGTTAAAAGGCATTTTCCTAGCTCTGACTGCAAGTCACAAGCTTGATCCTGCTGGAAGCCAGCTGGCGTGGTGCCCATTTACAGTAAGTTGTTTACTCCCTGTCTGACAATCACGCCACAGAGAGAGAAAATGCCTGCAGACACAGTCAGAGTGTCTTTGCAAGATGGACCAATAGAGAAAGAAGGGTTTATAAGCTTTATTTATTAAATCCTTACAGGTATTATTTTTAATATTGCTCCAAACTATTTCACTTTCCATAGCCTCAGCATTTTTAAGTCAGATTATCATCCCCAATAGAAAATCGTACAGTAATAGTGTATCAATAGAATGAGTAGTTTCCTGTAATCTTTTAAGTACCTTTTAAATACAATTTTAAAGGCCACAATATCTATCATGAAATGGATTTAAACCTAAGTCAGTTAGACTTAAATTGCTTTAAATAAGCAATACTTAGCATAAAGCCTGAGAAGAGTAAGAAAGAGAATATCAAAAGAACTAGAAAATAGAAATAAACTCTGGGCTCAGCGCCCATAGCTCAGTGGTTACGGCGCCAGCCACAGACACCAGGGCTGGGGGGTTCGAGCCCGGCCTGGGCCTGCTAAACAATGACAACTACAATATAAAAAGAAAAAAAAAACCCAGAAACTCTGATTATTAAGCAAAATGTGAGAAACAAGTGTATAAGTATCAGCAATTTCACTTAAATCCCAAGCCCAAAAGGCAGAACTAATCACTGTATTAACCATATAGGATTATAGATTTTATTACAATTTATTTAGGACCTCAGATTAATCTGCTCATACCTCCCTCCCCTGATGCTTAATTTTTAGTCTGTTCTGTCCTCAAATTTGGAATTTCAATTCCTACAGTCTTTTTATCCCATTTTCTCTGTTACTTTTTTTACTTCCTGTGTTTCTCATAATTTCCATTTCTTAAAAAGAAAAATAACATGGACATTTTATCCAATTAATTTAATTAGCAAATTATCCTCCACCTTTTCCTAACCATTTACTTTTTTTCTTAAAAAACTTAGTGCTAGTGATCCTCATACTTACTGTTAATTTTCTTTTTAAGAGCCCAAACAAGAAGGAATATACCATCAGTGTGTGGGTACATGGAGTATGGGGACTAGCTGTGGGTTGGAGCACATATGTTATTTCTAAGACCTCACTACAGTGTAAGATTTAAATTAGAAGTCAGTTAGGAGGTGAATAAATAAAATCAAATTCTGTCTTTGTCTCAAAAGTTGATAATACCTGTAAAGGTGCCAGATTCACGGCCTGGCTAATTACAAAGTTTATAAACCGGATTTCAAAATAACACAGAGTCAAGTTCCTCCCACCTCCTCAGTCATTTCTAAATCCAAAGGACTAAAACAGCATCAACTATTCATGAAATAGTTTGGAAGTTATATATTTGTAATAGATTGCTGGTGTATTTGTATAGGATGGCAGATTCATTTGTCAGCACAATGTAAATAGCTTGAAGTAAGATGATGCACAAAGTCCAAATTTAGGTTGAAAAATACAATAATTGTGGGACTAGTTCCATATCTCAAATTCCTAGCTTCCACTTTCCCTTTTAATTTTAGCCAGTAAAAAAGACAAAAAGCATGAACATCACTTGATTAATTTTTTTTTCTTTAAAAGACAGGGTCTTGCTTTGTCATTCAGGCTGGAGTGCAGTGGCCCACTTATAGCTCAATGTAGCTTCCGACTCCTGGGCTCAAGTGACCCTCCTGCCTCAACTTCTCAAGCACCTAAAACCACAGGTGTACACTACTACACCCAGCTTATTTTTTTAACTTTTTGTGGAGACAGGGTCTCACTACGTTGCCCAAGTTGGTCTCAAACACCTGACCTCAAGTGATACTCCTGCCCCGGCCTCCAGTATGCTGGGATTTTAGGTGCGAACTACCATACCCAGCCCACCACTTTGTTAATTTAACAAAACAACTATATATTTTATTCTATTCAAAACTGAGCATCACAGCATTAAAAAGCTGAAATCGGAGAAAATAAAAAGATATATATTTCACCTAGTAAGTAAAAATCATTCTATAATTAAACAATTTAAAAAGAAAAGGCATTTTAAAGCCTAGGGACTGCAAATAGAGGAAGACGGTGCTCTCTTTCTCTACCTTTCAATCACCCCCGGACACTTTTTTCCCCTCTTTTTAGTTTTGCAGAGTATCTTCAAACTAGCATTTCTAACACTCACTACAAAAGAAAATTTTGTGCTAACAGCTGTCTTTTGAAAAATACATACCTTCAAAATGTCATTGTCATTTGTCTATTTTTAGGTGCTATAGTTACCAGAAGTTCATAATCCATTCCTACAGTCTCCTATCATCTTCTCTGTTGCTTGCTCACCTTCACTAATACATGTTAGACTTCCAGAACTAAAACTAGTTCTGATTTTGGTTAATAGCTAACAGAAACCGGCGAGATAAACAAAAAAACTCAGCACTGTCTTGAACGAATAAACGCCTGATGAAACCAAATGAATAATTCTTTCATCTGAAAGGAGCCAAGTGAAGATGTCTTGACCTTTAGGTAACTGCGAGTTATGGAAAAGGAAATTCATGTTCAATAAGCAGGTTAGAAGGTGGGCAGCCATCTTCTCTTGCCAGCAGCTCTTCTAGTTTACCACCGCAATAAATAGAACGTTTGTATATCTAACAGTGCTGTTCTTTCTTTCTACTCCTTTATTCATCTTCTCAAATGTTTGCTGCCATTTTTCAATAGACATTATTATTTAACGGTATATAGAGAACTCCCTACCAAAAATGTGTTTTTTCTTAATCCTATTCAGTGAGACAGCTATTAGCTCAGCAGCAGACAGAACATAAGAGGAAATAAGAAAGCAAGAAAGGCTCAGCTCGGCGCCTGGAGCTCAGTGGATAGGGCGCCGATCACAAACACCGAGGCTGGTGGGTTCGAACCCAGCCTGGGCCTGCTAAACAACAATGACAACTGCAACCAAAAAATAGCCAGGCATTGTGGTGGGTGCCTGTAGTGCCAGCTACTTGGGAGGCTGAGGCAAGAGAAGCACTTAAGCCCAAGAGTTTGAGGTTGCTGTGAGCTGTGACACCACAGCACTCTACCCAGGG
>NW_003852398.1:32660013-32661941 GCF_000181295.1 Otolemur garnettii | reverse complement strand
AAAAAAAAAAATTAAGGAGAGGAGGCAGCTATTATTAGAATAGGTAAAGGGTTTAAAAGACCAAAACAATGGCAAGTATTCCACAGAAGTAAAAGATTTAATTCTGAAGAGGGAGAACCTTAATGTCACTTTGGTCATGTGTCATGAATCTGAGAGCATCCTTTGAATACTTCAGCCATTATAACTGCCTAATATCTGGTACCATTAAATATTATGGAAAGAATTTTACTATATAAATATTAGCAAAGAATTCTGAACTCAAGAGCCATCTAACTCTTTTCATCAGTTTCTTACAAGAACTATCTTCCAGTCAGTATGAAATGATTGTCAGCTGATATAAGAAATTTCCAGATTTCTCATAAAAAACAGTTTGGTGAAAGGGGCATGAATACACAATTTCCAAACAATTGCAACTGCACTAAAAGCTTCTTTGTTCCAAAGTTGAACTTATGACAGTTGAGGACCACCTGAATGTTGACATTATGTACAGGAATCCGAGGTTAAAACAAATGGTAAAACAGCTTGAAAGAGCTCTGACTGGATTTTGGCCAACATGAATTCATTTTCCAAACCAAAGGAGAGTAACAGTATTTTTTTTCTATTTATTCAGAATTGAGAGAGAAAACATTTGGATTTTACAAAAAGTGCTTTTAAAACAATTAGAGTGATGTCAGCAAAACTGGTGGAGTTAGGAAATCCAAGTTTTACCTACCCATAAAGGCAAAGAAAAAAAGACAAAAACAGTCAGACTCACTTTTTATGGTACTCTGAACATTAATCAAAGACTTGCAGACTTGATTCTTGGTAAGAACAGCAAACTTTGTGGTGTTTTAATTTATCCTGTCCCAACCCTTGATCCCTAGTTCAGCCAACAGCCGAAAAATATGAAAATAATATAGGAGGCAGCAGAATAGACTTCACTTGCAAAGAATTGTGAGATTAACTATTTGCTCTGACCTATCTGGTGGTTCCATAACAGACCACCTCAAAAGAATTGTCTTTATTTTGCCTAATTCAAAACTGGCTTAGAGCTAAAGTGCTTGGTGCCTGGGTGGGGTGGGAGGAAGAGCTTGTTGAAAACACTTATACTAATATGTTAGTTTGCTGCTGTGTGAGGTGACAGATAACAGTCGTAGCCAACAAAAGACTAGCCTACAAGCTCAGGAGGAAAAGTTGGAAAGTCCACCGGTTTTGAAAAGGTCCAACAAATTCCTGGAAATCTGGAATGCCATGAACATGAGTTGGCTGTGATATGCTCAGGAAAGACCGGAGCAGGCCCTAAAATGTTCTCCTTATATGAACCTAAGGCTCTGAAGAAGATGGATGCATAGGCTAAGGTAGGGTTGTAAACTCCTTGGGTGTGAGTTGAGGTCCAGTCCTCACACACATACAGAGCCCCTGGGCAAAACCTAGAGGATACTTTGCTTCTAGGCATTTAATGAAATGTTTGTTTGTTAATCATTAGCTGACCACTAAGCCAAGGGAACAGAGCTTTAGGGATCTTTATCCACAGTGGAAAAATAATGTAAACTTTACGTAATTAGC
Source organism: Otolemur garnettii (assembly GCF_000181295.1). Classification (NCBI taxonomy): domain Eukaryota; kingdom Metazoa; phylum Chordata; class Mammalia; order Primates; family Galagidae; genus Otolemur; species Otolemur garnettii. Next base: position 32,660,396 of record NW_003852398.1, on the reverse strand, counting down.
TGAGAAAAGTCATTAAACAAACAACTGTCTACACTACTAATAAACAACAAAGGACAAAGAATCTGATTTTTAGAGGTGGCACACTGCAATATTCAAAATGCCCAGTTTTCAACAAAAATTATAAATATACAAAGAAATAAGAAAGCACAGTCCATCCATAGAGAAAAAGGGAAATCCAACAGAAACTGTACTTGAGGAAACCCAGACACTGTTTCCTAGACAAAGACTTGAATCATCTATTTTAGATACATTCAGTGATTTATAAGAACCTATGTCTTCATAATTGCCAGATCATGGAAGAAGCCCAAGTGTCCATCAATCCACGAATGGATCAATAAACTGTGGTATATGTACACCATGGAATACTATGCAGCCCTAAAGAA
>NW_003852398.1:32642397-32659728 GCF_000181295.1 Otolemur garnettii | reverse complement strand
ACACAATGACTAAGCAAATGACATGAAATTTATGTGAACCAGCTTGATGAAAGTATTTCAAATTGTATATGAAAACACTACACTGTACCCCATGTTTGCATTAATGTATACAGCTATCATTTAATAAAAAAAAGAACCTATGTCTTAAGAATCAAAGTATAAAAAGAGTTTATTAAATTGCTAATATCAATACAAAGATAGAAATGATAAAAGTGAACCACGTACAAATTTTGGAGTAGACAATTATAATAACTGAAATCAAAAATTCACCAGAGAGGCTCAGCAGATGTCAGCACCAGAAAGAGAGAATCTGTGAACTGATTACACAGTCCGAGGAACTGAAAGAATGAAAAAAACAAAACAACCAAAAGCTGAACACAGTTTTAAAGACTTCCAAGACAGGGGCGGTGCCTGTGGCTCAGAAAGTAGGACGCTGGCCCCATATACCGAGGGTGATGGGTTCAAACTCAGCTCTGGCCTAACTGCAACAACAAAAAAATAACCAGGTGTTGTGGTGGGTGCCTGTAGTCCCAGCTACTTGGGAGGCGAAGGCAAGAGAATTGCCTAAGCCCAAGGAGTAGGAGGTTGCTGTGAGCTATGACTTCATGGCACTCCACCGAGGGTTAATAAGTGAAACTCTGTCTCAAAAAAACAAAAACAAAAAAAAAGACTTGCAAGACATCATCAGATGTACCAATGTACACATAATCCAAGTGACAGAAATAGAGGGGAGAAAGAAACAGAAAGAATACTTGGAAAAATAAACTCACCAAATTTGATGAAAACATCAAAGCCCAACAAACTCTAACTAGAATAAAGGCAACAGAACTGCTGTTTTTTCCTCCTAAAAGCAGCAACATATCACATACAAGTGATCTTCAGTAAGATTAATAGCTAATTTCTCATCAAAACTCATGAAGGCCAGAATGTTGACACATTCAAAGTGGGGAAAGAATTAAATGTCAACCTAGAATTCTATAGCTCAGCAACACTGTTTTTTAAAAATGAAGAAGAAATTAACATTCCCCATAATAAAACTGTGGGAGTTCGTCACTAGCAGTCAGAAAATAACTTAAAATATAATAAAAGAAATGACAAAGCAATTAAAATTGTTACACTAGAAAATATATAATGCAAAAGAAGGTAGTAATGGAAGAATTTGAGAAAAAGGATATGACATAAAGAAACCAAACAGCATTGGGCAGTGCCTGTAGCTCAGTCAGCAGGGTGCCAGTCACATACACCTAGGGTGGCAGGTTCGAACTAGCCCAGGCTGGCTAAGCAATAATGACAACTGCAACCAAAAAACAGCCAAGTGCTGTGGCAGGTGCTTGTAGTCCTAGCTACTTGGGAGGCCAAGGCAAGAGAATCATTTAAGCCCAAGAGTTTGAGGTTGCTGTGAGCTGTGATGCCACCGCACTCTACCCAGGATGACAGCTTAAGACTCTGTCTCAAAAAAAAGAAACCTAACAGCAAAATACCAGAAGTACTTTTTCTCATCATTAATTATATTAAATGTCAATGGTTTAAATTCTCCAATTGAAAGGCAGAGTAGTAGATCCAATTGTGTGCTATCCACAGAGATTCATCTTATATTCAAAAGCAGAAATACAGACAATTAAATGATAATAAAAGAACTAAAGAAAGATAAACATTCAACAATATTAGTTAGAGACTTCAATACCCCACTTTTGATAATAGATAAGACAACCAGACCAAGGAAATATAAAAATTGAACACCACCATATACCAACTAGACCTAAGAGACATCAAATACTCCACCCAATAGACATTTTTCTCAAATGCATATGGAACATTCTCCATGACAGATAACACACCAGGCCATAAAACAAGCCAAATAAATTTTAAAAGACGGAAATCATACAAAGTATATTCTCTTACCACAATTTACTGAAGTTAGAAATTAATAACAGAAGGATATTTAAAAAATTCACAGATATGAAGAAATTAAACAATATATTCCTAAGTAAACAGTGAGTTAGAGAAAAAAATCACAAATATTTCTTGAGACAAATGAAAATAAAAATACAATACCTATTACAACTTTGACTTAAAATGCACAAAAGCAAATCATGTAACCGAAACATGTGGACCTTTATAAAACTCTAAAATTAAAACAAAAAAAGAAAAATACAATATACAAAAACTTATGGGAGGCAGTGCAAGCATATAAATTTCTGAGAGAAGTTTTAGTTATAAATGATCACGTTAAAAAGAAGCTTTAAGGGTAGGGCAGAGTGGCTCATGCCGGTAATCCTAGCACTTTGGGAGGCCAAGGTAGGACTACTTGAGGCCAGGAGTTCCAAATCAGCCTAAGCAACAGTGAGACCCTGTCTCTATAAAAAATAGAAAAATTAGCCAAATGTCTGACATGGTGGCACATGCCTATAGTCCCAACTGCTCAGGAGGCTGAGTCAGGAGGATCACTTGAGCCCAGAAGTTTGAGGTTGCAGTGAGTTATGGTAAGTTATGACTGCGCCACTGAACTCTAGACTAAGCAACGAAGAGAGACCCTGTGTCAGAAGAAAAAAAAACAAGAAACCCACAAAGCACGAAGTATGCAAACCAGTAACTTAATCTTCTATTATAAAAGGCTGAAAGAAACAGAACAAACTAAATGCAAAGCAAACACAAGAAAGGAATGAATAGAAAACATCAGGGTGTAAATAAACAAAACAGAGTACAGAAAAACAATAGAGAAGATCAACAAAGCCCAAAGTCACTTCATTAAAAATTGACAAAATTTCAGCAAGATTGAACAAGAAAAGAGAGAATACAAATTACTAGAATCAGAAATGAAAAAGTAAGGCCAGGTGTGATGGCTCACGCTTGTACAGAGTGCTGTAGCACTCTGGGAGGCAGAGGCACTAGGATTACTTGAGCTTGGGAGTTCCAGACCAGCCTGAGCAAGAACAAGACCCCATCTCTACTAAAACTAGAAAAATTAGCCAGGCATTGTAGTGAGTTGCCTATAGTCCCAGTTACTTAGGCGGCTGAAGCAGAATGATCACTTGAGCCAAAGAATTTGAGGTTCCTGTGAGCTACAATGATGTCATGACACTCTACCCAGAGCCCCGGAGTAAGACTGTCTCTAAAAAAAAAAAAAAAAAGAGTAAACTACTGACCGTACAGAAATAAAAATGGATTATAAAGGAATCCAATGAACAATTATATGCTAACCAATTAGATAACCTAGATGAAATGGACAAATTCCCAGAAACAAAGACATTACCAAAATTGACCTACACAGAAACAGAAAATCTGACTAGATCTATAATAAAGATTAAATTAGTAATAAAAAAATTCCAACAAAGACAATGCCATATGGCCTTATTAGTGAATTCTACCAAATGTTTAAAGAATAATTGCCAATCACCCTCCTCAAACTCTTCCAAAAAATAGAAAGCACTTTCTAACTCAGTCTATAAGGGAAGTGTTACTCTGATACCAAAGCCAGACAGATGTTATGGTTATCACAGACCAGTATGTTTTATGAATATGAATGTAAAAGTCTTCAACAAAATACTAGCAAACTGAATCTACAAGCATATAAAAAGGATTATAAGCCATGACCAAGTGGAATTAAACCCTGCAACACAGGATTAGTTCTACATATGAAAAGCAATTAATATGATGAACCAGCTAGGCACAGTGACTCATGCCTATAGTTCTAGCACTTTGGAAGGCCTAAGTGGGTGGATTGATTAAGCTAAGGAGTTTGAGACCAGCCTGAGCAAGAGTCAGACCCTATCTCTGCTAAAAATAGAAAAACTAGTTGGTCACTGTGGCAGGTGCCTATGGTCCCAGCTACTTTGAAGGCTGAGGCAAGAGGGTCACTTGTGCCCAAGAGTTTGAGGTTGTTGTGAGCTATGACCCATGACACTCTACCCAGGGTGACAGAGTGAGATTTCGTCTCAAAAACAAAAACAACAAAAATGTGTGTGTGTGTATATATATGTATATATATATATGATAAAATATAATAACAATAGAATAAAAGTCAAAAGTGTTCATGATTGTTTCAATAGAGTCATAAAAGCATTTGACAAAAAACTGACACCTTTTCTGATAAAAACCATTCAACAAAAACAAGGATCAGAAGAAAACTTTCTCAAATCTGATAAAGAGCACCCATGAAAACTCCAAAATTAACAACATACTTAAACTCAAAGCTTTTCTTCTAAGATCAGGATGAATAACACAATGCCCAGTCTCACTTCTATTCAGTATTGCAATAAAGTAAGAAAAAGTTAAAGGTATTCATATTGGAAAGGAAGAAATAAAACTATCTCTATTTGCAAATGACATACTCCTATATGTAAAATCCTAATGAATCAACCAAAAAAACAAAAGCTAAAACAAAACTCTATTAGAGCTAATAAATGAGTTCAGCCTGGTTCCAGGATACCAAAATAAACCCACAAAAATTAACTGCATTACTATACAGCACCAATAAGCAATCTGAAAATGAAATTAAGCAAACAAATTTATAATAGCATCAAAAAGAACAAAATACGTAGGAATAAATTTAACCAAAGACGTGCAAGACTTACATGCTGAAAACTACAAAATATTATTGAAATAAATATTTACACAAATGAGAGGACATCTGTGTTCATGTGTTAGATCATTCAATATGTTTATGATAGCAATATTCTCCAAGTTGATCTACAGGTTCACTGTAATAGCTATAAAAATTTCAACTGCCCCTTTCCCCCAGAAATGGACAAGCTGATCCTAATAGTCATACAGTTTTAGAAGAAACACAGAATAGGCAAAAGAATTTTGAAGAACAACACAGTTGGAGGAGTCACATTTCTCAATTTTAAAACTACTACAAATACACAGTAATCAAAACAGTGTGGTACTGGTGTGAGATCAGAGATACAGGCCGATGGAATAGAACTGAGAGTCCAGAAATAAACTCACGCATTTATGGTCAATTGATTTCAATGAGGTATCAAGACCATCAATGGGAAAAGAATAGTCTTTTCAACAAATGATACTGGGATAACTAGGTACCATTATGCAAAGAATAAAGCTAGACCCCTACCTCGCGCTATATACAAAAATTAATTCAAAGTGGATTAAAAGTTTTAATGTAAGAGCTAAAACTATAAAATTCTTAGAAGGAAACATGGCTAAAAATTGATGTGACCTTAGATTGGGCAATTTTCTAAAGATGTGATGCCAAAAACATAAGCAATCAAAATAAAAATAGATAGGTTGAACTTTGTCAAAATTAGAAACTTGTGAAACAAATGACACCATAGAGAAGGTGAAAAGACAACACTCTGAAGGGGAGAAACTGTTTGCAAATCATGCATTTGATGAGGATCTGATATCTAGAATTTGTTTTTTAACTCAAGCAATGAAAAGAAAACCTAATTAAAATATGGGCAAAGGATGTGAACAGACATTTATCCAAAGAAGATATACAAATGGCCAAGAAGCACATGAGAAGACGCTCAACATCATTAGTCACTTGTGAAATGCAAATCAAAACAAAATGGGACACCCATACCAAATACGGGTGTCCCAAAATTTGCCCCTAAAGTCACCATGCATAGGGAACATAGGAAACTGCAGCTAAGTGTACCTTTATTTACAAATTATTCTCTACTTGTTGGCCACCTCTTTGTAAAATTTTATAATGAATACTTTATAAATAAAGGTACATTTAGCTACAAATTCCTATTTTCCCTTTTCGGACATCCTGTAGAATGATATCTTAGTCTGCTTCCTGTTGCTATAACTGAAAACCTGAGACTGGGTGATTTATAAAGAAAAAATATTTATTTCTTACAGCTCTGGAGGATGGGAAGTCTAAGGTCGAGGGGGCCACCTGGTGAGAGCCTTCTATCTGGTGGAAACTCCCTGCACAGTCCCCAGGTGGAACAAGACATCATATGGTGAGAGGGCAGAGCAGGCTAGAGTAGAGTAGAGCAGGTCTCTATTTCTCTTATAAAGCCACCAGTCCCATTCTTGTGATAACCCACTAATTCATGAATAGACTAATCCAGCGGTTCTCAACCTTCCTAATGCTGCGGCGACCCTTTCATACAGTTCCTCATGTTGTGGTGACCCCCAACCATAAAATTATTTTCATTGCTGTAATTTTGCCACTGTTATGAATTGTAATGTAAATATCTGAGATGTAGGATGTATTTTCATTGTTACAAAGGGGTCGCGACCCTCAGGTTGAGAACTGTTGGACTAATCCATTCATGAGCTCAGAGACCCAATCACCTCTTAAAGGCATCACCTCTCCATACTGCCATACTGGGGACTAAGTTTCAACATGGGTTTCGGAGGAGACAAACATTCAAACCACGGCAGATGGAGAAACTGAAACTCCTGCACTTGCCTGGTGGGACTGTAAAATGGTACAGCCACCAGGAAAAAGATTCTGGTAGTCCCTCAAAAAGTTAAACACAGAGTTACCACATGACTTAGTGATTATAGTCCTACACTATCTAGACAATAAAAACATACTCGTACATGAAAACTTATTTGTAAATATTCAGAACAGCATTATTCATAATAGTCAAAAAGTAGCAACAACCTAAACATCTACCAGCTGAAGAGTGGGTAAACGAAATATGATATATCCACACAACAGAAGGTATGAAGTAGTGTTACATGCTGTCCTACGGATGAACCTGGAAAACATGAGGCCACATACACAGCTCCATTCATACGAAAGGTCCAGAATGCGCAAAGCCATGATGTCAGAAAGTAAGACTTTGCTATGGTTGTACCACTGCACTCTAGCCTGGGTAAAAAAGTGAAATCCTGTGCCTAAAACAAAAAAAGAAATTATATAAATATCATTCTGTGACATGGTGCTCCCAACTTATCAGAGTACTAACTGCTCACTCATTTTGACAATATTAGATCAGAACACGAAGGAGTGTTCAAGTATCAGTCTCAAATTTAAAGTGCACTTAAAGGTCACCTAGGTTAAAGGTGTCTTCCAGATCTTGCAACGCAAATTAATTTCTTTTTCTGAAAGGTGTTCCCATGGATACGGGAATTTCTCAGGCATGTGAACGCTATCTGGGTGTTTTAGAGCTTCTCTTTTGTGGACCTTCCTTTTCTCTTGTACATTTCACCTCCAGTCACTGAAGGAGATGAGACTGGCTTTGAAGGTGTGGAGCCAGCTGGACTGGTGCAGTATGATCACGTGTGAGGCTTGCTGGGGGGGCTCTCTGCAACAGCGCATACAGGGAATTCCTGGACACAGCAGCGCCTGTGCTTCTTTTCTAATCTGTTCCTGGAACTGGCACCTAACCGATCACTAGTCTTTTTACTCTTCTTGGAATAAAAGGTGATACAAAAGGTGTTAATAAAGTTTTCAAGGGGAGTTCTTCATGGGGGAAGGTGTTTAAAAACCATACAGGTGGGTAGTAATGCCTTACTTTGCAGAAGATATACTTTTGAAAAACATGAGAAGTAAACGTTCACTTATATAACCCCATGGAGCAGAAAGCCCAGCAGTAGAGCAAGGCACAGAATCAGAAGACGTGACCCAGTTTCAAATCCTGGCTCTGCTGCAGTAGCCTCATCCAAGTCACTTAATCTCTCTGAAGCTGTTTCCTTGTCCAAAAAATAGGGGTAATTTTATATTTGCTCCAAGAACTTCACCAGATTATGAGGACCAAACCATAATGCAATTTGTGAAAGGTATTATAATAAATAACTACTTGCCTAATGAAGAATGCATTTCAATGGAGCAATTTTTTTGTTGTTGCTTCTGTTTTTTTAATTTGTTTTTGTTTTAAATGAACCAAGCTAGAAATCTGTGGAAGAACAGATGAGAGTCTAGCTTTTCAAGATACTACAATACAATAGCAACTCAATGGATCTTAATAGTAATAATCCCTCCAATGCCTTTGCCACTTCTCCCACCTGAAATGTTTTCCTGTTAACTATTCAGAAATAAGATTCCTAAATAGCTCAGAAGCATGTTGAGAGACACGATCCATGTATTAAGTTGGCTGTCTTTAGCTGACTTGATGTCCCTGGAAATAGCAGCCAAGAACCCAGGACAAGATGGTATGCCAGGCACATTCTACAGGCAGAAGGAATCTACTGACATTTTGTTTGTTTAGGACCTGAAAAATGTTAACTCTGAAGAATAACGTGCATCAGCTTTTTCAAATTCACTGATTACAAATATGTCCTTAATATTTAGTCAACTTTACTAGAGGCAAGAGGATAAATTAATTCTGAGACTATCTCTGCTAGGGGCAAAAAGATAACTTGACTTCTTAAATTGCACATCTGCATAAGGGAGCTGTGGGCCGTGAAGTCAGTATAGTAAGGACCCAGTCTTAACTGTAGACTGTTTGACAAAACTGTCCTCCCAGGCTTTGGCAAGACTGGCATTTTGCTGAGGCTGTACTGGTCCGACTTCAGCCTATTACTCGTGCTAGCCCTACTCAAATGCCTACGTATTGGAAAAGTTTCATAACAGAGGGAGAAGCACAAAAATTCCCACTTGGAAGTTTCCTCTCTCAAGATTTCAGTAAAATAGCAATAGAAAGTGAAATTAGGTCTGTATAAAAGCAAGTTATCAGGAACCTGCAAGTGATGGAAAGCTTAGTACCTGAGATCGAAGGCAATCTCATACTAAAGATCTGTTGATTTAGGAAAAAGCTGTTAAAATTTGTCTTTTATATTTTTATAGATTACTTAGCTCACAGCCCAATAAAAGTACCTCTACAAGGCATGGAGAACTATAATAAAAATATGTAAGTAAAAGAAACTAAGTGTTTTCTAAGGCTTACTCTGATGCCTAAATGAGTTCTCAATTGACTAAAGACTAGAAAAGGAAAAATTTTATTTTAGATTAGAGAGTGGTCTTTAAAAATAAAATGGTTGGTTTTTGTCATTAACTGTACATCTTCCATAACATTAGGTGGCTACCTAAAGTTACTAAACAAATTATCAGAATGAAAAGTGTTTATCTTAAAAAAACAAAACTCTGAACTTTGAAAATTTCTTTAATTTTCAATTTCCACATTTTTATTCCATTCTGAAAAAGTGCTTTGCTTTTGAATTATAATGAAAAACCTACTTTTACTACACAATCTAACACTTCATTAGAAATCATTTTGGTCTCTTCCTGTTTCCTAGCAGTCTTTTTGATACCCCAAGTAGACTGTAAGCTCCTAGGTAGGAATATGGCTGCTGCTTTCCAGCCCCCACTAAGACCTAAAGAGTGCTTAGAAGGCAGAGGACCAGAGCTTTCTGACGGATACAACTGACAGCAGAGACTGCAGCTGTGGCCATCAGGACCCAGAAGCCATAAAGCACAGGGATCACTGGCTTAGCAAGAACCCTGAGGTCATACCTCACCTCTGACACTTCCCAGATGGGTGTCATTGGTCAACCCATTCACCTCTCTTAACTTCTGTCTCTTTATCAGTAAAGCAGTGGTAGAGGATACGTTTCTTCTAGAGTTATTATTAAACAGGATTGCAAATGTGAGCATTCTGTAAATGGTAAGAATTCTGCAAGACAGGAACCTAGTGTTGTTTGTGCCATGGTTGCTAAGGTAAAATACTAATCTTCTTTCCCAAATAATTGTTTGCCTGTACTCCAACTGCTAAACTGATCCTCCACAACCTTTTCCCTGCCTCTGCTCCTGGGTTCTCATTTAATGCTAACTACAGTATTTCTCCCTTACACTCAGGGGATACATTCCAGCACCCCAGAGGAAACCACAGAGTACCTACCAAACACTACAAATACTTACCCTTTAGTCTGCTTCCGGCTTCACTAAGCCCTTCTACACACTGCGGCTATAACTTTTGCAGTCTGAGGTAGGACAACAAAACTAGCACATATTTCTTTTTGGCTCTTCACAGTTTCACAAACGGATCTGTTCTTATCCAAGATCTCAGCAATCTCAGCTTACAATTTATTTTCTTTCCTTATTAAGTCTAGAGCTTTCACCTTTTCACGTATGGAGAGCACTTGATAGCTTCTCTTTGGCATATCCAAATCACCAACATCACTACTCTTGTACTTTGGGGCCATTATTAAATAAATTACTTGCACACAAGCACTGTGATACCACATGAGCTGTATACCTAAGGAGGTTACTCAGTGACTAATGAGCAGGTAGTGTCTACAGTGTGGAAACACCGGACAAAAGATGATTCACATCCCAAGCAGGATTATGTGCAATTCAAAATTTATGGATTTATTTCTAGAGTTTTCCACTTAGTAATTTTTTTAGACCATGGTTGACAACAATTAACTGAAACCTCAGAAAGGAAAACCATGGATAAGGAAGGCTTCTGTAGTGAATTTTGAAATTCTTTGCAGGGGTTGCCTATGTTTTATCACAGCTGGTTACCATCCTGCTTATCTAACATGAATCCTTAAATCTTGCTGCAATTTTTAACATATAAAAGTTAAGGAGGCTGAAATGGACCCCAAACAAGTGTCCCTTGTTTAATACAATCATTCAGAACCTACTAACTGTGTTTCTGTTCAACAGCACAATTACTGCTCTGATTTCCCAGCTCCATATGCATAATTTAACTTACTAGTTTTATTCACTGAGGTAGAGTAGCTCCAGAATAACAAAAAAATTTCCTTTTAGGTTCTTTGCAACCAATGTTCAATCTAAACTCTAATCTCTATTTCTGCATTAAAAAAAAAAATGACCAACAACAAAAAACTAAACAAGCTGGGCTGGGTGGCTCATGCCTGTAATCCTAAAACTCTGAGAGGCCAAGGCTGGTGGATGGCCAGGGTTCAAGAATTCCAGACCAGCCTGAGCAAGAGACCCCCATCTCTAAAACTAGTTGGGTTTTGTGGTGGGCACCTGTAGTCCCAGCAACTTGGGAGGCTGAGGCGAGAGAATCACTTGAGCTCAAGAGTTTGAGGTTCCTGTGAGCTGTGACGCCACGGCAGTCTACTGGCGTGACAAAGTGAGACTGTTTCAACACAAAAAAACAAATAGGCCTTGATTTATAAACCAATTTCTAAAAACTACTTAAATGGTGCCATGGAAAACTAAATGTTACTATTTTGCATAGACTATACTAGCACAAATGTAAAATACTTGCACTACCGTGGTTGGTGAGGATATGGAGCAAAAAGAGTATTTATAACACTGCCTGGAAACAATCTGGCATCATCTGGAAGTTGGAGATGTTTGCCTTATGACCTAGTTATTCCACTTCCAGGTATAATTCCCGGGGGTGGGGGAGGCTCGTCTAGATACGTATCAGGAGATATTTTCACAGCAGCATTGTTCAAAATACCAACAAACTGGACCCAATCCAAGCATTCATTGACAGGGAACAGACAGATATGCGTACTACATTCATTAAAAGGCTTAACATATCTCTCTATTAAAAAACCTTCAGCTTACATAGATGTATCTGTTCCTTAAAAATTGGGTGGTAGGTACAAAGAAGTGTTTGTTACTCTCTAAACCATACATAAAAGTTATAGAGACTTTTTTCTGTGGGTATGACGTGACTCAAAAAGTGAAAGAGAAATACTGTTTATTGTAAAAATAAGAAAAAACGTGTTTTCAAGATTCATGAGTTCAGTTACTCTTTCCTATCCTTCAGCTTCTTCAACCATCTTTATTTTGCCACTTTATTAATATATGAAGTATTATGTTACTGCCTAATTCACTGTTTTTTTAGGATGTTTACTGTTCCCTGTTGGTTAACTCTCCCATATTCTAAATTGTTAATAATTTACGTCAGCCTCAGATCAACCCAGGGAATATTTTACAGAGAAGTAAATGAAACCTAGGGCTTAAAAACACGGTGAGTCAAAAAGGAGAGTGCTGAATTTAGGAAATGAGACTGGAATTCCCAAGTCCTGTTTTATTTAGTGTCTAAGTGTGCTGTTTTGCCCCTAGTGACCTGGGCCTTCATAGTCTACCCATTTTTAAGAGGCACCATCGTGTAACTCAGGATGGTTACTAGGAAGAGAGGAAAACCACAAATCTTGGTAGAGAGATGCTGGCGCAGAAGCAGATGCTAGAGCCAACGTAGCACCTTGCAGACGCCAGGCTGACGTCGATAAACAGGAACATTTTAACACAGTTTCTCCTTCACAAGGCCTTACTCTTTCAGCTAAGAAAATCTATTCAGCTCACCTATTCTTTAGTTGAAGATTTCAGGAATTTGATGCAGAACAAATTATTGAAAGGCAATAGTCGTATAGATGACATACAACTTTTAAATAAAAAGGAAAGAAAGCTATGATTTAATGTTTCTGATGATACTTAAGACAACCTCAAAACGTTTCCATTCTAAGATTTCAACCTACAGAAAGACATAACCTAGAGAGGGGAACACACATGTTTATAAACACACTCTCACAAAGTACTACACAGATGTATACTGCAACACTGTTTGTAATGGCAACAAAAGGATTCATCAAAATTCCCTTCACAGAGGTGGGGTTAATTATATTACAGTGTATCCATTTAGCTGCTAGAAAGAATGAAACACTTTGTTTTGACGTGAAAATACAGCCATGATACATTTTTAAGAGCCATCATTTTTAAAAATAAAAGACGATGAAGTTTTATTTACAAGTTGTTAGCTTCTCGAAAGTATAAAAAATATCAAAAGTAAGCAAACTATTAACACCTGTCCTAAAAGCACAACGCAACTTGACAATCTGTCAGGAATTTAATCCCCGAGCCCTTGATCTAGCTGCACTGTTAGTGAAATTGATGAATAAAAAGAGGAACACACCAGTTAAAGTGTATAGTGCTTTTCTAAAAACTAGGGGGAAAAATCTTAATTTCAAAATAACTATGTTAACTTCTTAAGAGAATCGGGATGAGAATTTGGGAGAATACAAACCATGAGACAGGGTTTGGTATATTGAAACTTTTTGTTATTTCTCTCATTTTAAAGTAGACATAATGTTCTACTATATTCTGCAAACCCTCAATGTTATTTAGCTTGGGGGGAGGGCTCTCTGATATTAGATCTGTGCCAATTACAATTTTTCTAAGGAAAAATTAAAAAAAAAAATTGCCCATTAGAAAAGCTGAAAAGTGTGGAGAAAAAAAGTTAAATTAAACTTGGATAATTACATGAAACCAAACAAGGTCTCACATTGACCCGCAAGAGCAGTGAGAGAAATAAACTGATGGGATTAAATGACCGAAGGGGGTGAGAACACAGCCTTTCTGTCTCACCAATGCAGGAAAGAACCTCAGATAAGTTCTTAGAGGAGGACTCAGATGCCCCAGCAGAGCTGGGACATAGGGAGCCCCTTCACGTCCTACACGGGGTTCTTTCCACACACCTCCTGCCCTTCTCCTTCTTACGTACCTCCTTATGTGCTTGTGTTCCCCTAGCCACACGACGGATCTCAGGACAAGTCAAGCCAGACACAGTGGGTGAGTGTGAAGACCTGCCTGCCCAGCTGGCTTTTGGCTTTATTCATTTGTAACCGGGGTGCTTGGCCATTGTGGGCTGTTTCTCATGTTATCAGGGTTTCAAGTCCTATAATCGCCCCCTTAGCAATAGAATTTACTGGCATCTTTGTTCTCCTTAGAGGAATAGTTCCAAATGTGGGTAATCATCCACATTTTCTAGGAAGGCTTTCAAAAACACTCAGATTCTTGGGTTCTGCCCCTCAACTCTTAAGGAGAGGGTGAGGGTAGGGAGGTGAGGCAGTGTACAGAAACTTCTGCTTTCCTTAAAGCAGTAGTCTTGACAGATCCACTATCTGTGACTACAGGATATCAGAGTAAGGAAAAGGTGCAGTGGGGGCCTCGAGAGGGAGAAGGAATGATGGGGAAGGGCTAGAACGAGGCAGCCACTGCTCTGGGGAGACACAGGTGGGACTGGCTTCCTGTGGATGTGAAGCAGGTGCTGTGAGTCCAGGCACACTGCGAAGGTGCTTTTACCTCAACGTATCTCTCACTAGCATTTTACTAATGCCTGAAATTCCATCCTTATGATTTCATTCCTTCCTTAGAGTTGTGTCCTTTGTAAAAATAGAAATACCCAACAGTAACCATTCCCTGAGGAAGCACAAATTCATTCGCTGCTTTTTAACGGGCCTCTTTAAAAAAAAAAAAAAACAAGTTTATGGAGGGCATTGCATCTCTTGCTTTGGCAGAAGAAAAGGGGGTACCAAAACAAAAAGGCCCAGGACTCAACATGTGGAATTTTGCAACTTGCCCCAGGCTAGCGTCAGGGCAGTGCTTATGAAGTGATTGTGCATCCTGTGTCTGGGAGGAGACGGGCCCACAGGAAATGAGAATTTGCATGAGGAAGAACTATCTGATGATGCATTAGACAGTCCTTTAACCCACATTAGTCTTTGCCATTTGTGACGTCCCTGTAGCTTTAGCACCTGCTACAGTTAATTATTTAAATGATTTCATGTATCTATCTGCAGCTGGAAGCTCCTTGAAGGGCAGGAAGAACTCATGATTTCTCTTCCCTCTTCCTGAGCACCTGGTGCAGCACAAAGCAAGTCCAAGGTCCTCAGGACACACTCACTGGCTCACCCTATCAGCAGGTAACAGTGAGGAGAAACACGTTTACGGCCCTCTCTTTATGACCCTCTATTTCTGATCACTGAACCCTACTTGCCTTTCAAGTTTTTTCTTCTTTCCAGTTAATCGTCCTTCCCAAATTAAGACTCTTTCTTCAGCAGTCTATTTTTGTGGATTTTGTAAAAAATGTATTGACATGAAATTAGCACTGACTGGGAAAATATCTTTGGATCCCAAATATATTTAAGGGACCTAATGTTTTAGTGATGTTTTCTTTGATTTATGGTTAAAAGCAGTCTTTGTAAAGAATGAAACGGGACAATAGCGATCAAAAAGCAAAGATCAAAATCATAAAGGCAGTTTAAGAAAAAACAACTAAGGGCTCCTAAGATAAACACTTTGTCTACACTAAAATATCTTATCATTGATCAAAAAACTACACCCAAACTCTACTTTCTTTTCTTAAAATAATGTGTAATCATTAAACATGGATGGTAGCTACTAGGGTGGAGAAAAATCAACAGACTTGTTTGCGTTCACACAAATAGCTATAAGGTGGTGCATGGGCACAGTCTCAGTTTCCAGATCTTTGCGAATACTTACCTGGTACCTCTCCTAAGACAGGAGTCAGAAACTTCAGTTCACGTCTCTGACTGTCAGGATTCTGAGACATCCGGCCCTGTGTGAGCTAAAGGAATCTAATTTTCCTGTATATGTTTTACCTTTTCTCTTCCTATAGGAGAATAAAAGCTTGTAAGTGTTTAGTCTCCACCCAATATGACAACTGTCATTAACACAAAGAACAGAAATTTGTGTGACTATCTCTAGGTGGCCCGTTCAGTTTTTAAAAAGCAGTCAGCTCTCCACTGTTAACGTAGGATGAGTCTGCTCTTTTGCCTGTCTTATATAGTGCTATGTACTTGATTTCTAGGAGCGATAATACCCAATCTAGGGTTGAGGGTGGCACCCAGTGTGTCTACGGGGGGGCTAGAACTCTTAAAAAACAAAACCCTAGATTTGGACTGTGTCTAATGTTACAGCTTTCATTCTATGGATCACAGGGAATCTTACATGAAGGAGGCCTCTGGATCTGTATGGTAACAGCAAATCTCAGCCATTCTTTTCTTACAGGAAAATACCCTAGTGACTGGTCACTTAATTTTGAGGCCATAGTTAGTCAAATGTTTCTCTTCCATTCCCTAACAATTTCTTTCTCTTCTTTTTAATTCAAAGAAGCCACTGAGTCTTACACCCTAAATGGAGTGTGGGAGACAGGTTTGTAAGAATAAAAGCAATTTAAAGTACTTAGCAGATACCTAGCCCTTTTAGATACTTAAAACATGAAGAATTTGAGGTTTAGGTTAATCGACCATTACTGAGTACCTACAAGGAAGATTAAGTAACTCATGCAGGATTGCAGAAATAAGTAATAGAGCTGGAATTTGAACCTCAGTTAGTCTGTCTGAAATCTAAGCTTTTATCTGTTTAATCACAACGATCCTGCCTTATGTTAAGGCCGGTTTTGTGAACAGTTGCAATATCACAATCTGAAGGGTCAGACTTTCGAATCTACCTGATTCAAATCTACCTAATGACCGTGACAGACTGTAAAACCCATCCTCCTGATAGTCACACCCCTGGGCCATGTAATTTTCCTGCTTCTCCAGTCTTCTGAAGATAGACTGGCTCTGTGACTTGCTTTGACCAATAGAATGTGATGGAAATAAAGGTGTTCAAAGCTTAAGAGCGATGCATGCTTCTTCTGGTTCTTTTGGAACTCTGCTGCTACTGGGGGAAAGCGCTCAGGACAGCCTTCTGGATGCCGAGATCTGGAGGACACCCTTGATTGCTACAGCCAATCAGCCAGCTGGATTCAGATAAACTGGATGAGCCCAGTTGAGATCCCTGAGCCTGGCCAGATCAGCAGAACCACCTAGCTGTCTGTGGACTCCTGAGAAATAATCAACGATTGTTATTCTAAAGCCACTAAGTGTTGGAGTGGTTTGTTATAGAGCAAATGCCAGCTAATACAACTATCAAACAAACCCACTTTGAGCAAGCAGAGAAAATGAAACAGAAGTTAATTTCTAAAAGATGGGCCCCAACATGGAAAAGCTTGTTGATATTAAAAACAATGTTCAAAAAACTTTTAATTATTTGACTTAAATTTGCAAAATAAGGCTGCAACATGTGATCCAGAGAAGAATTTTCAAGGTGCTTAGGTGTGTATAAATTTATGCACATGAACAACTGTAAATTTAATACTCTATATCAAGAGAGCAAAGTTTTTTTTAATTGTAGGATTTAATTCATACTGAATCGTTAAAAAAATAGTTTGTAAAGAAGTCCTTTGATGAGGCAGAACCTTAGTATTGTGACTTCTACAGAGTTAATATTTTCTTTAAGAAGAAGATATATGGAGATAAGAGAATGGAAACAATGAACTTATTTCTCAAATCCAAGAATCTGTCAAGACAGGAGAGGCTTGCTCTTCTTCAGACAGTTATTCTAATTTACCTTAACCCCAAATTCCTAAGAGAGTCTGTGGTTGATGAGCAATTCTGACAGAGGAACTTGTATGGTGGTATGTGGTGGCGAAGGTGGGGGAAGAGGACCAGATAGGAAGCACTAGTTTTTTACTGAGACAGAATCTCACTCTGCCGCCCCAGCTCAACTGCAGTGGTGTCATTACAGCTCACTGTATCTTCAAATGTTCCTGAGTGGCTGGGACTAGAGTGTGTACCACCTCCCATACTATTTTTTCCTTTCTCTCTCTCTCTGGTTTTTTTTTTTTTTTT
>NW_003852398.1:32602077-32642377 GCF_000181295.1 Otolemur garnettii | reverse complement strand
TGTAGAGATGGGGCCTCACTCTTGCTCAGGCTGGTCGTGAGCTCCTGAACTCAAACAATCCTCCCATGCCTTGGCCTTCCAAAGTGCTAGAATCTACAGGCATACACCCAGCAGGAAGCACTCCTTTTAACAAAACATCTATCATATATGCATTTTTCAATTCCTCTTCAAACCTACAGCTAAAACATAAATCTGATAATGGCTCTAGAGGTTAAAGTCTCTATTACCTAACTATCATTACTTAGTTTGAAAGTGAAGACCATAATGGAGCCAGTTTGAGAACTATCGATTAATGAAAAAGGCTTATGAATAGGGTGGTATTACACAATGGACAGAGTTCTCAAGCAGGAATCTTTGGCATCGGGGAGTTGTCTAATCTTAAACTACATCACTAAAAATAACAGCTACCATTTCACGAGTGTTTTATTAGTGCCAAACACTTCCACGCCGTTTACACGCACCATTTCATTGTGCCCACGATTAACGTGAGGAAACGGAGGGTTTATAGAGTTATGAATTTGTTCAAGGTCACACAGTTGTTAAACCAAGGAATCCGACTGGGGAGTACTAATTCTTACCTACAGTACTAATCGTACTTGACCTTAGCTTCTTGATATGAAAAGTGAGAACTGGGTGTAAAGCTATCTGGAGTTGGAATTCTAAAATTCTATTACGACGACAGGAGCATCCTCTTCAGTGGTTTGTGTATTGGGTACAGTGATGAGGACTGGCACTTTTCCCTAAAAACGGAATGCCTCTGGGGAATATGCTAACATTAATCACTGTATCTATTCTTTGGTTTCTATATGCAGATACAGAAATGGTGAGGCTGTCTGGAAAACAAATCTCCTGCCAAGCAGTTATTCCTGACGGTTCACCACCTCCCAAGAGAAGTATGCCTTTGGGTTTTCCCTTCAGCTCCTGGTAGAGTAGGCTATAAGTAAATGTTCCGTGAATGGATAAACATTCCACAGCCTCTATTGGACAGAGCCTGAAAACTGATAGGGTTTTTTTAATGTGTCCTACAAATATTTCAAATGTAATATCCTTAGACCATAAGCTCCACAAGGGCAGAGAGAACACAGGCTTTGTTCTCTGCCGTATCCTTTGTAGCTTGAACTTGTGCCTTGTATATAGTAACTGCTCAAAGTAAGTGCTGTTCTAATTGTTATTAGGTTCCTAAAGGTTCTAGTTTCTCCTCAGACGACTAAAATCTATGTATCAAAGGCAAGGTCATACTATTTGTTCTCTCTTCTCTGTTGTTCTTTGTTCAAATAGCCAACCTAAATTGAGCACCTAAAGTGCTAGGTGCTATAGTGAAAACATTCCTTGTCATTAAAGAGACTGGGTCTACTTCAAGAGTTAAATTAGAAACATATAAAGAAAACAGTATGAGTGCAACAAACATTTATTGGGTACCTACCTACTATGTGCTAGGGACTGAGTCAGCTAGAAAGAACCATGTGTGGTCAGCAGTTGCCGGAGGATATTACCAGATGAAGGAGAGGCTGCTATGGGCTGGCAACATAAAAGAAAATGTATAAAATAAATGGCACTGGCTCGGTGCCCGTAGCTCAGTGGCTAGGGGGACCAGCCACATACACCAGGGCTGGTGGGTTTGAACCCAGTCCAGGCCTGCCAAACAACAACAACAACAACAACAAAAATAGGCTTGGCACCTGTGGCTCAAGTGGCTAAGGCGCCAGCCACATACACCTAAGGTGGTGGGTTCGAATCCAACGTGGGCCCGCCAAACAACAATGACAGCTGCAACCAAAAAATAGCTGGGCACTGTGGCGGGTGCCTGTGGTCCCAGCTACTTGGGAGGCTGAGGCAGGAGACTCACTTGAGCCCAGGAGTTGGAGGTTGCTGTGAGCTGTGATGCCACAGCACTCTACCCAGGGGGACAGATTGAGGCTCTGTCTCAAAAAAAAAAAAAAAAAAAAGCTGGGCGTTGCGGTGGGCGCCTATACTCCCAGCTATTTGGGAGGCTAAGGCAAGAGAATCACTTAAGCCCAAGAGTTTGAGGTTGCTGTGAGTTGTGATGCCACTGCACTCTACTGAGAGTGACATAGTGAAACTCTGTCTCAAAAAATAATTAAAATAAAAATAAAATAAAAGGCATTAGACTGTGCCTTGTATATAGTAACTGCTCAAAGTAAGTGCTGTTCTTATTGTTATTAGATTCCTAAGGTTCTAGTTCTCCTAAGACAACTTAAATCTATGTATTAAAGGCAAGGTCATACTATTTGTTTTCTCAATAAACTAGTCTAGAACATCAAACACCATTAAAAGCAAAGAGGAGGATACTGAATTCCAGACTGGCACGCTGGTATGTTGTGATCAATTTTGGGACTTGTGGCAATGAATTTGTTAGTGATAATGACGTATATATTTTTATTGAGAAGAAAAATATAAAGACTGAAAGGTAAGACTGTGATCTGCTATACTCCTTTGAAAACTAATTTGGAAATACCTGTTTAAATTTTAAATACACATATCCTGGACTCAGCAACTCCTCTTTGGGGAATCTAGGCTTAGAAACTGTACTTGCCATCTGTATGGATACATAGTAAAGGGTGTTAATTGGAGTCTTGTTTGTAGTGGCAAATATCATGAAGCAACCTGAATAGAATCTTGTACAACTGTATAAAAGAATGGAATCTGTATCTGTCGACCTGGAAGTGTGTGTAGGGTTTACTTTTTAGGTAAGCTGCACTGGGATAGGTGTAAGTTGTTCCCATTCTTGGGCAGTCCCAGGAGCTCACACCTATAATCCCAGCACTGGGGGAGGCTGAGGCAGGAAGATCTCTTGAGGATAAGAGTTCAAGCCCAACCTGAGCAACACAGCAAAATCCTGTCTCTGCTACTGCACCCAATCCAGCTACTTGAGAGGCTAAGGTGAGAAGATCTCTTGGGCCCAGTAATTTGAAGTGACAGTTAGCTATAATTGTGCCACTGCACTCTAGCCTGGGTGGCAGAGCAAGACTTCAGTCTCTTAGAAAAAAAAAAAAGAAGAGAGAGAAAGAGAAAGAGAAAGAAAAAGGTCTCTTCTTATATAATGCAAACAACCCAGAATGCTTGATGTGTGTCTAGGCCGCATATGCTGTGTAGATGACAGAGAAATGCAGAGGATACAGGGAGGGAGGCAGGCCGAAAGGAAGGAAAGAGAGAGACTAGGACAGGTGATGGGAATAAGCTTATTCACATTTGGGGGTATAATTTTATGTGAGGCACATGTTATTTTTGTAAATTCTCAAGAGGCATTTGCAAAAAAAAAAAAAAAAAGTAATAAAAGATCCCACTTCACAGACTACGCCTATGTGATGCTCACTTGAATTCAGACAAGCTTTCTCGGATAAAATCTACTAGGGTAGAGCTGCATGAAATTACCTATAACCCAAACCCTCCAAGGGTTCTGGAGAGTTCACGTGGCTACCGACCACACTTCATCTGGCGTATCGGTTGTGGTAGAAAGAATAAGGAGAACCAGTATGCTATGAGCAAGAGAACCACAAACAGTTTGTGATCGGGGGGACACTGAGGGCGGTGTGCTAGGAAGATTAATCCGGCAGGAGTCTGCAGAATGGATTAAGAAGGGAGAAGGGAAAACTAGGAAAACAATTAGGAGACTACTGATAAGAATAGTAAGAGTTTGAACTAGGGTGTGGCTGGTTTTTTCCTGTTGTGCTGGCTTCTCAGGGAACAGAAACTCTATTCTCTGCCGGCTTCCAGCCTTTGTACTTTAGTCTTAACCCAGTGTCAGGGTCTCTGTGGTCTGAGAAGTGTGTTTCTTATTATCTACTTTAATATTTTAACCTAAATATCAAATTTAGGGCTTCTTTCTTTTTAAATGATAAACTAATCAATACTAGTTATACTGTTCCATTTAGAATTTCACTAATTTCTCTGGCTTTGATGTTTGAGGATGTTTCTATCTTTTAAGGAAGAGACTCACCAACAGTCGCTCATATGTATATGATACTGTGTTCTCTTTCTTCTACCCTGGTCCACATGACAATACAAACCACTCCCCCCCCCTCCATTTTAAGATTATCATCTCCTAATTCTCAAGCTATTCACTATCTGGTGGCTGCCCTCTCCTTGGTCTTCCCTTCTTTTTTTTCCCCAAACACCAGAGCTGTTCATTCTTAAATGACCTCATCTGATTTTCTTGCTTTAGCAAATACTGACTGACCTTGCAATTTCTCTTTTCTGTGACTGTCTTTGCCATCTTAGGTTGAACTCTCCTGACACTCTTAGTAGACGAAATAAACTTATTCTACTAACCTTTTGAACTGCTGCTATCACAACTATGCATAGAATAAGTCAAATCTCAAACATAAATAAGCTGAAGAAAGATAATTTAGAAATTCAAGGAAAAGTAAGACACCGCTCCGCTCTCACAGTATTTGGCAATTACACACACATCTATCTGAAAAATGGGCAAAGAGATTTCTGGTTTGACTTTCTAGGGCAGTCACACAAATGCTCACAGTAGACTCATCTGCTGGAATAATCTCAATACTTATGTAAGTGAAAAACATAAAGAAGGAAGCTTCTGCTATGACAGGTTCTACAGCGAAAATTTACTATAGGTTACTATCTTGAGCCAGATTCTAAAAACCAACCAACCAAACAAACAAAACCTTCCAATCCCTTCATTTCTAAGCTTTGCCTATCCTAATTTGTTAAGTGGTGGATGTGCCAGAATTGCTCTAGAAAACTGTGAAAGGGAAATCGATTTCATTGTCTCAGAGCAAATTTAGAGATAACAATTGAAAACACATTTTCTTTACGTAAACTTTCTCTCTATATCCTGTAAATACCTGTTAGTCTTGGACTTAAGTTATCTTAATGATAATGATAGCCCCTTGGCAGATAACAGGGGCTATCATTCCTCTTAGTGTGATTCACTCTCTGCTGACATTTTCCTTTCTCTGGAAGGACCAACATCTTCTTGGTCTGCATGGCAAGTTTTTATTTAATTGGGTATTCCACATGTATTGTTTGAGGTCTCACTGTGTGCTAGATACATTTTTAGGTGCTAAGATACAGGAGTAAGCAAAGCAGACAATATCACTGTTCTCACGGAGCTTACACCGTAGCAGGTGAGCAGACAAAGATAAAAACAGTTAGATCTAGATGTTTAGGGGAAGGGAACCCTGAACACAAGAGGCTACGATTTCAGGTGGAGTAGTCAGAGATTCTCACATAACTGTTGACGTTTAAGACAGACAGAGAGAGAGAACCACATGGATGTCTGCGGAAAGAACATTCCGGGCAAAAATTACTCAGATTTGGGCTTATTAGCTGGAATATCTTTCTAGGAGAAAGAGGCCATTTCTCCTAGAAAGTAAGGTGATATTCTTAAGCCACAAGAAGAAAAAGAAGTCTTATTTATGTAGGGTACATAACCGGAGGTTACCGCCAAAACAGTGCTTTCTCCTGGTATCATATAATGTTTGAAGGACGGTAGGTACATACTACTTTCTGCCAACAGTAACTAAAGGTCTCCAGTTGGCTCATTCCTAACTAATCAGTCCTCATCTAGTCAACTCATTCTTTCCATCTTTTTCTGCCTTTGCCTCAGATTCCTTGTTACCCCTTTTCTTATTCCAAATAGCTGAATCGGTTGTTAGTTCCCCTTTATCCACACACTTTCCTCTATGAAGTTTTAGTGATGCTTTCCCGAGAATGAGCTTGAGATCCTTCAAGTGCACATTTCAGAACGCATATTGGGAAGAGGGAGAAACGGGTACAAAGATCACTGGACCGCTTTCTTCACTTCTGTATGCCCAGAACCCAGCTTGATAAATGCGTATTGCAGCAAGCAACTGGAAGGACCTTTGAGATCATCTAGTTAACCTCCCACTCCACCCATCTCAAGAATTCCTTTCCTAGAACATGTTTTTGTAGCTCTTCCACCCATAAACACTATAATGCAAGCTGCTTACGCATTTCCCAGCGTCCGTACAGAAACACTTGCAGGTATACGAAAATCAAATTTACCCAGTCACCAGAATGGAAATTCAGAATTTTCCTGTGTTTCTAACTTTTCCCTCTGGCTGCCTTATTTGCCCTGTGTGTGGTACCCTCTACAGCACTGTGAAGCTCTGTTAAATGACATTATCAGTTATAGGGCCTCCCATCTCTAACATACTGAATTAGAAATTATTTCACCTACTCTTCTTTCCTTTCTTTTAAAAGCATTTCTTCTTATTAATAGATTATATTAAAAATTTAGTACCAGAAACTGCACTAACATTGGCCCATGATATGCATTTAAGGATAGAAGCTGCCTGCTATCTTTAGTACCCAATAGAAAAATCTACTAGCTTCCCAGCTAACAAAACAAACTAGGACAGTCAAGGCTAACAAAACACAGTAAACAAACAAACAAACAAACAAGGAACCCCGGCTGACAACTGAAAGCACATCTGTCCTACTAGGGTGACTCTTTACTCCCTTTTCTTAGCAATGAAAAACTTATCTCTTGGGGAAAAATGATAAATAAGAAAACAGTTTGTATCTAGCACAATCACAAGAAACCTAATGTTCTTAAGCAGGTAGTTCTCACAAAAAAATCCTCTCTTAAGAATTTCAGTACTAGGCCTGTGCGGTGGCTCAGGCCTGTAATCTTAGCACTCTGGGAGGCTGAAGCAAAAGGATTGCTTGAGCTCAGGAGTTCAAGACCCACCCAAGCAGAAGTGGCCCCCATCTCTACTAAAAATAGAAAGGCTAGCCAGGCGTTGTGGCAGGCACCTATAGTCCTAGCTGCTCAGGGGACTGAGGCAAGAGGATCACTTGAGCCCAAGAATTTGAGGATACTGTGAGTTATGACACCATAGCACTCCGCCCAGGGCAATAGAGTGAGACTCTATCAAAAAAAAAAAGTATATCTTATTTTTAATACCACTGCTTATATCTTCATGATTTCAAAGGACAGGATCCATTCTAATGCTTGCATTTTATAAGTAGTAAACATGACTAAATTTAGAAAACAGCATTAACAACTAAAATTCACCTAATTTTTTGAAGTACTGTCAGTAGCAGCAGAAATTTTCTTTTTGGGATATGAGGACTAAAAGTAGAAAATAAAACATATGAGTTTTATATTGCAGCTGCAATTCTCTGTTAAGCGATTTATGGGTATAAACTATTTTAGTATACTTGGGTTGTTCTTGCCAGGATTGTCCGATACTTTATTCCCTGACCCTGAGGAACTGGGAAATTAAACTGTTTTGGAGATTGTTACAGGAATTCACATTGTATTTACTTTATATTTGCTGTCACCAAACGTCCTTCAAATCAAACAAGTGAAAGGCCAAGCAGGAGGCCCCCTTACTTAATCATAAAATACACACTAATGGGTATTTTACTTAATCATAAAATACACACTAATGGGGAAAAAGCAGGCTTAGAGTTGAGAGTAATCTCTTTTTTTTCTGTGCCATCTCAAGAAAAGACCATATGTAAGCTGTTAGCATAAAGTCCTTTTTTATATGGAGATAGGGTCTTCTGTTGCTCCAGCGAAAGTGCCATGGCATCCTGGTGTCTTACTGCAGCCTTCTAGGGCTCAGGTGATCCTCCTGCCTCAGCCTCCTGAGTGGCTGGGACCACAAGCACCTGCCACCTCACCTTGCTAATTTTTCTATTTTTAATAGAGACAGGGTCTCCCTCTTGCTAGGAATGGTCTTGAACTCCTGAGCTCCGGAGATCCTCCCACCTTGGCCTTTCAAAGTGCTAGGATTACTGGCATCAGCCACCACATCCAGCCTTAAAGTTCTTTAATAACTTAACAAAAACACAATTTTTTTTTTTTTTGAGAAAGAGTCTCACTTTGTCACCCTCAGTAGAGTGCCATGGCATCACAGCTCACAGCAATCTCAAACTCTTAGGCTTAAGTGATCCTCTTGCCTCAGCCTCCTGAGTAGCTGAGACAACAGGCACCTGCCACAATGCCCAGCTATTTTTAGAGATGAGGTCTTTCTCTGGCTCAGGCTGGTCTCTAACTCATGATGAGCTCAAGTAATCCATCCACCTTGGCCCCCCCAGAGTGCTAGGATTACAGGCATAAGCCACCACACTGGGTCTCAAAAACACAAATTAGAACTTAACCACCAGACCTCCGAGTAGTCAGCTGGAAGCTATGACTTATTCCAGGCATATTCAAACAAAATTAAACACTTTCTGTAGAAATACCTATATGGGTTCTTTTGAATAGCCCCAATGAAAACAAAATGTTATAATTTGAGAAAGGATTAAATTTCTAAATATATGGAAATGCTCAAATCATTTATAGTCACACAAATCAGGTAAGTGATCAAACTAAGCAATAAATACATTTTCTGATGAAGCAAGAACATTTTAGATATTTCTATGGAATAACGAATCTAATTTTCTTTTATGGCTTATAAGGTGGCTCTGAAGGCAGCTTCACATGAGGAGCAATGCACGCAGCCTCCCAAGGTGGAGGCTTAGAAATACAAAAGCCATTTGGGGTTTCTCTTTACAACAATAACAATAACAACAATTTATTTTGTCGTTCATAAACCCAGCTGGATTCCAGATGACTAATTTCTCATGTTCTAATTAAAATTTTTAAAGTTTTTGTCTAAGCAAACTATGTTTTACATTGGTATGCTTACAAATTCAAACTGCCATTTAATTTATTTCTATACTTGATTCTATTATACCTAAAAAACAGACTTATAGGGTGGCGCCTGTGGCTCAGTGAGTAGGGCGCTGGCCCCATATGCCCAGGGTAGTGGGTTCAAACCTGGCCCAGGCCAAACTGCAAAAATGAAAAAGAACAGCCAGGAATTGTGGTGGGCGCCTATAGTCCCAGCTACTCGGGAGGCTAAGACAAGAGAATCACCTAAGCCCAAGAGCTGGAGGTTGCTGGGAGCTGTGATGCCATGGCACTCTATCGAGGGTGACAAAGTGAGACTCTGTCTCCAAAAACAACAACAACAACAAAACAGACTTACAACTTTGGTTTAATCCATCAAATTTATTTTACTAATGCTTTTTCAATTATGTGATCAATAAAAAATGGTGAATGTAGTTAAGTAAGCTGCATAATCTTCCCAAATTTAGGCACTTAGTATAAAATTTGATATTCAATCTACTCAAAAGCTCTTTTTCCACACATCTTTGCTAAATAGAAGATATGTGAAAACAATTTAAAGCTGATCATTTCATTTTCATTTTCAGCCAACTAAAAGTCTCTTAATGACAAAGAATCTTTGTTCATTTGATTTTATAAGAATACTGCACAATAAAAAACAGCAGAAAAGGATATTCCAGCATTTACATTTATTAATAAAAAGATAACAATGTTGAAGTTAACAAACAAGGCTGTTAAAATTGGATTGTGTATTTGATATGTAACAAAATCCATTGAAAAGCTTTATTGAAAGAGCTACCAAAAGCCAAAACTGAAAAACAACAACAACAAAATCAATGTAAAGATAACTATCTTGGCATTTTCAAAGACTTTTAATATAGTAGTCCTTATTAAAATGAGACCAGTGGCCCTTCAAGGATTGCACATAGTAGGCACTAAGAGATTTTTAGTGCTTGGTAATAGGAAATACCAAGTATGTCATAACATACTTAGCCAATGAGGGTCATGCTGGTTTGAGCTGAGTATACTTGGCTGAGCTTTAAAAATTCCACCTTGCATTTTTATAATGCTTTTTAATTTTCAAAGTAAACACACACGCACAAATTCTGTCAGGCAAAAATGTTCTCACTTTTTTAGAGAAGTAGAAACTGACAAAAAGCAACCAGTACGCAAATACAAAGAGAGGCTTGATACTGTTTCTCCTGTATGTAGTGTTTAAAGGTTCAGTGTTGACAAATAAACATTATTAAAGAACCATGACGCCTGAGCAAGAACAAGACCCTGTCTCTACAAAACACAGAAAAATTAGCGGGGCATGGTGCCACACCCTATAGTCCCAGCTGCTTGGGAGGCTGAGGCAGGAGGTTCACTTAAGTCCAAGAGTTTGAGGTTGCTGTGACCTAGGATGATGTCCCTGCCCACTAGCCTGGGCAATAGAGCAAGACAGACCCTGGTCTCAGAAAAAGAACCATGAGGAATTTCTAATACCATGTATTAAATATTTCCCTTCAGATCAGCATTAAGGTTTCCCGGCTATTCTTTTCTCTTTTCCTTTTTAAATGTCTCAAGTTTTCCTACCTGTAAAATTAAGGCAAGTAACACTGCCTTCCATCTTACATGGATGTTGACAGAATCAGAAACCTAATACAGAAACTAGAATAAAAACTTTCATAGAGTAAAGAGACTTCAATGAGATGAATGCATGCAAGGTGCTTAGTACAGTGCTACCACATAATGAGTGCTCAGTCATTATTAGGGAAAAAATAGTAATAAAACTTACAGGGAACAGCATAGACACTGTATACTTTAAAAATATACATGTGTCAAAGTACCTTTTATGTTTATAAAAGATCTGACTAGTCTACATTACATCAATCAACTATTTGTTTCCTATCTCCAAAAGAAACCCAGATGATTAGAAAAGCCTGCTGGGAAGCTTAGATAAGTTGAGAATCAGAATATTCAACCTGGCTACATCACTAATTAATTCTGCAGTCCTTCCCTAAACACTTTCTATGGGTTTCAACTTCTCATCTGGAAGTGGATGAACTTTCAAGTCCTTTTATGCTCTAATCTAAAATCATTATACTTAACACATAAAGCAAGCTCTCAGAGCCCTGCCTTTGAGGCTCTAACAATAGCAATAGCACCAATGTCATTATTTTAAATCCTTATCTTATAAAAATACTAAATCTGGGCTTATTCTTTGTCTTCTTTTGACAACGTACAAAGAAAATGTCAAAGAACCAACGTCAGTGTATCATTCTCTACCTTAATCTATTTCACTTATCACATTGATGGGTTAATAGGCTTGCAGAATTTCAGAAACACATGCACACATTTTGAGAGCAATCGAGTCATAGGTACAAAGAAAATATTTTTTATTCCAAAATACCTAATTACCCAAGATTACAGATCATCTCTCCTCAGCATTAGAACCCAGGTATTGCATTTTTATTATAATTTAGTGTTTTTCTACTATTTCTACTATGGATAACTACATCAAATTGTTTAAAAGCGATCTGAGGGTTACACAAGACAAAGCACCCAATCATGCAATTCAAACCATGTTAAAATTAAGGGAGCCCCAATAATCGCAAAACATTAAAACAACCCCAATGACAACATAATGTGAAACAGTGTCCACAACAAACTGGTAGAGCTTTACTTTTTAACATGTGACAGTCATAAGGTCAGAAGTCATAGCATTGCTCCAACCATCATGAAATAATAAATCATGTATTAAACTGTATGTCATTTCACAACAGATTTCAAAATTTGGCTATCAAATATACTTTCATAATAGCCAACACTAAAATAGTATTATGGACAATTATGAAATCAACTAGAATAAAGGCTAATTTTATTATAAAAATAAGTTAACACATTGCAACAAACTATATGTCTTAAACGCTGCACAGTTAAGCTGAACTCTCAAGTTATCGGTTACAAAAATAAAACTTCAAAGATACTGTGTAAAATACCTAAAAGGTTTAATCATACCATTAAACCTTTTTCTCTCCTTAAATATTTTTGAGGCCCTATGCTATGAATGTAAAATATCTAATATGAGAGGTTCTTTCACTAAATTTGCATTATAGACACCATTAATCTTACTGAAACTTGCTAAAAAGAAAAAAAATATTTTAAAGCGTTCAGGGTTACTTTTTGCTCTGAGAAAAGTATGTTAAGCATGTTGCTCTACCAAGATAAGTCATCAATATTTAAATTGGCCCAGAGATAAAATTAGGGGATGACACATTTTCATTCAAAATAATTGGATTCAGGACTATATTGCAATATAGTTAAATGACTATCTAGAACTTGCCGAACCCCATAATTTATTTTGCAGGTATACAATTAAGAATTTAATTTTCCTAATCTTCCAGCAGAAAAATACATAATCCATGGAAGAACATTACCAAAGAAAAGAGTTGTTCCCCACGGTCAGTTGACACGGTAGGTGAGGTGCAGTGAAATAGGAAATGGTTCTATCAGAAGACATCACTTCAATTGCCTTCAGGTTATTAGATTTCCTTTAATTCAACAGAAGTTCCTATTTGTTAAGTTCATAAGTTTATCTTCACGTTTAGCTCAACTTAAGTTTAGGTTTGTCCCATTTTTAAATAACCATTTTTATAAAAATAAAACTTTAAATAAAAATGGGACAAACATGAACTTCACCTTAGTTAAAATAATCAAAAAGGAAGTAAAATGTGCATTATATCCTTTTCTGGTATAAAACACAGCAAGAGGTGGCTCCCTATGGGTGCCGGCCACATCCACCAAGGCTGGCCTGGCCTGGGCCTGCTAAACAACAACAACTGCATCCAAAAACAACCCAGCCTTGTGGCAGACACCTGTGGTCCCAGCTACTCAGGAGGCTGAGGCAAGAGAATCGCTCAAGCCCAAGACTTTGAGGTTGTTGTGAGCTGTGATGTCGCAGCACTCTACGGAGGGTGACATAATGAGACTCTGTCTCAAAAAAAAAAAAAAATAGCAAGAGCCAACATAACTCCATAAACAATTAGGATTATAATGCCACAACTACCAAGTTTTATTTTTTATTTATTTATTTTTATTTTTTTGCAGTTTTTGGCTGGGGCTGGGTTTGAACCTACCTCCTCTGGCATATGGGGCCAGCGTCCTACTCTTTTGAGCCACAGGTGCCACCCAACTACTGAGTTTTAGATTTCTACCTCAAATGAAAAAAATTAAATTGAAATCCTGGTGGTTCAGTCCCTTATATGATGTACACATATCTAGCCCTAAATTTCCCTCTTCTTAAACCTCTGAATTTGTGACCATTGATCCAAATTGTTGACTTTCCGACCGTTCTTAATATGTCTAAACCTTAATCTCTACCATTCCATACTCTGTTGCTCCTCCTCCTTCCCGCCTCCCCATTAGTTACAGACACCCCTGGAAATCATCTATTTACAGACATTTGTGATGGTACTGAGGACTAAAGAAAGCAACAGGTCAAACTCAGGTGTTTGGGAGTGAAGCTAACTGTCAGCAACCAATTTTGAAATGCTATACAATTAAATTTCTTTCTTAATACGTAAAAATTTTAAAATCATCATCACAAGTCCCACTGTAATCTCGTTTAGCATAGAAATAATCATAGGAAGGGAAGAAAATGCGCAACGAATCTTTTCTTTTTTAAAGAGGAAGATCTCCATAGGAATATTTTTATTTACTTGGAAAATACAAAACCTAAGTAGACTATACCAGAAGAAAATGAGAGCACTCGGCTTTCTGAAGCTACAGACATGAAGAGCGCATGGGATTTAAAAACCCTTCCGTCAAGGTCAATAAGCAATTGATTTTTTTTTTTTTTTCAGTTATAGCTTAATTCAACCAAATATTTCTTGGAAACTCTTTATGCAGCAAGATTCACCAATATATATTTTCCATGACTCAGAAATAAGGGAAGCAAGTGGTCATTAATTTAGCAAATACCTGTAAATACTACATTCCATAATTACTCTTGATGAAAATGTTACCAGGATGTCCCCAGCAGGGTAAACATTATATTCAGCACAAACCGATTTCACCTATTTAATTTGTTCAGATAATTGTAGTACATGATGAGAACTCACTGATGATTGACATTAGGTATAATCCTTAAAGTAAAAAAATACATGTTTTAAGATCTATACCCCCAGACCTATTCTAAACTTAATGTAAATCAAGATTGTCTAACATAACTGGGCTATTTCAACCATCTGCAGGCCAGAGTAGAGTAAGACTTATATAACTAACCAATTAATGCAGATACTCTGTCTTTTGCAGTAGGCACAAACTAAAATAAACTCTTTTGATCCAATCACTCCTTCACGAAAATCTCAAAAGGTCCCTAAAGTGATCTCTACCCACATACCAATTTCACGATTAATACAATTTGCATTTAACCTATATTTGATGCAAGGTTATTACGTATTTCAGAATAAGCTTTCCATAAAAATGTAGAAGCATTTGATAATATAGTGAAAGTGGTCAGACTAAAATATCTGTAACACAGACAGAACCAAAATAGCATTATAAATTTAAATTATCTTGCCAATTATAAAAATATAAGGGGACTGGCCAAAGAAACATCTTAAGAAGTGATTTCAATAAAATCTGATCACATGCTAGTCACACATTTCTGTATTAGTCATTCAACACTAAATTGACACACCTGAATACACAGTGTTTTCAAAGTTTCCTTAGCGATCATATAGTCATAACAAAGTATAGATATTTAAAAAAAAGATTCTTACCATAAAGCTAAAAATAAGTAAATAAATAAGACCCCAAATAAAATCTCCTTCAACCTTCCAAAATCACTTAATTTAGTGAAAATAAGATATAGTAAGCTTTAAAGACATGGAAACATCCCTTGCCAGAACCTTTAGTAGGAAAGGAAAAATAAAATGGAAAGAAAGTCTCCATTAAAAAGGGGGTAAATCATTGTCAAAACAAAAATAAAAAATCTCTTTATGTAAATTTTTTTGGAGAAAACATTCAACATGTTAGTAAGAAAAATAAGAAAGGGACAGAATTTGTCTCACTCTGTGTTTGTACAGGTCTTCAACTTCATTAATTTTAGAAAAATTAGACACAGATGTGGTTAATGAGAGACGTTAAAAACTCCATAAATTTCAGTCACTTTATTAAGCGCCAATCATCAAAACCCTAGACTCCACCTAAGACTCAACTGACAAGTTCATCCTGCATCACTTTCTCTCCAGTAATCCCACCCTTCAGGAAACAGACTTTTTAAAACGCTAAAATTTCTATATAATCCTAATAAAATCTCTAATTCCACTTAAAACTATTTCCTTTTCTCTATGTCTTTTTGGCTGAAGAAAAGAAAATGCTAAAGTAACACAATGATGAAGATCAAATTATGCAAAAATATGCCTTCTCTGATGTTATCAGTTTATGCTAACCTTACTGAATTTCGGTATTTAAAAAAGCATAAAGTTAGAATGTCTAGTTAATTGTACTTCAAAATGGACTCAAGCATCGGTCAGCTTTCCATTGTTTTACTGTCAATAAATTTAAACCCTAAAAAAAAAAAAAGCTTTACCATGCTCCATTACAACATTCAGAATTTTATAATTTAGTAGGACAACTCTAGGTTGTGGTACATGTTGACACATCTGAAGAACTTGCCTTTGGCCAGAGAATAAGGTGTGTTTTTTTGTTTGTTTATTTTTAAGCATTCTCATAAACAGCAATTTCAGGTTGCATTTTAAAAAGTCAAATTACGATTTATGCTATTTTTTAAAAAATTGATGCTTTTTTTAATTTAAAAAGAATTCAAGTGATGTTATCAGTGGCATTTAATATTTTTACATCTAAAGTCAGAAAGTCAGTATTCAATCACGTTGTGGTCTCAAAGCGTGGATTTATTTGCTGATCACTCAGGATCACTGATCACAGCTGCTGTTTGGCTAGAATCGTGTAACATACAGAGAAGAGAAAGCAGCCAATGTTTAGTTACATCAAGGCTGTTGTTTGTAAAAAATACACTAATTCAATGATGATTTTAAAAGAAACATGGTTTCTATTTATTTGGGTGAAGCTTCCTTCAAGATAATCACAGTTCCCAGTGTTAAGTTAATGACTTGAGGTAAAAAATTTTCAAACATTAGCGAATGATCCTGTACAAGGTATTAGGCCTTTTTGTCAGGCAGGACACAGACTAGTGATAATAATTCCAAATCACACACTGGCATAAAAATAATAATTTCATTGGATATTAAAAAACTAATTCTAAAGAGCCACATCATCGCCTCACCTATTTCCATAAGGTTGTTATAAGGCATGCCATATGTCACAAGGGACTGCAAAAGTTAAAGTATTATTTATCGTTAATGATTTAGGGTAACTATGATGTTCACCGACAACTCCATATCCTAGATTTTAGAGGGTTTAAGGACAGTTCACGGTGAATGAAAAATGAGTTTTTTTCCATGCCTTTTTTTAACAGTAAGGAAAATCAAAACAACAACATGGGCTCTATCAGAACAAAATGCATTAATAATCCCTACACATTTCCTAAAATGTAGTATCTTTCTTTGTACCAGTTTTGTTTTATAAATCAATGTGCTGGTATCCTATAAGATAGCTTAATCAAACGGACCCTACTTAACTGTTAAGAAAACAAGCACATGAATTCCACTGCCAAAAATGTGAGACTGAAAAATTTAAAACACAGCATGTCTTTTAATATTCAAACACAACAGCTTATGCA
This sequence comes from Otolemur garnettii, assembly GCF_000181295.1. Taxonomy (NCBI): domain Eukaryota; kingdom Metazoa; phylum Chordata; class Mammalia; order Primates; family Galagidae; genus Otolemur; species Otolemur garnettii. Next base: position 32,625,995 of record NW_003852398.1, on the reverse strand, counting down.
ATAAGAAACATCTCAAATCTCCTTACTGAAAACATTTTAAATCTTCAGTTCAGAAAGACAATAATAAAAAATTGTCTTCTTCCAAGATAATTATTATTTAAATAATAGATTAGTAGGAAGTTTGCATCAAGACAAGAACCGAGCTTTTTTTTTTTTTTTTTTTTCCTTTTGGTCATAACTAAGCCTTTTAGAAGAATAGGACATAGCCTAAAACCACATCTAAATTTTTTTTCCTAAAAAGAAAAGGTTCCCGGGTAAAAAGGAAAAAAAAAAGACATACCTCAGTGTAGAATACCTTTCACAGAAAAAGTATTTTAAAGAGTTTAAGCTCAATGACAAATTGTCACTAACATTTAAGAAAAAATCTGAAATGGTTACATACAAATAAATCACTGTGTGATTTTTTTCCAAAAAAAAAAAAAAAAGCACCACTGGTGACAGTCATCTCTTGTCACTCACTACAATCCACATTTTTCTATTTTCCTCACACTTAAAAAGGATGTACAGTCTAGCACTTATCTGAATTGGGGATGGGGGAGAATAAGGTAAATATCTGAACTGGGTATGGGGGAGGATAAAGTAAAGAACTTAACCTGTACCAACAGAGATATCTAAATTTAGGATTTTTTCTGGTAATCCATCTTGATGAGGTCAGACAGAAATGTCAGTGTACTTAACACACAACTGAGTAAAAAGAAGAGAGGAACCAAACAAGCACTGAGAATTGAATCTTAACAATTTGGGCCATCAGTTACCTACTTCAGAACTTACAGGAACATCTGAAAGTAAAATTTTGTTTTGCACCATGTTGCCACTAATTTCTTTCTTACAAAGACTTATCGGAGGGCACAGCTGATCTACTTCAAATTGGGAACCCTGAGAGCAAGACCCGTGTCTGATACCAAGGTTTGGGGCACTGTTCACCAGGCTGCTACAGCAGTCTCAGAACTCAAATTCTTCCACAGAAGGTTCAGTTTGAAGAACTGGGCTTCTTGTCAGTACTTTTAACTTTTAACCCTTTAGTCTCATACCAACACTTCACAGATGCCAAATATAGCAGTACAACTTCTAATTATGTAATTAAAAGTATTTTTTATTATAATGCAAGAGCATATTCTAAAACAGCTACATGAAAATACACAAAAATATATTACCACATTCCACTCACTTGAATTTATACAATCTATACTTCAGAGATCTGTTAATATCTGAGCAATATTATTTTAAAGTTTTTAATGAGATGTTGACTACTGGCTAAGGGGATACTGAATCCCACTAGTTAAGGAAAAAAACCTGAAGTGATTATATATAAATTACATTGTCTATAATGTCTACATTCAAAAGACCACTTTAACTGACTCACATAAAAAAGCACATGTATCTCTAGAGAACAGATACAAAAAAAAGTTTCCTATCTATTAACCCATCTCAAATGTATAATTTTTAAGAAACAAAAAAGTATTAATCTTACCTTGAATAGCCGTTAGAAAAAGCTGATCGACCAGGGAAGTTCAAAGTCCCCAAGGGAGTCAAGGTGTCATCTCCAGATCCTTGGCACCTATTCCAATTTTCGGAACCAACAGGAATTGGTGGAATGACATTAAAAATAGGCTTCTGATCCTGCTGTTGAGAAAGGGATGCTGTATTCATGTCATAGTGGTACATCTGTCCTCCAGACGTACTCACACCATGAACAGAAATGGCAGACGTTTTATTACCAATTATGTTTGCCCCAGAAAAGTTTGCCTGACAGTAAACTGGGCCTAATTTCTCCTGCTTAATTACACCAGGGGTGCAGAGTTCAATGAAATCTTCTTTTTCTGTTTTCACTTGGGGCAGTGGTACACTGTTAGGGCTTGATAAGATCAGATCTCCATTATCCTTAATTTTAGGCTTAGTGTCTGGTAAAATGAGAGGCTTACAGTCCTCATTTGAGTTTCCTTCCAAAAGGAATGGATCATCATCTCCTTCCAAAGGAGAAAGCAAACAGTTTTCATCTATTAACAGGTCTGATCTCCATGGACTCTCGTTCGTCTCTTTACCTGGGGATCCAGAAGAAAACTCCAAATCCTGCAAAATGTCCAAGGTGCTTTGGTCTGTGGCATACAATTTCACATTGCCACCATTGGTACCAGTCTGGCCCTTCAGATTTTGCTGCTCTGAAGCTATATCAGAGAGAGTTTTTTGACAGTCCTTCTCTGTAGGGGCAGAAGCAGCAGCAGATGCTGAACTCTTGGGCTCCTCAGGAACACTGGTCGACCTACTGAGGTTTGCGATGCTTTCTTCCAGGAGCCGAAAGTCTGTTTCCCCAGAGGAAAGGCTGATTTGGCCCTGCTGTGGAAATCCCAGGTCATTTCCCATCACTTTTGTTTCTGGCTCTCCCATATACAGTCCCATTGAGAGTGAAACTGCTTTGGACAGATCCGGCTGCTGGACATTGCTTACTGAGCCCTTCGGAAAATCAACCAAAAGTCTCTGCTGCTTGGAGTCTGATTGAGAAGGAATAGCCAGTGAGGGTGAAGATGCAGAAACCTTCGCAGTGGCTCCTCCCCTTAGGGTTTTATAGAAATCCATCACATTTCCCCTCTCCTGACTGAGCACACCGCTGGGGACTTCTTCTCTACTGGGAGGAGTTAATGATTCTTTGGAGTCCATATGTTAGTATCAGCTACAAAAAAAAAGGGGGGGGGGACACAGTGAGCTCTAAAGTCATATTATCTCTGTGATCCAATTAGTAAGAGATGCCCTGTTAAATGAACCTTTTAGTTAATTCCGAATCAAATTCTTTGTTATCAGAAGAGTAGTTTCTATCCTCCGGAATAAAAAGCCACGTCTCCTGCTCCCATTCAACGTGCCACATTTAAAAGTACAATGTAGTCCATTTGCACAGCTGAGGATGAAATTGGTCTCCACTAAGCTGGGCTATTCATCCTGCCACTAGTTGAACTCATAGCTTTGTTAATTACAGACATTATAATTCATTACATCTGATTATTCTAAAGGTTCAAGTTGTGTCAAAGTATTTAATTTTTTAAAAAGTGTGATCATTAAAATTCCTACCTTTTTCAATTGAGGCTGTTTGCTTTTCTAAGAACCAATACATATAACACTTTGTAAATACTATACTAGAATTTTCAACCCCCAATTATTTCTAAATTCCCCTCCTACCAGCTAAGTCACATAGGCAGCCTTTTAAGTACAACCTATTGTTGAACCACGCACATTTTATTTGAAAAATAAACAGTGCTGATCTGCTTATCTCATTTTTAACCCATATTCCTGACTTTGCTATGCCAGTCTGATGGTGCCTATCTTCAAATTTTGGATATATAAAATGAGATGCATTGTATATAGCACAACTAAAATTTTAATTTAAAAAATAAAAGAACGTGTAGTAACTTCTCACCACAATTTTAGCTTATTTAAATTTATCTTAAATATCGCTGTCTGAATCCTTAGCATAACTCGCAATAACATCCAGATTAGGCTGCATTTATTTTTTTAATTGGTTGAGATCCTCGCTATAAAATACTATTATATATTTATTACTATAAGTTCTTTCCTTCCCAAATACTCTAGTACTCAAACGTAGAAAAACCCAGAACTGTAAAATTACATTCTCATAGGTCAAAGTAAAACAGTGTCCAGTAAAATGCTCAGAATCACTCTCTGTGCACTCTAACTCTTCACCTATCCCAATTAGGAGCCTATTTTCAAGAGAATTCGGTTGCTAGTATATCGCTAAAAATCGGGATGTTTTAAGAGACGGGCGAAGACTTTGACAAGCACATTTGGGATATTATAGTCAAATGCCATCCAATAAAAGGAAACTCTTCCTATATGGTAACACTAAAAAGCATAAATGCCCCTGGCCCTCACCGAAAGGTGAAGGTGATGAAGGTGGACCGAGGGGTGGGGAAACTATCACTACGAATCTTCAGGGTAACTGCTCATCTCCTCACTCTCCACTGTTTATCTGACAGCGATCTCTAAACACAAGGTATCAAATGGAGACTAATGAATTTCCACGCCGCTTTTTTGACAGCTGCCTTCAAACCCGAAACCAAAACAATACTTTCTAAAACGAAACGCTCCCTCGGGCGACATTATCCCCCAGTTTAGCAAATAACCCTGCCACTCTAATGGGCTCCAACGAACCATGCCAAGGGGTCTTATGTAGTATTACAAGGCTGCAGTTATCAAGTCTGCAACCTCAAACGTCAAACTAGCGCTTGGTAAAAATCGCAGCACCAAACTCTTACGGTCAGGGAATGTCTTTTTTTAAAAGGGGCGACTTAATTTCAGGCTCGAAATGATGCCAAACACGAAAAAAAAAAAAAAAAGCCCTTGGGGTGGGGGGAGAAAAAAAGTGCGAGGTTAGAAAAGAAATGTGCCCAGACCTGTTGAGTTCTCCCTCCGACACGCCCACTTGTACCAGATAACGCGAGCCCCGGCCGAAGTCTCCGAGTCGCAGGCTGTCACCCTCGCGTGTGTCCACTCACACCCCCCACACGCCCGCCCGCAGCCAGGCGCGCGGCGGTCCCGACAGCGGCCCCGACCGCGCTCGGGCGCGCCAGGGTGGAGGGAAACATTCGGGCGCCGAGACTTCAGACGCGGCTTAGCGTTCACCAGAAAAATGGTTGTCAGGGTGGCCCCGGGGGCGGGGGGAGAAAGGGCGACTTGGGGAAAAAAGAACAGACCAGGGTTCCCGCCTGGAAACGAGAGGCTTGAAACGCCCCGGCAGCCCGCAAGGCTCCCCGGGCAGTCCGAGCTCAGGTTCCTCCCCCTCGGCTCCGCCGGGGGACGGCAGCGGAGGGAGAGGAAGAGGCCAGCGCTGTCACCCGCGCGCTGCCCTTTCGTCACCGTCACCCGGCCCTCGCCACCCCCAACCCCCACTCCCGGAGGCTAATAAAAGTTTGCAGGCTCCCGCCGCGGCCCCCGACTCGGCCTCCGGTGCCCACGGCACCTCGGGGAGCGAGCCCCCGCCTCTTACCTCTGCCAGCGGCGCCGCTCACCCGCCACCGTCCGCAGCTCCCACCGCAGCCGAGATAAACAACTTAGCGTGTGAAAGCAGGAGGAGCAGGAGGGAAATATTTTTTTCTAAAAAAAGGAAGTAAACAGCCGCCCCCTTCTCCATGGGGGGAGGGGAGAGCCCCTATTTAAGAAAGTCTCCCATTTCCCAACTGACAGGCCAGCCCTCCGCCCCTCTCCCTTCCCAGTCCGCAGGTCCGGGCTCCCGGGCGCGCGTCCCCTGTCCCGGCGTTTCGGCCGCTCCGGTAGCCGCGTCTCCTTCCACCCACTGAATCCGTCCCCGACGGGCGGGCGGTGACTCCACTCGGGCTCCAGTCACAGACACGAGCTCGCAAAATGGAGGAGGAGGCGGCGGCGGAGGGCAGGGAGCGCGGAGCAGCGAAAGGGCAGCCCGGCCTGGGCGGGCGAGCGAGCGGGACCGAGCGGGGGGCGGGTGGAGGCGGCGCCACGGCGCGCACACACTCGCACACACGCGCTCCCACTCCACCCCCGGCCGCTCCCCGCCCGAGGGGCCGCGCGGCGGCCGCGGGGAACGGTGCAACCTGTTGGCGACGCTTGGCAACTGCAGGGGCGCCCGCAGCCCCCGCCCTCGCGCCGTCCGCGCGGGCCCCGCCACCCGGGTCCCGACGGCGCCTGCACGCCCGCGACCCTAGGCATTGCCGCCCGCTAGGCGCGCGGGGCTTCTCCTCGTCCCCCAGCCCAGAAGAAAGAAAGTGAGGCGGAGGCGGGGGCGGACCTGGTCTCTTTGGGGCGCTTTGGAGAGGGAGACCGAGTTTCTCTAGTTTCTCTTCTCGCAGACTGCTTCCCGCCCCCGCCCAGCTCCGCGGCTCAGGACCCACTCTGGAGCTCGCCTTATCCCTCGGCGGTAACCTCCGCCAGCGCCCCCGCGGGTGACAGCGCGCGGGCTAGGACAGCCGGGGCGCTGCCCGCAGCAGTGCTGCGGGGTGGTCCGCGCCGCCGCCCCAGGCCGAGTTGCGTGAAGTGTGTCACTTCAAAAGGGACTACGGGGTTGCACAGAAACGGTGCCGCAGCCTCCCGGCCCATCTTGGGAGCTGGTCGGCCAGACACGCCCTCTGGGGAAGCTTAAGGGAGGGAGGGTAGAAGTGGGGGTCAGCGCATACGTACTCTGGGCCGGGGGGAGTTGCGTGCTGGCAGGTCCCCCACCCCCGCATCGTCTGGGCTGCCCGATCTGCAGCCGTCGCCGCCGCGCTCTCGCACCCGCAGAGAAGTTGCAAAGCAGAACCCACCCTCCCCCGCGCTCCGACCGTCCCCCACCCTCTTCCCTCGAGTCTGCTAGGCGGCGGCGGCGGCAGAAGGAGGAGCCGCCTGCCAAGTTTAACCCCCACCCCTCCTTCACTCCCTCCCGGCGCGCTCACACTCGAAGGAAGTTGCACGCCAAATGCAAAACCTCCAGCGAGCTGGATTTCTTTGCACTTCTTTATTATGATTAAGAAAGCAGGGGATGACAGGCCTAAAAGCAAGTTGCAGGAGACACAGTAAGTTGCTGGCTAAGAGTCCTCCCCTCACCGCAAACTCCTGACCTCCCTTTCCACCCCCACCAAGGCAGACGTCCAAGTTCCCGGTGAGGCCCCTTCCCCGAATCTTGACATTTGCAACCCTGGACTCAAATCGTAGCTCACCCTATCGCGTTCGTCAGACCCCCGCCCCTCCAAATAAAACAAAACACACGCAGCTTTAAAATGTCAGCGTTAAACTCTCTCCAGCTGTTTGTTTCGCGCCTCCCCCAGTCCGAGGGAAACACGTGGCCCATCCCCAAAGAGAGGAGTGGGGTGTGGGGAGAGGGGTGACCGCGCGGGTTGCCCCCGCCCCAGCCACCTTCCCCAGCTCGCCGCGTCCGGAAGGCTTGGGCGATCCCAGGACGGAGCCTCCTACCTTGTGCGGTACATATTATGATTTTTGTGACTCGGGGAAAGGTTGTGCGGTGTTGCTTTAGGGTTTGAGGAGGTAACTTTTGCGCCCCCACAGGTGACAGCTCTTGCCAGCTACTGACAGGGGCGGGGGCTGCCGCTGCTCCACCCAGTCCCTGCCCGGGGCTCGGCGGCAGCCACTCTCGCTCCTCCCGCGGCGCTCGCACTCTGATGGTAGCCGCCTCCACTCTGACATCTAGTAGACGATTGGGGAAACGCGTGCCGGAAGCCTTCCGCCGCCATCTTGGTAGAGGACGGTGACGCCAGGCCGGCCCCGCGGCCACCATCTTGGCAGGGGTTCTCGGTCACGGGGTATCCTAAATCGCCCTTTCTAGGGTCTGAAGGATAAACTCTGCCCTAGGCCTTGTAAGATATGAAAGGAAAGAACTGGGCTTTCAGTAACCCCCTAGTCTGGAGATGATCTATGGCGGGCCTCCTCCGGTGAAATTCTGCAGCCGCCATCTTGGCAAAGGAAGAGAAGTTGGCTGCCTGGCAAAGGAAAAAGGTACCAAAGCCTAAGCCAACGTAGAACCTTAGGCCAGAAGAATTTTTATGAAGGGCACTGATCACCTCCCTGTTTACAACACTCCCTTCTGGATCCAGAAGAGAGGCTCCTCTTCTATCTCTTGGCGCACGTCAACCAGGAGGCCCTTGTTATGGTGGATGCTGTGAGACCCTGTGGACGCTACTTTGCCTACTTGCAAGTTTTTCAGACTTCTGAGTCTTGAGCATTAGAATCAGATGTCTCGCACGGATTCGATCCCTAAACTACCAGCAGTTTCATAGGAAAAAACATGAAGACCCAACCCTACAATAATTTGTTACATGTTTTAGAAGTGAGTTAGATAATTATGCAAATAGTTGTCCTTGTACATCTATCTGCTTAAAAGAACTAAGAATTCTGTTAACATATATAGGTATACCTACAATCATCTAGTAGATATCTTTTTCTTGTACCATCAACCTATTTAACTGCTGAATTTCTGCTCTGAGAAAAGAATCCACCTCATTTCTCACTCTCATACACACCCAAATTCTAAGTGATTGATAGGTACCCTTTGCTTTAATTTATGATTTTTCAAGAGTCCTCATTAACACTCTCTCCCATATTTTCCTGCAGATACAGCAAATCTTAATACGGAGAAATACTCATAGTTTTAAAATTAAAAATGTCATTGAAAACAATTAATTGAGAAAAATATGCAATTTTCCTAAACGTTTTCTTTAGTGATATGCCTGTTAATTTTTAAATTTGACAGAAAAGAGTTCCCATTCTTTAGTCTTTCACATAAACTGTAAATTAATTAACTCATGTCTCTTTTTAAGACTAATAAGAATAGTTATGATTTATGGCCTACATTTGACATTTACAGTCAACAGTTGAATGAGATCTTATTTGATTTTGCAATATGAAAAAACTGGGTAGTACTGTGGCTCAAAGGAGTAGGACACTGGCCCCATATGCCAGAGGTGGGGGGTTCAAACCCAGCCCCAGCCAAAAACTGAAGGAAAAAAAAAAAGAAAGAAAGAAAGAAAAAAAGAAAGCAATATGAAAAAAACTGAGTTTTACAGAGGTTGATGCTTGTGTAAATTAACCCAGCTCCTATATATTTAGAATGAAATTAGACAATAATAAAGAGGTTTTCCTCATTGATGTCTTAATTTCCATGAAGCAGTATATCAATCCTGTGATAGACTTACAATAAACACTTACGGAATTTAATTCAAGAGGTGATATCCAGTGTACTGGAAAGGACATGAGATTTTCATTGTAACAATAACACAGATCTAACAAAAGTTAACATTTATTGAGCATGTACTGTCCAGCAAGCACTACCAAAAGTGTTTAATGCCCAATGTCTGAAGTCTTCAGGTATAACATTTACTAATCTGTAACATTTATCTAATCTTGTAATTACAAGATAAGAAATAAGATGAATTGCCATGTGAGGGGGAATGAATGAAGGTGAGGCATTCAAACTCTGTCAAGGCAAGGATCTGATCTGGCTTGTTGAGGGCAGTTATGTACTGGTCCTGGAACAAAGCCTACTACATAGTAGGCACTCAGCGGATATTTGCAGGGTTGTAATAACACTGAGTCAATGAGTTGACTAAATGCAACATTTTTACTAGGTCATTGTGGTGGCCAAATGAATTAATAAAAAGTGTGCTAATAGTACTCGGGATCCTCATGTTTGTTGTCTTGGGTTTAAACATCTGAGTGCTGTAATTAAAAAAAATATTAACAGATCAGATCCATTATTGTATGTTCCTACAGAACCCCATACATGTATGTTACTTGGGTAGCACATTACAGTGATAATTTGTTACTTGTGTATGCATTTATTTAAATTTCTGTCTCCCTCACTAGAACACAAGCTCTGGGAAGGCAGGTACTAAGCTTGTTTGTTCACCACTGTATCAGTTGTGCATAGTGGTGTTTGTTGAATAAATGGGTATAATCTTAGGGACTGTGTCCTAAGGCCAAGAAAACCTTGAGCTTGAATAGTGACCAATCCACCTTTTAAAAAACATTTATATAGTAATGAATTATCCAAGTGAGTTTTCTCCTTCTGTTCATCTCTTTTATGATCTCCATTTTCTCTAAAATGATACAAGCTGCACCGCCAGATTACCCCTGCAAAACATCAGTTAAATCCTACCATGATTAATTATTCAAGTACATGTATATATTCCAGTATTACTTAGATCCCAACTTTTAGTCTGCCACGTGTATTTAAGAATATCGCCTTTTACCTGCCCCTTTGTAAGAAGATGAAGCCACCTACCTGATATGATTGGACTGTATATTAGACTATTTATGCTGCTATGAAAGAATACCCGAGGGTGGGTAAATATAAAGAAAAGAGATTTGGCAAGGTGAAGTGGCTCATACCTGTAATCCCAGTGCTTTGGGAGGCCAAGGCAGGAAGATCACTTGAGGCTAGGAGTTTGAGGGCCCATCTTTACCAAAAAAAATCATGAAATTAGCTAGCCATGATGGCACATCCATGTAGTCATGGCTCCTTGGGAGGATAAGCTGGGAGAATCACAAGAAGACAAGAGTTTGAGGTTACAGTGAGCTAGGACCATGCCATTGTTCCAACCTAGGCAATAAAGTGTGATCCTGTCCAAAAAAAAAAAAAAAATGGAAATGTGTATTTAGCTCATGGGTCTGTAGGCTGTACAAGAATTCTGGTGCCACCTTATGATTCTGGTAAGGGCTTCAAGCTGCTTCCACTCAATGGTGGAAGGCAAAAGTGAGCCAGCTTGTACCAATCACATGGGGGTGGGGAAGCAGGGGAAGGAGGTGTCTAGCTATTTTTAACAGCTCTCTTGAAAACTAATAGCAGGGGTCCTCAAACTTTTTAAACAGGGGGTCAGTTCACTGTCCCTCAGATCATTGGAGGGCAGGACTGTGGGCCCCGGACGAGTCGGCTGCTAAGCAGGACACCTGCAGGTCGGATAAATGTCCTAGGCGGGCTGCATGTGGCCGACGGGCCGTGGTTTGAGGACACTTGACTAACAGAGTGAAAACTACTCATTATCACAAGGATGACACTGAGCCATTATGAGAGGTCTGCTCACATGATCCAAACCTCTCTCCCTAGGCCCTACTTCTAACATTGGGGACCAAACTTCAACATGCGATTTGAAGGGGAACGAATATCTAAACTATTATATAATCAGTCCAATATTTAGTTAAATTAAAAGGTTAGTTAAAGCAGGGAAATGGTAAAAAAGATCAGCTATATATCTTTTTGCAACCTAAACTCTATAATTAAACATTTATTTATTAATCTTTGGTGATGGTCTGAACCATTTGTGACTCCACTGACGCGTGGCTCACTTGAGCCCATGATGTGAGTCTCTGTCTTTTTTAGCACGGGAATAAATTATACCTATAGTGCATTGGCATATCATAGCAGTGAAAAGCCAGATTATCCGGGCCAAATACAGTCCCCCCCACTAAGAGAAATGTAACTTTGGGCAATCTCCCTAATTCTCGGTCCCTCAGTGTCCATTATCTATAAAATGGAAATAATCATGGTAGCAACTTATTATAAAGGTTAAACAAGTTTCTACAATGAACAGTATAAAAAACTCATAACTGAAAATAAATTAGATTGTGAAAAGCTAAAAAGAAAAGGAAAAGATTAAACAAGTTTGATATGTATGACATACTTAGACTAATTCTTGGGACATAGTAAGCGTTCAGTCATTGTTAGCAATTATTATTAATCTGTAGTATTACTATTTTCCTTGTTTTTTTTTTAAATGGAGCAAGAAATTCAAGGCATCCCTTATCTGAAATGCTTAGAGCTAGAAGATTTTGGATCTTACATGTTGACTTGGTAGTATGTACGTACATATTGTGAGATGTCTTGGGAATGGAACCCAAGTCTAAACCAGAAATTCACTTACGGTTCCCATATACCTTCTCCTTATAGCCTGAAGGGAATTGCATCAATATTTTAAATACCTGTGAGCATGAAACAAAGTTTTGGCTAAGTACTTAAATTGGGGAATTTTCCACTTGTGACATTATGTCAGTGCTTTAAAAGTTTTGGATTTTGGAGCATTGAGGATTTTAGATTTTCCAATTAGGGATCTTCAATGTCTACTTACAAAATCATGTGAGCGCAGATTTCTAAATTTTTATGATTCTTCCCTCCTTGCCCCCACCCTGGTCCTTTTAAATCGTCTTATTAATACATTCACCTTACTTGACTGCAATTGTTTATAAGGCATCTTTCCCCTTTGATTTTATAAAACAATTATTTTTTCATATTTCATTATTAATTAAGAAATTACAGTAACAAGCAATAAATGGCATAAGCATGTCTGGGGAAGAAAGCTCAAGGAACGGTGGGCCATGGTGGGTTCTGCAGTAGGTCATGCACTGCTACTCCTGTGTGTAGTGCAGGAGATGAACTTGGGCCAGGGTTCAGCACCCCTGGGCATCAAGCTGTATGTTTTCCAGGGAGACTGGAGAACTTGGATTAACTGGGATAAAAGTGCTGAGTAGTGCATGTTAAGAAAGACTCTGTCACACTGCGTCATACGCCACATTCAACATTCATTCCCACCTCTAGGGTTGTTTACCACATGTATTTCCTCTTACATAAGGATATTTCCTAGTGACTAATTTTCCTGGAGTCCATGATTCTTTGTCATAAGTCCAGTTTCCAATTATTCTTTTCCTCTACCCTCCAAACTTTAAATCCAGACTAGGTGTGGTGGTCACACCTGTAATCCTAACACTCTGGGAGTCTGAGGCAGGCGGAATTCCTGAGCTCAGGAGTTCAAGAACAGCTTTGAGCTAGAGTGACATCCACTCTCTAAAATGACTGGGCAAGTGAATCTTTCTAAGAGTAGAATATGAACATTTTAGCACAATAACTAAGAAAATGACATGAAGGCTATGTTAACCAGTTTGATGGAAGTGTTTCGGATTGTGTGTGAAAACACCACAGTGTACCCCAGAAGTGCATTAATGTACATAGCTACCATTCAATAAAAAAGACAAAAAAATAGCTGGGCATTGTGGCAGGTGCCTGAAGTCTCAGCTACAGGCTGAGAGGCTGAGGCAGGAGGGTTGCTTGCATACAGGAGTTAGAAGTTGCTGTGAGCTATGATGCCACAGCACTCTACCAAGGGCGACAAAGTGAGACTCTGTCTCAATAAAACAAAACAAAATAAAACAAAAACAAAACTTTAAATCTATGATACTAAGTGAAAACTGGAATCAAATACATTTTTAGTGTGGGTATCTTGAATGTGTTAATTTATAGTAGGCCCTTTTGCTGGTTAGAAGAGTCTACTTTTAAAAAGTAATTCTGGTGCCTATCATAGCTATTAGGTGCCTAGTTACAATACTATCTTGACTTTGGGAAATATTTCTCTTCTTGTTTAACTTTATAAGGTAAGAGGTTCAAGGGAACCCAGCCAAGCTTTTGAACGACCCATCTCTGTCTGCTTCAATATTTGTATTTTACACAAGACGTGCCTGTTACAAATAATTCACACCAGTACAGCAAGTTCTTAATCATAATGAATTCTTAATCTTTGGTGTTTCTCTCTGTAATTGGAATTAACATTCCCACTCGGACTGGGAAATGCTAAATTGTCACTAGCCTCCCTGGGGTTTTGTTGTTTCTCATGTTTTCAATTATTTCATTAAAAGCAACCTGAAATATCACAATTTGTGCTCATATGCATGAAATGCCCTATGGAGGTCCTGATTATGTTCATATTCTTTGTGCTAAGCAATATCTGATTTATACAAGTTAAATCTCAGCAGATCAATGAGGTAAATGTTGTCAAAAGCAAGATCCTAATGTTTTTAATGTTTGGAGACACTAGAGCAAGCGCCCTGAATAACTGGAACGAGCTACGCACGTTGTTTTCACTCGTGGCATTTGTGGCTCACCATTATGTCATTAGCTTCTTCCTTTTCTGATTAAATCTCCTCTTCTGTCCCATGTTCCCTTGGTTGAGGGTGTTTCAATCTGCTGCATTTTCTGCATGGAATCTCTTGGCTCATGTTTGAAAACCCACATTTCCTTTTTGATTCTGACGTCTTATTGATTCAGCCGGTCATACAGGGCTTTGTTTTGTTTTGCTTTAAGTTAACTTAAAAATACTGGGGGTTATAAGACCAAAACATCTTTGGCATAGGGATCCTTGAACAAGATACGAATGTACTTCATATCAAACTTTAAAGTGCCACAAATGACATTGGTTATAATTTTTAAAAATTGTATCAGTGTGAGTCAATTAATTTTTCTCTAGTTTCTTGTTGAATTTTCAGTAAGACAGGGGTTTGAAACGCCGTTCTGCCATTTTCCTACTTGAATGAGCTTGGCCAGTCATTGAGTTTTTCTCGGCCTTTTTTTTTTTCTCTCTGTAAAGAAAGGATAATGAAATCTACTCCACCTCTCTCACCTATGTATGGCTCAGATGGGATGACGCGTTCAAAAGGAGTTTTTGAACCCTCAAAAAATATAGAGGAGTTTATAGAATTTTTTTGTCATTAGTTCATGACAACAAAAATGAAAATTATCATTGCCTTTCTTCACTGATTTCCCAAATAATCACTGTAATGGGCTGTTTAGAATTTTAGGTGGAGGAATGCCAATTCAGTGTGCTAGAGTCAGCTATACCAGCTTGCAAAAGCTGACTGCTAGATTTTCAAAAGTTTTGCCAGTGGGTTGTTAATTGTGGTCATTATTAAAAGCTAAGTTATTTACACACTTGCAATTAAATACAGTATTTTAGCCACAAAGGAAATGTGCTGAAAACTCCACTTCCTAATTATTTCATGATGCTTTACTATTATATATCCTTAAAAGTAACTTCCATCTGTTCTACATAATGTATATATTACATAATGTTGTGACATAGCATATCTTTTCCCAACTCTGTATTTAGAAGTGTTCTTTTGACAGCTTAAAATCAACCATGGCAGAGCATTTATACTATAAAAATGGAAAAATATTAGACATTATAATTAGATTGATTTTGTTGGTTGTCTAAACGGAAAGGATAGAGGACATTTCGGTAATGGAAATTAAACTTAAAAGTGTGTTAGTCTGTGAATAATAAGAAAAACTGAGGAAATGCTTTTCCAGTGTTTGAAAACTACTCTCTGCTTCAGCAAAAGAAGTCAGTCACTTCATTGAAGAGTGAGGTCAGTCCCAACCTGCATTTCTGTTGTTTACCTTTGACCTCACACATTAACGTAATAATATAAACCAACATCCATGTTGGAACTTCAGTAGCCTGAGTGACTTCTTTGCTGAATTGAATATTAATGAAATATTTATTTGTTGTCTGATTTTGCCAGATATGATTGAATTGCAATTGCAGGTTGACTATATAGATACAAGTGTTTGGCAAAAATCATTCTGTGAAAACCATGTGGCCGTGTGGAATTCACTGTTAAAAAGCGTTGTATATGTCATTACTTTTTGTAAATTTTGTGTTACACAAATCCTTTATATCAGTAAAATCTACGATAAACCGATAGACGCTCCTCCCCGCTAAACCCCCAATAGATGTTAAAATTTACCAGCACACTGATGGATATAAACTAATTTCCTATTTGCAAAGATCATTCTGCCTGTGATGGAGGGTATGGGTTGTAGGGGCTAAGAGAGAAAGCAAGGAGAGCTGCGTGCCAGGGGGCAGGCACACTGTCCAGGGAACGGAGACGGAGCTTGGTCCTGGGCAGCGGCGGTAGAGGAGGGGAGTCCGGTTGGATACAGGAGGACGCTGGGCCCAAGGAAGGCAAAGCAGTCATCAGCAGGTCCACGGAAGGGACTTTCAGGAGCTTCGGTGCTAAGGGAAGACGTCCTGGCAAAGACTAAGAAGCTTCAGTGGCTGAATCCGGTGAGTGCATAGAAGGCTCCGTGGTGGGAAAGCGGAGAGGAAGGTGGAAGACGGGGAGGTCGCTGCGAGCCGGGAGGAGGCGGCAGACAGCGGGCGGGAAATCCAGGTCTCCCAAAGTGCCATTGTGATTCGGGACCATAGCCGACCCACGTGGACCCCTTCCACAGATCCGCGCCCGCAAGGGGCCCACCAGCAAGGGCATGGTCAGCAGCCCCAACTCCGCCCGCAGGCCAGCCTTCCCGCCCGGTCAGCGCACGGGGAGGCGGAGGAGCCAAGGCCGGGCCGCGGGTCCCTGGCAGCGCCAGCCGGGAGGGGGAGCCGCAGCAACCCATCCTTGACAGGCCAACTAGGATCTCCCAAGCGGAACCCAGCGGGCAGCCCAATAATGTGATCAGACAGCCTTTGGGTCCTGATGGGTCACAAGGCTTCAAACAGAGCCGATAAATGCAGGCAAGAAAGGATGCTGCCAATGCCACCATCACTGCCTCCATCGTCCACTGCAGGTGGACCTGGCAGACAGCTGGACTTGAGCAGAGGGAATCCCCTGACTTACCCACATTATGATCCTCTTTGCTCTGCCCACTGTGACCTTGAACCCTAAGCACTGATACCTCCCCCTTCCCCCACCCTTCCCACTGTGATTGGCTTGTGGACAAGGGCTATCCCCAGACAATGGAAAGAGAAAGGGTGGGGGTTAGGGGAAGGTTGGGGAACCCACCAAGGACTCCGAGTAGAGTCAGGCGGTGCCACTTGGCCACTTGGGGTAAAGCCAGTAACAGCAAGAACAGTTTCTCATGCTCATGAATTTGGGGATCAAAACACAAATGAGAACTCCCACCTACCCATCCTCAAGTTCATGTCTTCATCACTTGAAAAGTAAGTTCCCTTTGAAAATATCCTTTTTTCCCCATTTTTGTTTGTTTATACAAATATCTGATTTGGAGGAAAAATGCAAAGGAGGAGGAGAGGGGAGGGGAAGAAAGAGGAAGAAAGAAGAAGAAAGGAGGAGGAGGAAGGCCGCTCAGTGGTTGAATGGGGTGAGGGGTAGAAAGCTGCACCTCACAAAAGAAGTCTGGAGAGGCGGCTGGCAGGCGGGATTGAAATAGTGGCAGTCCTGGAGTTACCAGGTAACTATGGTGAAGCTCATGAAGCTCCTTAGGCTTACCCTTAATTAAATATCTGATTGCCTTGAAGTGCAGGTGAGGAGGGGAGGGCCCAACCGGTAACATGGAGCCAGAACTCACGTCCTCAGAAATTTTCTTACTCATAGAGGGGTGATTTGTTTGCCCTTATGCCTTGATTCTATTCCAATTTACAATAGAGTTTCCCCCCTAGCTTTTGGCCATCGTGAAACTCACTCTCAATCACACTGTGCTACACTTCAGACCACCTCGTGTCCACTTTTTCTCTGCTGCCCCATGAAGAAGGACCCTGCCATAGGCAACGCATTGTATTGCCCGCTGGTTGTCAGCACAACTGTGGCTACTACTGTTCTTCCTAGCTTCTCTTGGTTCTGCCAGTATAACCAACAAACCTATACTCCAGTTTACAGGTTGTTTGCCTTGGTTTTAACGTTTTGCCAGAGAAGTTATTATATTTTGTGTGATTTTAAAAACAGTAAATGCTTTGCAAAAAAAGAGAAGAATAACCTCTCCCCATTCGTCTACTCATTTTAACACTAATGTTCAGAGGAAGGAAAAATTCTCAACTCTACCAATAACTGACTTGGAGGATTCCATTTGGATATATCAATTTGGTTTACTTTGATCTTCTGATAATTAGCTGTTTTATGGATGGTTTCTATTAATCATGGAATCTCTATTAATAGAAGAGACTTTCTTAACTAATTTTCTCTGCCATTCATTCATTCCTTCAGCAAAGTATAATTCCTTCTACAAAATAGCAATTATTATGTATGTTAGTCCCCAGTGTAGGGCTGCAGGGACATAACAGGGATTAAGATCTAATCCCCACTCTGTAGGAAGTGGAGACAGAATCAGGAACAAATCGTTATCAAACAACGCAGAATTACAGAAATGTGATCAATACATAGGGCATTACATATGCATCAAGAAGCTGTCTGGGGCCTGATATGGTGACTCAGGCCTGTAATCCTAATACTCTGGGAGGCTGAGGTGGGGGGATTGCTTGAGCTCAGGAGTTCCAGACCAGCCTCAGTAAGAGTGGGACCATGTCTCTACTAAAAGTAGAAAAAATTAGGTGGGCCTTGTGGTGGGCACCTAGAGTCCCAGCTACTTGAGAGGCTGAAGCAAGAGGAACTCTCAAGCCCAAGAGTTTGAGGTTGCTGTGAGTTGTGATGCCAGGGCACTTGCACTCTAACAAGGTTGACAAAGTAAAACTGTCTCAAAAAAAAAAAAAAAAAAGAAAAAAGTGATTTGGATGTTTAAGGTTAGGGAGATGGATGTGGATATGGAGATGGTGGTCAGGGAGGGTTTCCTAGAGTTGAGCAGGACTGATGGAGATAATACGTCTCATAGAAGCTTGTCATTAGCATTCTATTAGGACATTGTTTGGTGTACTTAAACCCAACCATTAAAGCAAACAAGAGAGTTAGCTCACTTACAAGTTCAGAGGAAGTTTAATTTCAGGCATGGCTAGATTCAGGGGCTCAAATGATGCTGCAAGGGCCTGAATTCTATGTCTGTTTTGATTTTATTCCTGGAAAGGTTATCTCCACCTGGTGGCTTGTGGCACCTGGATTTAAAACATCCTACAGCTTAGTATTCAGTGAAAAGAGTTCTTTCCCCCATAATTTTATGGGTTGTTCATGGTGCAGGGGAGTCTGTTGGTCTAGCTGAGACGACATATGCTCATCCCTGGACCACCAGCTATGCATGTGTGACGTAAGGAATGCATACTCTGATTGGCAAAGCCTCAGACAAGTGCCCATCACTGACATCTAAAGATGGGGTACAAATGAAAGAGAGCAAGGCAGAGCAAGCAAGAGAGAGATGCTCCCCCAAATCATGGGGGCATTTCAATTAAGACAGGAGAAAAGGGATTCTGGGCAAATAAAATAAAAATAAAACCAGATGTCCAAGACCATAGCTATTTATCACAATGTTAACAGTGACACATAAAGATCGTATTTTTCATTTTGAGAGAATTAAACATGACTTAAAATGTTTGTCAGCAACGGAAAGAACCCTGAAAATTATGCATAGATGTTATGAGTTTTATTGGTTTCACTTCCTGACTTTAATAGAAATAGAATGTGGGTTTGTACTTTGAAATTTCAAATGGTACACTAATGAATTGACTATTGCTTTGCAGAAGTAGTACCTTCACTTAATTGGGCCCTTTCCAGGTGATGAAGTGATGTTTACAACTTTTAAAGCTAGTTTTATCATCTTCCACAGAAGAAATTTGTCTCACTTGACCATGATTCCAGCAGACATGATGGGGTATAGACAGACGGCTGCCGGGAGCCTCTGTCTGCTCACTTCACTCTTTCTTTCTTGACAAGCTGAATGTCACGCAAATGTCTCCAGCCTCTGCACTGGGCAGGCAGGAAGCCAGAACCAGTAATAGAAGCAGGAGGCACTCTGAATACTTGCTGATTAATTTTAGCTCCATAGGCCTGATGGGTTTTCCATCCCTATAATTACCATCAGCAAATAGTTATTGAATGATGTCCAGCATATTTTTATTCCTCTTTCCTTGGTCCTGATTTTCATTTTCTATTTTACCTCGCTGTGATTTCACCACATGTGTTTCTGTTCATCAGACCAACAGAGCCTTTTGTGATGAGCTTCTAATTACTCAATTTTATTCCACCTGTGAAATAGCTCTATCAATCAATCTATCTAAATTTGTACTTATTATGACCCAGTTCAAGTTCACTCTGGAATTAGTGAGGGGATAAATTCTGAAAAAGAGAGGAATAAAACAGATTAGTCAATGGCTATTTTGTGCTTGATGTTTTATTAATTCATTCTACCTTTGCTTTACAGGTCGGTCTTTCTCCCTGAAAATAATGCTGAACAAGGTCCTGACGGCCCACTCTATAGAGAAGATGGACAGCAGTGAGGGGCGAAGGTTTGAGTTGTGGCTTTGACAAATGGGGAAAGATTTTACAGAAGGGAGATTGGCGCAGTCTAAGAAAAACAGTTATCTTTGTGTAGATGGCATTAGAAGGAGGAAACAAAACTTTAAATATTAGTTCTGTCTTAAAAAAAAAAAAATTAAGGCTTGGTGCCTGTAGCACGGTGGTTATGGTGCCGGCCACATACACCGAGGCTGGCAGGTTCGAACCCAGCCTGGGCCAGCTAACCAACAATGACAACTGAAATAACAACAACAAAATAGCTGGGTATTACGGTGGGCACCTGTAGTCCCAGCTACTTGGGAGGCTGAGGGAAGAGAATTGCTTGAGCCCAAGAGTTTTAAGTTGCTGTGAGCTGTGATGCTACAGCACTTTACTGAGGGTGACGCAGTGAGTCTCTGTCTCAAAAAAAGAGAAAAACTTAAAAATAATAAGTACAGGAAATAATACACTCTTATTATAAAGATCCAAATGTATAGAAGAGAGAGAAATGCATAAAGTAGAAAACTCCGTCCCCTATACAATCCCATTTTCCAGATTTGACTATTTTTCTTTCATTTTTTGGATTTCACTGACTACAAAGATGTAACTATTTTGTGGGGTTGAATGGATACTTCCAGTTACCACCCCTCCATTTTTCTTTTTCCGTTTAAAAAGCTTTATTATGTGATGTAAAGTAGAATTGTGGGTACTAGAGGCTTAAGAGGGTGAGGAGAGGGGAGAATGAGGAGAGATTATTTAATAAACACAAAAGTATAGCTGTACAGGAGGGATGGGTTCTGGTGTTCTGAAGCACCATAGGGTGAATATAGTTAGTTATAATTTATTATATCTTTTTAGGCCTTTTTTTCTATGCATGGATGGGTGCATGCACACACAGTTTTTTTTTTAAAACAAAAAAGGTATTTTACTACATGTATTTTCCAACTTTCTTGGTGAAAGGTTATTGGACATCTTTTTGTGTCAATATTTTCTGGTAATAACAGCATAGTATTCTATTGTTTCATTATGTTATAACTTATTTAACTTTTCCCTTATTAATGACTATATAAGTAGTTTCCAATTTTTCACTACTGCAAGCCATGCTGCAATGAATATCTTGGTATCTGTATCTTTGCAACATTTTACAAGTATTTCTGTATTACAGAATTGGAATTTCTCAGGTAGATGTGATTGACAATAATTATTAAGCACTCAAATTTTCCATGTTACTGGGCTTATTTAAAAGAACTTTGTTCATTGGCAACTTATTTTTTCTACTTTCATCTTCCTTTCAGCATTCGAGAAAAATTCATTTTGAGCGAGGGTCGTAGATGGCTACACAAGACAGGCTACTGCCTGAAGATCCCTGTGCCCTGCTATTGACACAGTTTTGCTGAATGCTAAATTTATTATCCATCAATTTGAGAGGACTGGCTAACATATCAGCTGGGAATAGTCATGGGAAAGGGATCATTTAGGGATACCATTATGTTTTTAATGACCAGCTCCACCTTATTAGGGTACCTCTGTCCAGGCCAGGTGGTAGATAGGTATTGTATTGCCTGCCAAGCATCTATTCTGTACAGATGGTACTAGGGCCTAAAAGTTCCTTTGGAAACTATCCTTTTCCTAACTTTAGTCCGTGTGTTTGTGGTGGTATTAATCCCATCCCTAAATCTGATGGGCCAGGTCTGGCTGCAAAACATTTGCTCAGTGATGAGCATAGTTACAGGCACAAATAGGCCTTAATCTAGGCTTTCTAAAACTATTCAGAAACTTGCCTTGTTTTCCAGCAGAGATGGTTAAGCTGATAAGATGCAAGCTTGGAGCAGCTGCAATCTACCACAGAGAACCTTCATTGGAACGAAGCTGACAAAAATAAGAAAAAACAAAGACATCTAGAGCTAGACAAATTCCCAATTACAGTAGAACTTCCGTAGTTGACCATCTTCCTCCACTGACCACCTCCTTTAGTTGACCTAATTTTCACTGACTGGACATGCACCACATGTACTTACTGGTACAGTAGGCCTAGTTCCTTATGTTGACTGTGTCTGCATGTTGAGCAGTTTGTGACAATCCCTTGGGTAGGCAACTGAGAGAGGTTCTACTGTGTATGATTTGAATATCTCGATGCTGAGGTTATGACTCCCCCAGCCTTGACTTTTAATGCTTCAATACATTCTTCTTTTTTCTGCTATTCTTCCTTTTTTTATTTTGCTTCAGCCAGTTGGAGCTAGCTCTCTCTAACACTTGGCTCTGAAGAGATCTTGAAATTAGAAGTAAAGGTCTAAAACATGGGGGTGCTACGCCTTCTGGAAGAGAGAGGTAGGCTACAGTTACTAGGTATCTAGGGTAACCTTAAAAGAGAAGGAAAAGCCCTAAAGAGAAGCCAGTTGAATGCCTAAAAATAAACTTTACCTGCCTCACGAGTTTGGTTAGAGTTTCCTCTTAATGATTAACTAGACGAGATGCCTGAACTCTTTTATTTAAAATACATGTACATAAATAAGAATATCAGCCTCCAGTTAATTCACCTAATATCTGCCCAAGATTCCATTTTCCATTAATATAGAAATTGCTTCTCTATTTTAGGCTATCTTTTTTTAAACAAAGGAAAAAAAAAAAAACATAATCCTCCAAGAGAAATGTCTGGTTTCTCTTTGGGCTAGCCTAAATTATTATTCTGCTTTCAATATTGAACGAGCCTTATATTTTATTGCTCTGTTTATAGTCAATTTGATAATATATTAACTTAAATACAGTATCTGTAAACATAATCCAGTGGACTTATGTACTGAAATATTTTAATACCTTCATAACCTTTGTGTTCTTGAAAAAGAAGCCTGGTAACTGAAAAAAAAAAACAAAAACAAAAAAGCTCCATTGATAGGAAAAATCCATCTCTTAGGGGAATTAAATTCCTAATTCTTATACAAATATTGCTCCTGGGTTTTTTTTGTTTTTGTGAGATAGGGTGTCTGTCTGTTGCCCAGGCTAACATGCAGGAACACAGTCATAGCTCACTGCAGCCTCAAACTCCTTGGTGCCAGTGTCCTGCCTCAGTCTCCCCAAATGATAGGTTAGAGGTGTGAGCGGTATACCACATCCAGCCTGCTCCTATTTTAGTTATATAAACTATAACCCTCTCTCTCATCTGTAGCAGGGGAATAGGAGTGGGGGTGCATAGGGACGCCATTAGTTGGATTCAATAAATAAATTACTTATTAATAGCTCCAGCTCAATCTGAAAGAGACTTAAGACTCTACCTCTTAGTATGTTCTTTAGAAAGTTGCTCAACTTCAGAGACTTAGTTTACTTATCTGAAAAATAACTATAGTAAATAGAATTTGCCTCACAAGTTTTATATACAGATTGAATAGGATAGTTTCTGGAAGACTCTTAGCCTATCATAGTCTTTGATATTTAATCAATGGATGGTAAAGGAAATGCTATCATTATTCTTTCAGAATGTGAGATGGCCAGGCAGGCCTAGGCCAAGCAGAAAGGACACCCACACTACACTAACTTCCTTCTAACTAAGCTGCTTTCCTCCTTACATCACAGATTGTGACGTGAGGCTGGCTGAACACCTGCCCAGGGATTCTGTAAAAGAAATCCAGGCACTAGCTGGAAATTTTCACTATATGATTTATCAGGCCTCTCACAGCTTTGGGGTCCTATAATTCTGTAAACCACACAAGTTACATATTGCTGTGGGATTTGATTCTTGTGAAACCTGAGAGAAGCACAGATTTTTCACATTCAGCTTCGCCTGCTCAAATACAGACAGATGTTAAAAAGCATCAATGTTTATCACAGGCTCTTTAACCAGCAAAATGCTACAGCCAAAAGAAATAAAAGCACAGAGAAATGGAATTTCTTGTCTGGAGTCTCAGTGATTTGCCAAGAAACTGAAATGGACATGCAAGCTTTCCTAATTCCTGGCTGAGCTCTCTACACACAAAACACAGTGATATATAATCACCAGATGTCAATATTTACCTTCTATGAATTTATTGCTTGTTATGTGTCCATGTGTCAACACATAAATTTATTTATTTATGTCAAATGTCATCGAAAACCCTATAACCTCACGATCAAAGTTTTTATAACATAGTAGACAAGGCACTGGGGCGGGGAACAGGGGACAGAGTTTTGGTTTTGGCTTTAGGCCCCTTTCCTGCCCCGCCCCACAACTGTCCAATCTTGGGTAAGCTACTTTTCCTCTTTTTGGCTGCTCGCCTTTCTCTGCTTAGGTCCTTACACTTGACTTCCCACTTTCTACAACCTCCATCGACGTAATTATGTTTCTGTCATTACCTCTAGCTTAAAGCCTTTACTAGACTTGACTTCCTGCTTCATCCTTCTATGCAAGCAACTAAAAAATGCCTCCTCCTGAGATGGGGGGTGAGCATGGGGTGCGACGGGGGCACAGGAGGTGAGCACGGGGTGCGACAGGGGCACAGGAGGTGAGCACGGGGTGCGACGGGGGCACAGGAGGTGAGCACGGGGTG
>NW_003852398.1:32581268-32601733 GCF_000181295.1 Otolemur garnettii | reverse complement strand
GGCACAGGAGGTGAGCACGGGGTGCGACAGGGGCATAGGAGGTGAGCATGGGGTGTGATGAGGCACAGGAGGTGAGCACGGGGTGCGACGGGGGCACAGGAGGTGAG
Organism: Otolemur garnettii; assembly: GCF_000181295.1. Classification (NCBI taxonomy): domain Eukaryota; kingdom Metazoa; phylum Chordata; class Mammalia; order Primates; family Galagidae; genus Otolemur; species Otolemur garnettii. Next base: position 32,601,626 of record NW_003852398.1, on the reverse strand, counting down.
CACGGGGTGCAACAGGGGGCACAGGAGGTCAGAAGGTGAAGGCAGAGGTTGGGGAGGACTTCTGGAAGAGGTAGGGTTTAGTGGCCCAGGCCACTGTGCTATGGGCACTGAGCCAAGAATTCTAAAACTTTTTGAGTGCCACCATGATGTTCAAAGAAAATGCCCATTGGAGCATTTCATATTTTGGATTTTCAGATTATAGATGCTCAGACTGTATGTATTCTGAAAAATTCCAAAAGCTTAAAAAAATCTAAAATCCAAAACACTCTGGTCTCAGCATTTTGAATAAGGGCTACTCAACCTGCATTTTGAGCAATTTATTTTTGCCAACTACTTCTTATACTTGTTTCTTTTCCCCTTTCTGTCTTCCAAGGACAATCATTTTCATATCCTGCTATCAAATATATTTTGTTTATAAATATTTTTGATAATACCCAAGTATGCGAAGCACAATGATAAAAGTAAAGTGACATTTCATATGATACCAAGAGATCATAGATGTGCTATTAATTACAATGGTTTCCCCTAGACTGTAGTTTTCAACAGGAGGGGATTTTGTCCCCACAGGATAGTATTTGACAATGCCTGGGGACATTTTTGGATGTCACACATGGAAGACGGGAATCTCATTGATTTCTAGTAAGTAAAGGCCAGGGATGCTGCTAAACATTCTACAAAGCATAGGACATCTTCCGCAACAAAGAGTTACCCAGCCGAAAATGTCATAGTGCTGAGGTTGAGAACCCCTGCCCTGGATGTAACCCATTCACTTCTTTTCTCCTTTCCTTTTCTTTTTAAAAACTTTTCTCTTTTCCTTTTTGTTTTTCCTTTTTATATTTATTATTACTATTATTTGAGACAGAGTCTTGCTTTGTTACACTGGCTAGAGTGCCTTGAAGTCATAGCTCACAGAAACCTCAAACTCCTGGACTCAAGCGATCCTCTTGCCTCACCCTTCTAAGTAACTTGGATTAGAGGCATGTACTGCCATGCCTAGACTACTTGCTAGTTGTGTGACCTCGGGAGAATTATGTAAGTCTCTGTGTTTCACTGTTGTTCTTATCTGTAAACCGGGGGTGCTATGGTCTAAAAGTGTGTATCCTCTTCTAATTCATGTTGAAATCCTACTTCCAAGGTGATGGTTATAAGACGTGGTACCTTTGGGAAGTGATTAGACTATGAGGGTGGAGTCATCTTGAATGGGATTAGTGCCCTTCTAAAAGAGGCCCCAGAGAACTTCTTTGACCCTTCCCTCCATGTGAGGGGACAGTAAGAAGATGGTTGTCCTTCTATAAACAAGGACGAGGGCCCTCACCAGACACTGAGTCTGTCAGTGCCTTGATCTGAGAGTTCCTAGCCTCCGAACAGAGAACATGCAAATGGCCAACAGTTACATGAAAATGCTCAATATCACTAATTATCAGAGAAATGCAAACCAAAACTACAATGAGACGTCACTACTTTTCAGTTAAAATGGCTTTTATCAAAGAGGCAAAAGCAGATATTCTTGAGGATGTAGAGAAAGAGGAACTCTTTTATAATATGGTGGAAATATAAATTAGTATGGTCACTATGGAGAAGAATATGGATTTCCAAAAAAACCCCTAAAAGTAGAACTTCCAAAAAATAAAATTGTCTTATGATCTAGCAATCTCACTCCTGGGTATATATCCAAAAGAAAGGAATTTTTTTTTTTTTTTTTTGCAGTTTTTGGCCTGGGCCAGGCTTGAACCCACCACCTCTGGTATATGGGGCTGGCACCTTATTCTTTTGAGCCACAGGTGCCACTCCAAAAGACAGGAGATGAATGAGATATCTATACGCCCATGTTTATTGTAGCACTATTCAGATTAGCCAAGATAATCTACTTAAGTGTGCATAAATGGATGAATGGACAAAGAAAATTAGGTGCATATACACACAATGGAACATTATTTTGCCATCAATAAGAATGAAATCCTGTCATTTGCAACCACCTGGATGGAACTGGAGGACATTATGTTAAATGAAATAAGCCTAGTACAGAAAGATAAATCTCACATGTTCTCACTCCTATGCAGAATCTAAAAAATAATTGAACTCATGGACAGAAAATAGAATGATGATTATGAAAGCTGGGCAAGGTTGCAGGGAGCAGGAGATAGATTGGGGATGGTTAATGGATATAAAAATACAGTTAGATAGAAGGAATGAGACCTAGTGTTCAGTAGCACAATAGGGATATAGCTAATAATAATTTATTGTGTATTTCAAAATAACTAAAAGTAGAATTGCAATGTTTTGAACCCAAAGATACGATAAATGCTTGAGGTGATCAATCCCTCACCCTGATTTGATCACTAGGCATTGGGTACTTGTATCAAATTATCACATGTACCCCACAAATAGATTTCCTACAAAGCAACAGTAATCAAGACAGTGTGATACTGGCATAAGGACAGGAATTTAGATCAATGAATAGAATGGAGAGTCCGGAAATCCATTTATGTATGATTAACTGATTTTGACAAGGATGCCAGACTATTCAATGGAGAAGGAATAATCTTTTCAGCAAATGGTGTTGGGGCAACTGGATAGCCAAATGCAAAAGCATATTTAGAAACTTAACTCAAAGTGAATTAAAGACCTACATGTAAGAGCTCAAAGTATAAAACTCTTAGAAGAAAACATATAGGTAAATCTTCATGATCTTGGATTGGGCAATTATGTGCGAGGTGTCATACCAAAAGCACAGGCAATCAAGAACAAAGTGGTCAAACTGGAATTTATCAAAATCAAAATTTTTTTTTGCTAGAAGAACATTATGAAGAAAATTTAAAAAACCACACAAATTGGTAGAAATATTTGCAAATCATTTATCTGGTAAAGATTAGATTCAGGATGTAAAAAGAACTTTCAAACTCAACAATTAAAAGACAGCAGCTTTTTTTTTAAAGGGCAGGGGAATAGGCAGTTACCTAAAGACATACAAATGGCCAATAAGCACAAAAAAGAGGCTTAATATTATTATTCATTAGAGAAATCCAAATTTCTCAAGTGACTTGAGACGTCACTTTATACCCACCACTACAGCTATATATGTTTTAAAGGAAAATAACAAATTTTGATGAGGATGTGGAAACATTGGAACTCTCATGCATTGCTGATGGGATTATAAAATGATTCAGTCACTGTGGAAAACAGTTTGGCAGTTTCTGCAAAAAGTTAAACATAGATTTGCTATATGACCCAGCAATTCAATTCCTAGGAATCTGCAGAGGAGAAATAACATATGTCTACATAAAAACTTACACATGAATGTTCATAAGAGCATATTCATAGCAGCCAAAAGTAGCAACAACCTAAATTTCTTCAACTGATGAATGGATAATCAAAATATAGTAGATTCATACAATAGAAGGTCATTCAGGAATGAAATATTGCTTGATACATACTACAACATGGAAAAACCTTTAAGACATTAGTTAAGTAAAATCAGCCTGACACAAAAAGCAACATATTGGGCGGTGCCTGTGGCTCAGAGGAGTAGGGCACCGGCCCCATATGCCAGAGGTGGTGGGTTCAAACCCAGCCCGGGCCAAAATAAAAAACATATTGTATGATTCCATTTATATGGAATGTCCAGAATAGGCAAATTCATTAGGGAAATGGATCAGTAATTGCTGGGGATTCAGGGAGAAGCAACTTGGGAGTAACTACTAGTAGATATGGTGTTTATTGTTGGGGCAATGAATATACTCTGAAATTAGATAGTGGGCATAGCTGTACAAAATTAAGAATAGACTGGAACCTACTGACTTGTACTTTTAAAAATGGTAATGTTTATGTTATGTGAATTACCTGTCAATAGTAATAATAAAAATGAAAAAAATTATTAACCAACATATGTTTTCTATTTTTTGTAATGTTCATACATGGATGCAAATCAGCTAAAATAATAAAGCACAAGAGTGATGTCATTAATATTTGATTTGTAAAAAGACATATGTTTTCCATCTTAGACAAGAAGTTAAAGTTTATTCAGATTATGATCGAGGGTAGGCAGAGGCCAAAGGAAGGCCAAGTTTAGAGGACTCGGCTGTCAAGACTCCTTTGACTAATTTTTAAACTCCCACATGATCATTCATCTGCTAATCAAGGCATCACTCAGAAGAAACAATTTTCATGAAAACTTTATGGTACGATAATTAGTGGGTCAAGTCCTGTCTCACAGGTACAAATTAGTCATTTTGAGATCTGTGCAAATTCTTGTGGTGCACCCTGAACAGCTGTGTATCTGGTGCTGACCTGGGAGGCTCCCATATGGCCTCACTGCCTCTCAGCGTGATTCCCGGCAAAGAGTCCTCCAATGGCATCTGCTCACTTTCCTTAAATGTGCTTTTACTTAGGATCAACCCATGTGAATGGATACAGGAGAATGGATTCATGAGAATATAGTTCATATGTCATACAAACTTCATCTCGTTTATGAAAGCAGATCTTTTTCTTCATTTCGGCTCTGTTGGAAAGACGTTCAGCTCCCCACCACACCTTAGCCAGCCTAACCTTTATAATTCAAGAGAAGAGCCTGGGTCCACACTGTGAGAAGTTAGGATTTTCATTATTTTGTGTGATAAGCTGTGTTCTTACTGACTGTTTCACTCCAGATTTAGCTAACTTTTTTTTTTTTAATAGTGAAGAAGATGTAAATAAAGATTCTGAAGTGCTCTGCGGCCTTAGTGTGTGGGGACAATTAGTCATTTTGGGGACGGCTCTGATAGTGGAGTGGGGCAGAGGGAATTGCCCTGAGAGTTTACTTATGAAATTCACATAAAAGAGGTGAAAAGTCATCTTAATGGGGGCAGAATAGCAAATAAGGCAAGAAGCAGAGGGAAAAAGGGAGCTGGTGAGACACCCCTCAGCAATGCCTCTTTGAGCACCCACCATCCAGGAGATTACAGGATTTAGGAATTCCTGTCCCAGTGGGAAAGCCACGACCAGTGTGGAGGTGGATACAGTGTTGCAACCAAAGGACTCTGGGAGCAGAGGACCTGCTAGTGTTACCGTATGTGAGATGGCTGCGCCGCCACACACACCAGGTTCGCCCCATAACGGAATCACTGGATTCACCTGCTTTCCCTTCCCCCATGGACTCAAGGGCACCAGCGACCTTCTGGGCTTGTTTTGTCTCCTATGAGACACCATGTTGTAGCGGTGACGTCCCCGGACTCCAGTTCACACCATGTGGGTTTAGCTCTCATTTCTAGCCCTCCCTAGCTTTGCGTATCATAAACCTGTGACTTTATCCATAAAAGAGATATAACCACAGTTCCTACCTGATGGACTTGTAGTGAGGATTAAAGAGATCATCATATGTAAATGCTTTACGTGGGGCATGGCACGAGGTTATGATTAAGACATGCTAACCATTATGATCATTTTGCTATTTTTACTCCATCATAGGTATGTCTTTGAGGCTAGAATGGGCTGCTGACATGTGGCAATTATGTTTTTCAATGAAAATTACTAACTTGGGCTTTTGACTGACTAGGTTGATCTCTTGAACTTTGTGTAAATCTGATAGGAAGGGCCGGGTCAGGTGGCTAATGCCTCTAATCCTAGCATTCTAGGAGGCCAAGGCAGGTGGATTGCCTGAGCTCAGAAGTTTTGAGACCAGCCTGGGTAAGAGCGAGACCTCGCCTCTTAAAAAAAAAAAAAAAATAGCCAGTGTTGTGATGGGCATCTGTGGTCCCAGCTACTCAGGAGGCTGAGGCAAAAGAATTGCACTCTATTGAGGGTGACAAAGTGAGACTCTATCTCAAAAAAAAAAAAAAAAAAAAATTGATAAGAAGAGAGGTGGCTGACAGATCTGGGTTTCTGATCCTGCCCAAAGTTACCAATGCCACCTGTGAAGCCCTGTAATTTCCTTCCGCGGGTCTTTCCCTGAACATGCCATCTCAGTCCGGAGCTTGCTGGGAACTTCCTTCAGAGGACATACTGCAAAGGTGGTGATGAAATGGAGCAGTGGTGCAGACGGAAAAAGCTGAAATCCTGATCTGCTCAGGGAAGTTCAGGCCTCTTTCTAAAACCTTTCAAAGGCTTCCCTCCTGCTCTTGGGAAGAAACCCAAACTTGCAGGTGCAGGGTCCACAAGGCCTTTCCTGTTTGGTCCCTTCTGCCTCCCCAGCCAAATTGTACAACTCCCCCTTGGCTCATTATACTCTAGATCAGAGGTTGGCAAACTACAGCAAAGTTTGTGAAGTTTTATTGGAATACAGCACATCCGTTGGTTAGTGCCTGAGGCTGCTTTCATCTGCAAGGGTAGGGTTGGGTAGATGCGGCAGACACCACACGGCCCTTACACACAGTAATACTTCGTTGCACGGGACCTGGGAAATGAGGTCTAGTTGTGGTTCCAAGAAGAAGAAATAATTGTGTTCATCATTTAGCAATTTTTGCTATAAAAACAAAACTATGTGCATGGAGCCTTGAGACACTTTACTGCCTTCACCATTGTGACTATTACCTCACTCCCCACCAGGCCCCTGGGAATATTCTGCAGAACTTATGTCTTTGGGGCATACATTTGGAAAAGCACTGATTTTACTAATTTGATCTGGCGTTTTGATTAGACTTATAACTATATGATAGAGACATACTAATTCCACTAGTGCTTTAAGAACATTCAACCAGAAGCCCAGACCTTGTGAACCATTTGAACCATTTCACATTGACTCTAAATGTATTGCCTGATGCTAAGTAACAAGGATAATAATGGTAACAAACACATACTGTTCACATGAAGCACCGTCTTATCTAATCCTCACTTAGGAAGTGAGTGCTTTTGTTACTCACTTTATCGATGAGGAAATAAGGGAAGAGAGAAGTTAGGTAACCTGCCCAGGTTATGCAGTAAGAAGTAATGAGTGATGGATCCAGCATTTAAAGCCAGTAGTCTGACACTATAGTATCAATTAATTCATTTTAGTGACCCCATCACATCACATGGCTAATACCTCACCCTGTAGTAGTTTACAGCTTACAAAACAGGGGACAGTGCCCGCATCATCCAGATAAGTGAGCCAAGGTCATGAAGACGTTAAATTATTTGGTCAGTTAAAGTTATTTGGTAAGGTTATATAGTTTTTCTAATGCAGAAGAATAGTAGGAACTGAATCTCTGGGTTTCTTCTATCATAAACAAAAGCTAAGGTTGAACTCTCTACAAGTCCTTCTGATATAGTACAATCACATACCTAGAACCTGGTGGGCATTTAATCAATATATATATACACACACACATCCCTTGAGAAATTCTTCTAGGAATATATCCTAGCAATAATCAAAACTGGAAACTACCTTAATGTGAACTAGCAGGATAATGTTTAAACTAATTACTCATATTGCATATATAAGATAGAATGTTGGCATTCCAAAATCATGGTTTTCTAATGATCTGGGAAAATGTTGACAATAAAATAATAAATATGTGTGTGTATATACGTATATACACATATGCACATACATAATAACTGTTTTTGACATAGCTTTGTGAATGTCATGCTTTTATATCAAATTATGCTTTCTATACTCTTAATTTTTACACATATTTAATAAATTTACAAATGTAATTGTGAAATGTATTAAGATCATGGATATCTCTGGGAAGTGGAGTGATGATGAGTTATTATTTTCTCCTACATATTTTTCTGTACTTTCTACTTTCTCCATTGAAGATATATTACTTTTATGAGGATAAAAGTTTCATGTACACGTTGCTATAGACCAGTGGTTCTCAACCTTCCTAATGCCGCAGCCCTTTAGTACAGTTCCTGGGGGTGGTGACAGCAGTTAAGAACTGCTGCTATAGACTGAATGTCTGTGTTCTGCTCCCTCCACATATATATGTTGAAATCTTAATCTCTAATCTGATAGCCTTAGGAGGTGGAGTCTTTCTTTGGTAGGTAATTAGATCATCAGAGCCCTTGTGAATGGGATTATTGCCCTTATGAAGAGTCTCTAAAGAGCTCCATCACCCTTTTTTGTCACTTGAGGACACAGCGGGAAGATGGCTGTCTATGAACCAGGAAGCAAGATTTTGCCAAACATTGAATCTGGCAGCACCTTGATCTTGGACTTCTGAGCCTGCAGAACAGTTCTCTTTAACATTTGTTGTTTAACCTACCCAGTCTATGGTGTTTCTGCTATAGCAGTCTGAACAGACTAAGAATATGCTAATTTAAGGTGAGACACTGGTACCCTATATCCACAGCCTGCCTCCTCGGCAAGGTCCCACCCTGTTTGGGAGTGTTGAGCCTTCAAATACAACCACTAAAAACACATCCCTACTTTGTAAGTAATTTTGAATTCCACTGAGGGACTCCAAGTCAACTATCAGTACCAACTAGACATGTCTTGAATTCTATCATCTGGTAAGTACACGTATTGCTTATATAGAGATTTGAGGAGGAGAGAGGAGAAGGTTTTTGATCTCTTATGGTTTCATAGGGTATACTGTTTGATCCCCTTCAGGGGAGAAGAGAAAAAAGTTCAGACATGGGTTAGGACACCAGGGTTCCAGGACTGGTCAGGAACAGCAACTCAGGAACTTCTGGGGGACACAGATGGGTCACACCCATCCCCAGTGCATTCATTTAGATCTAACTGATTTGCAAAGGGCTTAGGAATTCCCAGAGAAAAGACTAAAGTCCTGCCCTCCTGTGTATTGCAAGCCTATGTCTGAGAAATAAGAGTACTGCCAGTTTATAGAGAGAACGAGATGTAGAAAGGAACAGGGGCCTCAATGGAAGAACTAAACTGGCATTGCAAGTCCTGTAAGAAAAATTGGTGTTAGCAGAGAGTGGCGGTTACAGGTAGTCTCTCTGCTGATACTAAAACTTCTCCAGGCCCAACTCCCCTGTGCTCACATTGGCAGCCTTGGAGAAAGATGCAGTGGATGTGATTTGGAAGAATGATAACTTCTCTAAAAGTAGGAACACTTTGGGGCTCAAACAACTTTGCAGTAGGGCCTCTGAGTGAATGAACTATAGCAGTTATGATAGCCTGCATGAAATCACCTGGCTTTGAATCACAGTTGTATTGGTTTAGGAACAGAGATGATTCTCCCTGAGGTGGTGGTGGTAGCTGCAAAGATGACAGTAGGAGAGTTTCAACGTGGGTGGGAAGTGGGGGAGAAGAACACGCATGGCGTGATCAGATCATGGTGGAGTGGCTCACCCTGCCTCTGGTGGGGAAGCCCGACTGTGCATTAGCCACTAGCACATTAGACAGGGCACAGGTGTGGTGCGGTGCCTAACTGAACGTAGCACCGAGTGTCCTCATCTCACTCTGCTGAGTGGGAGGTCTCAGGGGTTTTCCGCTCAGGCAGCTGGCAGGTATTCAAATTCTCCGGGACTGGCCCTGCGGGATTCCCAGATGGTGGTGAATGTAGTGGCAACAGGGATGATGGGCGTCTTCATTGAAGCATTAAAGCCAGGCTCCATGGGTTCCTGCCATGGTGGGAACATTCAACACCGCTATTTCTGGCACCTGTCAGCACCTCGAGACATTTCCAGAAATATTTAGGGGAAAGGGACTCTTTAAAAGGCGGAAGTAAAGCAGGGACACACACAAATGGCGACACATGATATGCCTGGGATGAGTGTGTTTGAACAAAGCAAGCCAAATGGGCCGTTAAAGCATATATGTCTCCATGAATTCAATGTTTTTCTCTAAGCAACTTAACTTCTGTGGCTACTTGTTATAACTATTTCAAGGAGCTGCCCTTCTGAGGCTTCCTGTTTATTAGGTGTGAAAATCACCATGACTTCCGGCCAATCTGGATGACATTCTGCCATAGTTTATCTATGGAGGCTCCTCCCCCGGGGATCCTTTCCATCCGTCCACAGCATACTGAGTAACCCTCTGACTATTGCATTCTCTGCTCCATATTCATTCTTTCCTTCCTCCTACTCACACTAGCTGTAATAGCAGCAAAGCGATCTGATGTATAAATTCACCTAAAATGACAAATGACTGACAGACAGCAGCTCAATTTACTTTCTATTCTAAAGGAGGATGGCGAGGGTCCACAATGCCTTAAGGGAAAGGAATCAGGCTAATTGTGAAATTCTTTCACTGTGACAGGCCATCTGAGGGAGACTCTGGGGCAGGGGAGCTTCCTGGAATCTGTTAATGATCCACCCCAAAGGCAACTCAGCTGACTCACAAAGTTAAGGCAGATGGTGCTGATGATGTGAGTAAGAAGCCCTGAGCCCGTGCAGTCTAAGTTCCAGAGTTTCATTCAATATGTCCTTCCGAGGCAGGCAGAACAGAAATGACCATCTCTAATTTACAGCAAAGACACCAAGGATTAGGGTGGTGCCTGTGGCTCAAAGGAGTAGGGTGCTGGGCCAATAAGCTGGAGGTGGTGGGTTCAGACCCAGCCTCAGCCAAAAACTGCAAAAAAAAAAAAAAAGACACCAAGGATTAGAGATGGCAACTCATTTGCCCAAATGCCTGAGCCAGGAACTAGTGGAGCTGGCACTATATACAGAATGTCATCTGTACAGGCAAATAATGGCAGAGTGCACGAGATGAGGGTGTTTTCCTTGGCTCTGATTGTTCTCCTGGGATCATATTAAGCTGGGATGGACTGAAGATCAGCTCCATTATTGACCTGGAAGCCTCTCTTTTTCTCACTCCCCATACCTAATCCTTTAGCAAATCCTGTTGGCTTCACATTCAAAATAATTGCTGAGGATGACCACTTTTGACCATCTCCAACATTCCACCTACCCAAGGCTTCACTTCTGCCTTGAGATGGCTGTGGGGACTTCCTGGCTGCTCTGCTGTTCCTATGCCTGAACCTCTACAGAGTCAATTCTTTACACACAAACTGGAGAAGTACAGTTAAAACCCCAGCCCTGGCAGTCCTTTGAGTAAAATTCTCAGTTGCTTCTCTTCTCACATGGAGTCAAAGCTCAGTCTGCACCCTGGCCCTGGCTGCCTCGCCAGCTCCGCACACATCTTGGCCCCTGGTCCTCTGTACCCTGGTCCCTGGCTGCCTCTCTGGCTCCGCCACCATCTCTGCCCCGGTCCTCTGTAGCCTGGCCCCGGCTGCCTCACTTCCTCAGCCTGCATCTCTGCCCCTGGCTGCCTTGCCGCCGGCTCCGCCTGCATCTCTGCCCCTGGTCCTCTGCACCCTGGTCCCTGGCTGCCTTGCCGGCTCTGCCTGCATCTCTGCCCCAGGTCCTATTGCTCCAGCCACACTGTTTTTCTTGCTGTGCCTCAGACTTGCCACATGCCTTCCCACCTCTGGGCCTTTCTACTTGCCACTCCCCTCCCTGGGGTCCTGCAGGTCTCCATGAGACTTGCTCCTTTATTTTTTTCAGTTCTCTGTTCAAACATCATTTCTTCAGAGAAGCTCCCCACACAATCACTGTCTTCATGATGTTTTCATTTTCTTTACAGCGCTGTCCACCTAACACAAAAAATATTTTATAAGTCCAATGCACTCTCCATCGCACAGTGGAGCCACCTAACACATTTTATATTTTTAGACAATGTGTTGTTTGGTTCTCCTCTGTGGATGGAAGCTCCTGTCAGTTTCGTTTTGTTCATTGCTATATCCTCATTGCCTACAATAGTGCCTGTCACAGACTTGCTGAACAAATGAAACCAAGAGGCTCAGAGAACACATTTCTTTTTAGATAACCCCCCCACCGCCGCCACCCCCCCCACCCCCCCACCAAAGTTTTCTTCCTTTTTGGCTTTAACTGTTCAGCACTCAACATGGGCCTTGTGACCATCCTTTTTTTCTGATCCTATGACTTCTGGGTGACCTTCAGCAAGTAACAACTTCATGGGAACTCACTTTACCCAGCTGTAGAATGGGAATAAAAAGTACACCCTACCTCTCTTCTCAGAGGCTTTAATGGAGCAGCCACTGAAAAGTCTTTGTTCCTCCAGGAAAGAAGCCCCACAGGTGAACATTCTCATAATTAAGACATCATGAAAGCCCCAGGAGGGTAGGAGCTGTGCTTTGCTCCTCTCCATTCTTGCACAGAGTAGGGAGTCATTAAGGAGTGATTGTCCAAGTGAATATCTGTGGGACATTAACGGTACCTGCCTCTGCAGTCAGCACATTAGCCCGCCCCTTTTCTCAGCTAACTGCTCTGAAGTTATGCAAAGAAGAACACGGTCTGACTTAGATGTGATGAGGATTCCTTTTTCCAAAAGCAGCCAACCACACAACACGTGATGGACAAATAGCTACCTGCTGGTGTGTGCCCCGAGCACAAGGCAGAGAGTTTCACAAGAAGAAAATTTCACATCAGAGGAGCCTCTGTCGCTTGGGTCTAACTTTCTCAGAGAGACCCTGACTGATACCGCCACTCTCCTAATTTTGGTGAATTTCCTGGTTTAGCTCAGCACTATTGACTCAGCAGATATCCCCCAAGGCAGATCCTAATGAAAACCAACAAGGGCGGTCTGGTGCTGGCACTTGGTCGTGCTCAGCAAGGACTTGGAGGCGTGGTGGAAGCCTGCATGTGTGCATGTTCACAGTGAACGATTTTCCCTGGCTCACCACCTCCCTTTCCCCTTCTCCTAGACTCTTTCTGACTTGCTTCTATTCCTTCCCTACTTACACCCCGGTGCTTGTCTCGGGCACATGGCGTTTTACGGTCTCCCTGGGCTTGAGAGATTACTGACCCTTCAAGGTTCAGTGATTTGGTATCAGAAGATCTAAGTTTTCTTCTTCTCTCTGCCATTTAAAGAAGCATGTTGTAATTTCCCCAGCAGAAGTGAAAGTGACTCGCCTCCACTCAGATGTCTGCACAGGCGAAGGCAAGGGGGAGTGGGAGAAGAGGAAGAGGCACCTCGTGAAGGGGTGGGAGCAACCCGCCACAGAAGCTGTTACAGCTCAGTGGGAGGAAATGAAAACTCGGGTTCACGGGCAATGTTGGCATTGATTATAATTCTGCCACCAAGCAGGTGCCAATGAAGAAGATTCATTTTTGATTTTATACATTAATTTTCACAGCGGACACCTCCTCACTTGCCGGAGGAGCATCAACTATAAAGACTGCATGATTTATAACTGATTTGAAGATGAATAAAATATTTACATACCTTTTGTTTCCCCTAAAACACAAAGCTAAAGTGGTACAATGGCCTGATTACCATCCCACACATGCATTTAGATTGCAAATGAGCTCAGCGTTAAGCAGATTGGGGATAGTGGAACAAGTGAGAACTGCATGGCGTGGCCAAGGCGACATCAATGATGGTGGCCTCCAGAACTGTTCCATGCTGGGACATCTGAGCTGCAGAGGCGTGAACATTCACAGCAGAACCAATAATCCTGCCTTTATTGGTTCCATTCAGGTTTTCATCTGGTGAATTCACTTGCACTGAATTCTGATTACAGCAGAATCTTTCAAATGGATTTCTTCCCAGGAAGCTTGCTTGAGACAGGCTAAATAGCAGAAGTTGCAAAGAATGCCATTTCACGTAAAATATCCCTGGAAATTCCACCTGGAACCTTGTTCCTTTTTAATTTTTTTAATAGCTGGTATAAAGCAATAGGTCCAATTGTTACCACAGTAGTGAGGATCATTTTATGGTACATTTGCAATTGTTCTAAAAAATTAGTATAGAAAAGTTACCAGAATTAAGTAGTGATGGGTTGATTAAGAAGTGGAAAAGATTTAAAATTTTTTTTTTTTTTTTTTTGAGACAGAATTTCACTTACTAACTAACCTACAGTAGAGTGCTGTGGGTCACAGCTTACAGCAACCTCCAACTCCTTCGGCTTAGGTGATTCACTTGCCTCAGCCTCCCAAGTAGCTGGGACTACAGGCCCCTGCTACAACACCTGGCTTTTTTTTTTTGTTGTTACAGTTTGGCCTGGGCTGGGTTTGAACCCACCACCCTCGGTATATGGGGCCTGCACCTTACCCACTAAGCCACAGGCGCCACCCAAAATTTGTTAATGAAGTAAGAAATTGGCTCTAAAATCTTGTTATTGTATTTGTTGAAAGAATACCATTAAGGTCTTTATCCATATTCTGTAGCTCCACAGAACACAGTTTTTTTCAATTATAGTGTTAACCTCCTCAAAACTGATTTTTTTTGGGGGGGGGTGTTTTTGAGAGAGGGCCTAGCGCTGTTGCCTGGGCTTGAGTGCAGTGGTGCCATCATAACTCCAACACCTGGCCTCAAGTGATCCTCCTACCTCAGTCTTCTGAATAGCTGGGACTATAGGTATGCATCACCATGTCTGGCTAATTTTTCATTTATTTTAATTTTTTGTAGAGGCTTGGTCTTGCTCTGTGGCTCAGGCTGGTCTCAAACTCCTGCACTCATGCAATTCTTCCATCTCAGCTCCCCCAAATGCTAGGATTACAGCCGTAAGCCACCAAACTGGGCCCAAACTGTAGTTTTTTTTTTTTTTTTACTAGTGACGATATTTTCCATCTTTGTTTTGGTTAGTAGGAAGCTTAGAGTACAATTTGACCCTACTGAACTTGACACTTACATTTCTTTTTCTTTTCTTTTTATTAGGGGTTGGGGTCATGTTCATTTTATCTCTGGCTTTATTTTCTTATTTAAAGACATATATTTTCCTTGACTTTCATTCTTTCAGTTGTTTCTTTTCTCCTTTTCTATTACATGTTCTGAAAAGCTGTTGCATGGAAGGAGATGGAATACGCTACATAAATAATCTGGTCTCGGAGTGATAACCTTAATGCGCTCATCACCCTGGCACTCTATCCCATCTCACTGTCTTTTCAGAATAATGCATTTAGAATGATGTCTTCCCTCTTCTTTTTTTTTTCTTCTTAAGTTTTTTGAAACAGTTGAACTCCTCTCTAAATTAGTGTGTACTGAACTTAGGTGTTCTTCTTAGATTTTAACATACTGCTCTCTATTTTGCATCCTTTGCCTCAAAAGAAATTAATGTCAACTATGACCTTAGGGTCTATGTGTGATCAACGTGGGGAGTTGATCACTGTCACTTTGTTTGACAGTTCCAGGAGGGTTGATTCGTCTGCTCTATCATGCTCCTTTGCCCTGTCTGCCCAGTGACTGTGTCCTTGCATTTCTTTACTGTCTAACTCATTTAATGATTTATTATTTGCTTGTTATATATAAATATATTTTCTTTCTCTCTGTCCCAGAACTAGCCATTCCTTCTCTTCCTCCTTTGCTGGTTCCTCCTCTCTCCTATGTGGAAATACTGGGGTGTCCCAGGGCTCAGTTGTGGGTTTTTTTCTTTTCCTGCAAACGCCTTTACCTTGATTGACTCACTTAACCTACTGGCTTTAAATAGAATTTCTACAATGAGGACTGAAATTTATCTCGGTCACCTGCATGTCTCTTCTGAACTCCAGACTCTCACATCCAACTGCCTGCTCATCACGTCCAGCTGGGTGTCCAGCTGGGTCTCCAGCAGGCAGCTCCAGTGTATTCAAACGGAACTCCTAGTCTCCACTCACACAAATGGCCCTGCCCCTCCTGGAGCCTTCTCCCTTCCGCTTATGAAGTGCTGTGGCAACTCCAACTCTATCCTTCCAATTCATTGGGCCCAAAGTCCTAGAATCATCCTGACTCCTCTCTTTCTTGCATACCTGACATCCAATGCATTAATAAACCTATGATTTGTAGCCTCAAGATACAGAGTAGCCATAAAGTTCACGTGCAATTTTAAATTGTAAACGTTATGGTCACCCTGGATATTCAGAATCTACACTTTGCTACTACAGCCTGACCCAAGTCATCATTCTCTCCTCCTGGGTCAGGAACAGCCTCTTGTAGCACTGGCCCTGCTCCGACTGGATTCTTGAATGTACTCTTCTGCAGCCAGCAGCCAATGGTACATCACAGGTCACATTCTGTTTGCATCATGGGAAAATGCATCCCCATTGAAAAAGAAAAGTCTTGCCTAGTGTTCACTGTTAAAACCAAAGTCCTTACAATGGCCGTTTGGGCTCTGCAGAATCAGGATCCCTGGGATCTCTGTGTCTCTCCTCACTTGTTGGGCTTGGCCACGTGTCCCTGTGTGTCTTTCCTGAGGCAGGGTCCCTTGGCCTGCCATCCTGGGTCTCACTCCTCATCTCCCTGAGTCTTTGCTCAAGCCTTCTCTCATCAGAAAGACCAACCTGCTCAAATTCCTGATCATTTGACTGAAAATTAAGGCCCTCCCTTAATTACAATTAAAACTGCAATAGTATGTACTGATAACAAAATATGAATATAAGGGGGCGGCGCCTGTGGCTCAAGGAGTAGGGCATCAGCCCCATATGCCAAGGGTGGCAGGTTCAAAACCAGCCCTGGCCAAAAAACTGCAAAAAAAAAAGATGAATATAAGTCACATTTGAGCACCTTTTGTGACTGCAGAAGTCAAATGTGGCTTGAGTATTACCAAGTTAATACAGTTTTTCCTTTCTTAAAATGTATATACATTTCTTTGTACCCCTTGTACATTATTAAATTTATTTTATTTATTGTCTATTCCTACCCTCTTCCACCCTTTCCAGCGTATAAACTCTATGAGGGAAGGGGCTTTCATCTGTGTGGTTTATGTTGTGTGCCAAACACCTAAACCAGTGCCTGGTGTGTAGGTAGCTCAATAATTATTTGTTGAATGAAAGGATGAAACTAAACACTCTGGCCTCATTGGCACTAATTCTAAATGGTTAAGCTAATAAAGCAGAGGGCCGTCCAAAATAAATTAATAGAATGAAGTACTGTTCCCATTGCTAAAGCAAAGTAGAAAATTAAAGCACTAACCAGCTAATTAGGGCAAAGGGACTTCGTTTTACTGTGTTATAGGATCATATAGAAACATGAGGCTGAAAGGAGATCTGGGCTCTCAGTCCTGTCTCCTGACTACAGGAATGAGAGGCCACATGCAAACCCTGTAAAAGGGGACCTTTCCTGTGTTTAAGGGAATACTTGGATTTTACAGCCCTTCATAAGTTTCTTTTGATGTTCAACAACTCACCATCCACTTTCCTTCTTAGGAAAGTCATATCTCTACATAAAATCACATGCACTGAAATGAAAAACCAACTACCATTACATGCATCCTCCTGTCCTCTTTATCTGTGATTATCTGGCCCTAAACAGGAATGGAAAGATATACCATGTTCCTCAGGTGTCAATGGCAAAAGAATTAAAATTCTTTCTTTATTTATTTTGAGACAGAGTCTCAAGCTGTCACCCTGGGTAGAGTGCTATGGCATCACAGCTCACAGCAACCTCCAAGTTGGGCTCAAGCGATCCTCTTGCCTCAGTTTTTCTATTTTTAGTAGAGATGGGGGGGTCTCCCTTTTGCTCTGGCTGATCTCGAACTCATGAGCTCAGCCAATCCACCGGCCTTGGCCTCCCAGAATGCTAGGATTACAGGCATGAGCTACCATGTCCAATGCTACAAAAAGTTCTGAAGTCTTTTTAGCCTTTTCCTAAGTTATCCTAAGAAATTTCTTTTCCAGTACATATTTCTATAGTCAATTAGATAAAACTTAAAAAAAATTAAGTAGAAAGGAA
Organism: Otolemur garnettii; assembly: GCF_000181295.1. Classification (NCBI taxonomy): domain Eukaryota; kingdom Metazoa; phylum Chordata; class Mammalia; order Primates; family Galagidae; genus Otolemur; species Otolemur garnettii. The sequence continues at coordinate 32,584,093 of NW_003852398.1, read as the reverse complement.
TTGCTAACGCATTTGCTTTTTTAAAATTGATATATTAAAGGTCAAATTCTGTTAATGGCAATGTGTAAAAGTTTGGAAAATTGCATAGGTTAAGCTATTCTGGTCTGACAGCTCTTTTTTTTTTTTGGTTAAAATTTTATTTATGTTGGTTATTGCTTGCCGTCAGCTCAAACCATTTAAGTCAATAGCAAGTTTCCAGTGGAAGCACGGGAGCAGTAGGTTGTGCTAGGACATCTGGCTGGAATCTGGTTCTCATCCTGTACGAAGCCTCTCTATAAGCTTGGGGCAAGTTACTGATCCTTTCTGGGCTTGAGTTTTTCTACTTGTAAAATGAGATCTTTAGATATAAGGAGATCTGTATTCATCTCCATCCCTAAGGTTTATGATTCTTTGCTTAGTTGAAATAGACTTACTCTGAAATTCTTGATTTAGATGTTCTCACCCCTCCTTCGTCCCTCCCTTCTCCTTTCCCCCTTTCCTTCCTTCTTTCCCCCTCCCTTCCTTCTTCCCTTCCTTTCTCCCTCCCTCTCTCCTTCTTTTCTCCTTCCCTTCCTTCCTTTCCTCCTTTCCCTCTCTCCTTCCCTCTCTTCTTCCCTCCCTCCCTCCCCCCTTCCTTCTTTACTTATATCCTGCTTCTCTACTTCATTTTTCTTTCTATTCTTTTTCTTTCTTCTTACCTTTCCTTTTTCTTTCAATTGCTTTCTTACCTACTCCTTTATCTTTTTGCTTGTCCTCTTTCCTTCCTTTTTATTTCTTTTTCTTTCATTTTTTCTTCATTTTTCCTTTCCATCTTTCTGTCTTCCTTTACTCTTTTCCACTCTTTTTCTCAGCAGCAAATCACTCGACATTTCAACAAATCTATAAAGTAGCAGTGGTTTTATGGGCTGGTGTTAACACCTCTTATGACCAGCCAGGCACTGCAAACTGATGTCAGTACTGATCGGGTGGCTGTTAGGCTTTGCATGGTAATTAGCCAAATCAGCACATGGCTGTTATTTAATGATGCCCAGAGTCTAACAGGAAGCCTTCTGCAAACTGCCTAACAAATTATACTGTGGCTCCCTGCCTTCTTGTTATTGGCATGAAATAGATTTGTGAAACTAGGTTTTGACGCCCCTGCTCTTTCCTGTCATGGAAAACATCAAAACTACTTTTTATAAATCTTCATTTATTATTATTATTTTTTTTTAAGAGACAGAGTCTCATTTTATCACCCTTGGTAGAGTGCTGTGGCATTACAGCTCACAGTAACCTCCAATTCCTGGACTTGGGCGATTCTCTTGCCTCAGTCTCCCGAGCAGCTGGGACTATAGGTGCCCGCCACAAGACCCCACAAAATTTTTGTTGTAGTTTGGCTGGTGCTGGGTTTGAACTTACCACCCTCAGTATATGGGGCCAGCACCGTATTCACTGAGCCACAGGTGCTGCCCAAAACTACTTTAAAAAAAAACCCACACCCCAACTACCTTTTTAAGAATAAAAATTAGAAATATCTTTAGACAGAAAATGCCATAATCAAAGAAAGCATATGTAACAAATGGGAAAATATTTAGAACATAATGACAATCATAAGGTTAATTTCCACTATATGCAGAAAGTTATTGTAAATTATATAGATGTATTTCAATAGAAAATGGGTAAATTTATGAATAGGTAATTCACACACAAGGAAATAAAAATGTCCAACAAACATAAAGATGTTCAACTTTGACAATGAAAGAAACTTGGTTTGAAAGAGTTTTTTATTTTGTTAAAGACAAATTTATTATCTTTAATAAAGTGTCGTGTGTCAAACTGGTCTGGAGAACAGTGTTAGTGTATATTTTCTCTTCTTTAACTTGTAATCTCACTATTCACACCTTAAAAGTGACTTTAGACATAGTGACTCTCAATAAACTATTTTGCCAAATGACATCCATCCCTTCCTCAATCCTAGTTCTCTTAAAACTCTAGGTCTGAAGTGCATTAATGTACATAGTTACCATTCAATAAAAAAAAAAAAAAAACAAAAAAAACCTCTAGGTCTGAAGAAACTGGGAGCTATTTTCTCCAGAGTAACATCTTACGTGAGCCAGATTCTGTTAGACTGGGCACCTGCTATTCTTGTGAATTTACCATTCCTACTAAAATGCTCAGAACAGTAACCTTCATTGTCCATATTCAAATATTTGTTTTAAAACTGAAAGACATTGGGCTCCCTTGAAAGTATCTTTCACTTTTATCTCTTACTTAGTATAATAGTATACCAAGCGCAAAGGATTGGAGTCAAACAACCTAGGCTTGATTTTAGCTCTGATATTTAGTAGTGAGTATCTTTGGATAAGGTCCTTATTCTCTTGAGACTCAATTGTCTTATTTATAAATAGGATTACTAATATCATCTCTTTTCTCAGATTGTTGTAAGTCTTAAGTTACAGTATACACATAAAACATTGAGCAAGGTCATACCGTATTTTGCTGTGCATAATGCTTGCTTTTTTGCCCAAATTTTTGAGGGAAAAATGAGGGTGCACATTATTCATAGGTAGTATGGCTCGGGAATGAGGAAGCTGAAGTCCAGTGAGCCTCCTGAAACTACTCCACCCTCCTGCCTGGGACCATCAGACGCATGGGGTTCCAGGAGGATCTGGGATAAGGTAGGAGCAGGCCAGAGTGGCCTCCGGTGAGTACTGTAATCAGGGCAGAGCGGGGTGGAAGGACTGGTGAGGAAGGCCACGGCTGTGCAGGGAGAGGGCCAAAGTCTGAGGCCCTGAGCAGGCTCCAGGGACCTGTCTGCTGTCTGTGGGTTTAGCTGCCTTAGAAGTTCCTGCCCCATGGGCCTCACA
>NW_003852398.1:32571107-32581153 GCF_000181295.1 Otolemur garnettii | reverse complement strand
GTGATCTGCCATTCACCAGGGGAACATTAGCCCTCCCCCAGACGTGTCTCTTTAGGCTGGGAGCTAACCACTTTCTTGAGGGGTGTGTATCCAAAAGTTTAGGCCACAAATATGGATGTGCCTTATACATGGGAGCATATTTTACATGATGAAATACGGTATCTAACCGGGACAAGATAAGCAAACTGCTGAGGTAATGATGGCAAGGATGGTGGAAGTTTAAAAAAGTAAGAGGACTCATCAGAACTCTGACAAGAACTCCAAATAGCAGCTACAAAATTTAGAAAGAAGAGGTAGAATCTCAGTTAATTCCCAAGAAAAAACTTTGCCACTTATTCAACGTTTGAATCGTAAGTCTCTTGAAACCCCATGCAGTAAGTACAGTGCAGAATGATATCTCATGCTGGCAGATAGCCTCGCTGTAAAATCTTTCACATGCTTACAAACAGCAGAACAAGGGAAACAGACCAGAGGAGAGAGGACAATAGTCGGAACGGTAGGGGAGGCAAACACACATCAAGGTCTGTGTATAATTTTGATACAATATGGGTCAACATTTAGTGCTATTGCAAAGATGATGAGAGGTAACCTTGACAACCTGGCTGATGCCAGTGCTGGAAGGACAAGAGATTAACAGGGAGAAATAGAAAATCTGGGGTGTTTTCTTGGTTCACTGCTAGCTCATAGCTTTTGCTTTGCAGAAAATTTCTTATAACTTAAAAACCAAGACATCTATTACTTAATCCACAGACACCTATTAAATACCAGTAATATGTCAAGACAAAAGGCCCTGGGCATATAGAGATCCCCATCCACAAAGCCGCTCAAGGAGAACATTCCTATGTACAACCAAGTAGGGTCCAACTCAACCCACACAGGAGTAACCCCGCAAGCTCAGTGGTCCCATGACACCATTGAAGGGAGTGATTAATTTTGATTGGGCTGAGGCTAATTATAACACTAACCATAATAATAGTGGTGATAATAATAGTCAACAGGCTAGGTTTTGCTGTGGGAGCCAATACTCTCCAAATCTTAGTGGCTCTAAACAACACAAGGTCTTTTTTTTTTTTTTTTTTAAATAACAATACAAACACTTTAACACTTATAGATCATCACTGTTAAGCCAAGAGGTTGCGATGGTGATGTCCAGGACCCTGCAGCCAAGTCCAGTGTAGCCTCTGAGCTTCTTGCTCTGACTCTAACAGGGTGGCATACTGTGCACGGGGTCTTTCATACTGCAAATGATGGAGCTGCTTGCGTTGCCCATAAATTCCACATGCACCTGTGTGCACTGACCCTGTGGCCGGTCTTGCCTAGCACCTGGGGAACTCTGGCCAGCTTGATTGGCTGCACAGGGCTGGTGTCTATGATGGTAATGTAGTGGTGGCTGGGTGGCCGGAGAGCACGGGTTTATTTCTTGATCATGATTTGTGTGCATGTAGGTAGGCAGGGGACCCTGCCTCAGGGAACCATGGCACACTGCCATGGAGGAGCAGCAAGGCAGAGGAGGAGAGCATGAGGACTGAGTGCTGGCCTTCAGGGGCACTTGCAGTTGGGCTCACTGGCCAGGGCTGAGACTAGGGTGAGGTAGGGGGTACCCCAAATACGAAATCTTGGGAGGCACTTGCTCTTGGGGTCATGCAGGTGTAGGGTTGGCGCTTATGGGGCCCCGTCTAAAAGGGCTCCTTATATTTTTCACCTTATGCCCCTTCACTTGTCTCACCCCAGTCCCAGCCTAAGGGTGGTTAGGACATGTCACGTGTTCATCTTGAGCTAGGGGAGGCCACTCGGACCGTGGGAATACTAGATATGTCAGATAACCTAGGCTTGAAACCTCAAATTCATCTGTGACACTTCCTTTTGTTCCTCTTCCACATTTCTGACCCAGGCAGTCACCAAACCTTGGGATTATAACAAAAGTGCTAACACGCCACGCTCTTACTGTTCATCAAGTATTGTGCTCTGCACCCTTATGCTCGGCCATTCATTTACTCAGTCCTTACAACCTGAATAGCCCTGTTACTATTCCAATTTTTGAAATGAGAAAACTCTTAGAGAAATTGAGAAACTTGCCCAGGGTCTTCACTTATAAGATGCAAATATTTAATATTCCAGATGTATGGATAGTTGGAACAAGGAATACCGACTTGCAAGTAAACATAGGCATTATCGGCAATGATTCTCAGCATATGTCACTGCGATGGGGGGTTTATTCTTGTGATTTTCTTTCGGGTTTTTGCATGAGAAAGCAGTACCAACTGTTATTAGCAGGTGCAGCATGTGAAATGGTGGTCAAAAAGATCGTTAATGGGATGTATGATCAGAGCAACTCCCTTCCTCTCCATGTGGCCAAATATCAAATAAGAAGCTGAATCAGATTCCCTAAGGCCATCTCCAGGACTGATACTACAAAATTACAGAGACAGGGGAGATAAGGAAGGAAAATATTTTTAAAAACATAAAAATATTCTTTCGAAAAGCAGAAACACGGATATCTCAAAGAAAATAGATAACACCTGGCCACTAATATTGACAGAGATTTATCATATTTCTAGCACTGAGACACAACACCATTCCTTAATCAGACGAAAATGTGAACTTAATTGGCAACAGAGCAAGAGTTTCACATGTTAATTTGGCAGTGATTGAGTTTTCTTTGATCAAAATGTTAAAGTGTTTATTTTGGGTTTGTTGTACAGAAAATATAGAAAGAGTATGAATAGAGCTAAAAGTTTGACTCCTCTGGAGGCCACACGGGGCAGCCACAGATGGCTTGAAATGCTGACCGACCGTGAAGACAGAGACGATAAATGTTCCTCACAAAGGAACTGGGGCAGAACTTCTTAGTTTAATTAAGGAGGGGGAGCGTTTGGAAGCAGTCATTAAGGATGAAGTCATGTACACCAGTACACACAAAAAACTTTGCCTTTACATCTTTTTTTTTTTTTTTTTCTGGAAACATCTGGCAAAAACATGCCAAGAAAAGAAAACTTTTCTGTTTTTTTGTGCAGCAGGATCTCGCTGTGAAGAGATGTGAGAACTTGAGCTAATTACAGGATGTCTGTAAGAAGAAAGGGCTAGCTTTATATTTTAGACCCATTTTTCTCCCTACAGGGTAGACTGTCTAATATGAAAATGCTGGTGTGCTGTGGGAAATAGCACGTGGGGGAGGACACAATGAACTGCGTCTAGTGTGTAATACTGGACCATGAGGCTATTAAAATAGCATTCACCTTATGCTTGCTTTTATAAGTGCGTCCAGAAAAAAACTGACAACTCTGAAAACTGTATGGTAAAGACCACAAAACGATATATTTTCTTATGTTTAAACTGCTGCAGATTTTTTATTAAAAGTGTCCCTGCTGTTGTCCTGCATAGAAGTAAATCATGCACATCTTGGAATTTTATTTTGCATTTATTTTTAAGGCCACAGCATCCCCCAAACTCTTCTGAAACGTCCTTTCTCGATTTCCCTTTAGCTCCGTTTGCCTTTCCCTCCAATACTACATTTATGACATCTCTTTTCTAGAATTCTGTAGACTTTTCAGCCTAAAAAAATCAAAAGAAAAGGAAATTTGGCTACAGCATGGTCCTAATCTCTCGGAGCATCCCGTGCGGCCCTCCTGTAATGGCAGGAAATGTCAAGACTGGAGTGATGGCTCCTGGGAGGTCAAGACCATCCCCAGCCAGCTAACAACCACTCTGAACGGATTAAGGTTTGATTCAGGCAGAGTGATACTTAATCCCTTTGGCCTCTTCCTGTAGGAACAAGATGCTTCAAATCGCCTGGAGGGGAATTTTCTTTTTCTGACTATCTTCAGGAGCCAATTAAATAAAAAGGTAGGAGTTCCCCCATCTCCAGAATTTGGGTGAATTTTTTTAAAAGCTTCTTTATAAAGGATATGGCCAGTCATTATCTACTTGTGTGTCACAAATCTGTGTGATTTTCGCCTCACTGTCACGTACCTGGCTGAGCCTTGTAGGGTCAGGGACTTGGGGAATCTGGCTACTGCAAGCCCATCTCCTGGGGAGCAAGCTGTACCTTGTCTGGGTCTCTTGCAACTTCCTACCATTCTCTGTCCATCATAAGCACCCCTCTGTCAAAAATCAGCTCTTCTCTGAAAGGTCCAGAACACTCCTGTGTATTTGGAGGACGGCCTCCCATTAATGCTCAACAGCTACACCTCCCTCCACTCCCTGGTGTCTCCCCAAACTGAAACCATGCCATCTGCCATTTACTATCATTTATGCAGTGTCAGTTTTCTTCTTAAAGTTGAGAACTATTTACCCATTATAAATGGAAAAATTGTGATGGGGGGTGAGGCTTTTCTGCCCTCTGCCTGTTCCCCCTGAGTTTTTCATTTGCAATCTTTGCAAGAGGACTATAAACTGCCTGAGGGCCACGATTGTGTCTGTTTGGCTCATCCTTGATCTTTTAGAGCCTGTAACTGTTTCTGGCACGTAGTACCAGCTCATTAATTGTACCTGTCAAGCATACGAAAGGATGGCCCTACTTTGGCCAAGCATTGCACTAGGTGCTTTGAGTTTAGATGTGAATGAGACACTGTTCTGCCTGTAAAATCTGGCTAAAGGACTGATCTTTCAATACACCTGTCATTCTTATGGCTTTAGACGAAGAAATAGAAATAGTGGTTCCCATCAAAGGTCTGGTTTAGGAATCCTAAAGGAAACTCTGCTCACAAATGTCTCTCCCATTAGCCCGACAGCGTGGGTATTTTCTGTATTTACTAACAATGGTAACAGCAATGACATACACAATCTGTGGACACTTAGCCTTACCCTATGTTGGACACTGTACATGGTGCCTTGCACGTGTTTTGTTTTTCACAACTGCCCCTATATAGAAGGTGTAATCATTTTATTGATGAGTAAAGAGGCTCAGCGAAGTTATGTACCATAACTGTATCTATCTACAGCTGGCCAGTGGAGGTAAACACCTAGCACTCTCACCTGTTAGAATTCAAACAGCAGAGCCGTAACCCTGTTTTTTTCTGTTAGGAAAAGGCAACATGCCAACAAATATTACTTGATCTAACTCTGTCACTATGGAAAACAAGGTTGGGTGCACTTTTCCACCTACTTATTGGCATGGGTGGGTCAATGTCATATCCCTACTGTACAAATGAGGTGCTAAGGCTCCCCAAGGATTACAGAGGCAATAAGGGGCAGACTGTGCTTCTGACCGGATCACCATACAGCATTCATTCTACTGCATGGGGGGCACAACCTCCAGGGATTTCAGAAAGACACACTTCTGTACCAGGTTTTCACCATGGTGAAAACTGTCTAGTGATTAGAAAAATGTCTGACTGCAAAGGCTGGGGATGTCTTATCTCACCTAGATCTGCCTTTCCTGGAAGATAAGGAAATAGTCTCTGCCTTCCAGCCTTTCCCTCTTTCTAAACCAGTGGTTCTCAGCCTGGGCTGACTTTGCTCTGCAGGGACATTTGTCGATGCCTGGAGACAATTTTTAATGGTTTTATCTGGGGCTGGGCAGGTGCTACTGTTATCTAGCAGGTAGAGGCCCTTCCGTGCCCAGGGGAGCCCACAATGAAGAGTTATCTGACCCCCAACCCCTTTAAATAAAAGCCCTTCATTCTTCCAAAAGGTATAGGAATCTCAGACATCCCAGCAAGCAAAATATCTAAATCAATCACATAAAACAAGATGTATGGGGTCATTGACGAGGAGGGAGATGTTTTACTTATTTGTTTACTTGATCTTGATATTCTTTAAAAAGTCCTTCTCTCACTTCTAAATAGGGAAGCCTTGTATAATATCCCAAATGTTAAAAGTATCAGTATTTTGAAAACAAATGATTATGCCTCAACTGATAGATTATCAAGGGGGAGGGTCCTTTTTCTATGTAAATAACTTAGAACAGAGCAGAGTGCTTCAGCTAAGCTTTAATGCAGCCAGTGACAGAAACATCAAGCCGATGGGCATGGAAAATTAAAACAATTTCCTGTAAACAAAACGCAATATGAAATGAGGTTAATATAAACTCTAACTCACCTACTCCTTTCTGAGCCTTTGAGAAGCATTTCACTTAGAGATAATTCCGCTTACGCAGCACGTTGTTTGCGCTTCTTTCTCTCTGCTATTGGTTCTGGGGACGTGTGGGGGTATAAGCAAGAATTTGTTTTTGTTCTGCAGTCGTGTGCAGCACACACTGGGACACCAGGGAACTGCCATTGCCCGGAGCTTTGGTCATCACTGGGCCGAGGGCTCTACACTCAGAAACTCAGTGGCATCTCCCCAGGTCCAGGGATGCCAACCCGTCCTTTGAAGTCAGGCCCTTCTTCCCTGTCTTTTCCTCAAGCCTACATCCTTGCAGAATAAAAGGTTCTTCTCATTAAATCATTCAAGAAACATTTATTTTTTTAACTAAAACTAGACATGATGTTAACACTGGGAATATGGATAATTCTCCTCTGGGGGCAAGTTCTCACCTCATGTGCACCATGTAAGGGTCCACAACACACCCCCTGGGTGAAGGGCTCAACTACAGCTCGAACTTTAGAAACAAAAACAATGTCACCGAAACATGTGCATCCTCATATCAATCTGAAATTAAATAAAAAATTCTCCTTTGACTTTCTCCTGCAACAGGGATAAAGCTCCAATTCCCTACCCTGACCTAAAAGGCCCAGCACACGACTTGACTCTATTGTGGGTGCTGTGCTGTGCTGCCCATGTTCCCCTCTGGGACAGCAGGACTTATTTTCCCAGCTGCTCGGGGTGCTGCTGTCTGACAGCCCTCATCCACCAGCCCTGGCTGTCAGAGAGCAGCCATGTCCAGTAATGTTCCCTGCGGGGATATCAAAGCCCTAATCCCTTGTCCCAATTTGGAACAACCAACCCTGAAGGGTCCAGTTCAGAGCTCCCTGCAGCATTGACTGGGGCTTCCTGTGACTGCACCACAGCCCACATCTCCCTCTGCTCAGTCTCACCATCTCCCTTCTCCCCCACCTGGTGGTTCCCAGAGCTGGGGAGTCTAGGCTGTAATACCCCTATCTGACTTCATGCATTGTCTTCCTCCAACCCAGTGATCTCACCCTTTTCAGTTCCTGCACCCTTGTGTGGCTTCTGGCCTCGACCATTGCTGTTGTTGTTTGTTCCTTCGGTCTGGAAATGTCTTTCTGCTCTTTGCCTGGTTAGTTCCTGCTTATCCTTCAGAGTTCAGTTCAAAGAGACTCCCTCAGGGAATTCATCCCTGACCTGTCAGACAAGGTCAGGGGCCCCTGTTACAACACCCCATACTTTCCCCCTGGCACTTAAGTCTAATCACTGACAATCTGGGCAATTAGGTGTTTAAGGTCTGTCTTCCTGCTACAGACCAGTTCGGGAGGGGACTGATTTCGTCAGTTTTTTTTTTTTTTATCACGTCGGCTTAGCCCTAAGCAGACTGCCTTATATATACCAGATGCTTAATTAATATATTTGTGGGATGAATCCATGAATGATTTAATTTCTTGTCTTGTCCCTCAGTGATATGCAAGAAAAGGCAATTACGGGGGTCTCTGAATAATTGTGGCTGACAACAGCTTGTGAAAATATGAAACAAAACCTAATGAAATGAAACAACAGAAGAAACTAAAGCAGCACGTTAAAAAGAAACAGAAAAGGTATCTGGACCATGTCCAGAGTTAGAAACATGAGTTCCTAGTTAGAGCCTCAGCTGAGTTTACTGATAAATATTTCAGCCAATGAGATAACAAAAAGATAATGACCCCAGCAGAGACAAGCAAAACTCTTTCTCTGTGTCCAGCATTTACCCAGGAATTAAAAATGTGTCAGTTAAATTAGACGCAATTCAAGAAGCATCTGTCTTTTAATATTCCCAAGGTTTCAGTTTTTTCATTGAAATCTTCCATCTTTGTGGAATGTGATCTGTTATATAATACGACAGTCAACGTTTTATTTTTAACCACATGAAGGATTTTCTAACTATGACTCAAAGTCTGGAAATCATAAAACAAAAGATTAATAAATTAAACTTTGTAACAATGGAAACAAGTTTGCATGGCAGGAGCCTCACAAGTCCCGACAAAATCAAATGACACCTGAGAAAACATAATTGTTATTCGTTACTTCTCTGATATGTAAGCAATGCCTCGAAAAGGATAAGACAGAGACCATCAATGTAATAGAAAAACGGGCAAGAAGAGGGTAGACAATTCACCAAGACGGCAAAACAGATGGCATCTAAACATATAATACAATGGTCAACCTCACTCTCTATAAGAGAAACGATGTTGAAATGCCATGTTCTTCTTACTATATTGACAAAAACACAAGCCTCGGTGAGGCTGTTTGGAAACAGACGCTATCATTCATTGCTTGTGGACAGATACATGGTAAACTTCTAGGAAGGACAGTTTGACAATTTCAGTTACCAATGCACATACTCTTTATCCCCCAAATTTCAAATGTAAGAATTTATCCTACAGTTTTACTGGTGACCGAGTGAATAATCTGTGTAATAGTTAATGCCATCCACCATAGCATTGTTGTAACAGAAGTTTGGAAATAACCGATCGTGCATTAATTAGTGGAAAACTCTGTCGTTGATTTTTAAGTAGTTATTTGCAAAGAGGTTCAAGATGTACTGTTAGTTGAAAAAAAACCCCACGAAGTGTACAACATTGTTATGGTAGCTACCTTTTATGTAACAAAGAGAGAAATAAGAATGTGTGTATTTTCACAGAGGGCTACAGGGAGTAACAAGAGTCGTCTTTTGGGGAGAAGGGTGAAGAGAGATCGGGAGGATACACTCCACTGAATACCTTTTATTACTTTTTATTTTGAGCAAGGTGAAACTTATGATTTAATATTCCTTTTAAAAATAGTATTATCTGTTTACAGATTAAATAATAAAACAGAAGTACCTCTGGAGTATTTTCTGGCAACCTCACATTCTCCTAGGGCTGTGAAGAGCAAAGATCACTCTTATCTTGGGGTGTTTGCAAACTACTGTGGATATGCTATTGAAACACAGGGAAAACCAGGGGAGCAGTGGGAGGATATCTAAGAGAGAGATGGGCAGGAGAAGCCAGAGAAGGATTTGGGACAAGGCAGAGAGTGAGGGCTAGAGTATTCAAGGGTGGAATTCATAACAAAGATACAAAGAACTAGCTCAGTTTTGAAAGGGAGACCAAGCTGGCTCTTCAGAGGAGCCACATTCTTTACTCTCTCTAAAACCCTAATGAGATAGGTGTCATTATCACCTCCACTTTCACCTGGATTATAGATTATGGAAGGAAAACTGCAGAAGGAACTGTTATTCCCATCCTATCATATGATGGTCGGGCCATCAACATGACTCATCACTGCTGGCCTTAACCTTGACCATCTGGCTAAAGGAGTATTTATCAAGTTCCTCTCTTGTCAAGTTCCTCTTTTTCCTTCTTTGTAGCCATACTCAGGAAGGAAGGAAGTTACTGTGCACACACTGCATTGAGGGGGCAGGAGTGACGCCCCTCCTCCTTCAGGGATGAGTATCCAAACGATTTTTAATTCCTCTGCCCAGGGAACTTGTCTATTCTCCCCCATTTACTTCTATCATTTGCTTATATCAGTATGAACTGATGGGCATTTATTTCATACTTTTGGTTATAACTCAACAGCACTTTGCTTTGTTGCTCCAATTGTTCTGGCTTTGGCCATGGGAGCTCTTTCAGTTGGTTCCTATGCGCCTGTGATATGCTCGTTCAATTTTTTTTTTTTTTTAACACTTCCTTACCTTCTGATACTATCTATTTCCTCCCCTAGTCCTAGAACCAGCCATTTCTCCAAGGAGCTATGGTTCCTTTTATTGGGGAATGAGGTAGAAACAAGGTTCTGGTCAATATATTCACTGCGGCTGGGTTCATTGCTTCTAGACTCTCCCACATGACAGAACCAGGAAATACATGTTTGTGTACTAACCCAAGGATATGCACAGATCTATAAATACTTCTGTGTGCAACATCCTTGTCTATATTAAGCTCAACATGACTTCACGCTGAAGTCTCCAGCGC
>NW_003852398.1:32556658-32571055 GCF_000181295.1 Otolemur garnettii | reverse complement strand
CCTTTACTTAAGTGTCCAATTCAAATAAACATATTAGTGGTTTCATGTATGTTAACCTGTACCCTTATGGGAAATGACTTTACCAAACAGAGTACGGTACTTATATCCCATTCTCTTTGCCTTTAGTCTCATACCCTCCACTCATATCCACAGGTACATACATAGGTCAGCATGTTCCCCCACGTTCCCTCAATGAGGCTATTTCATACATTTGTGACAGAGTTAGAGTCTTTTATCACAGTCTGCATTTCACCCGGAGATTGCCCTAACCTCCTAAATGGTCCTTAAAAATTTGTATATACCATATTTTGCTATATATAATGTGCACTCTGTGTGTAAATATTTTTTTTAATATTTTATTCGAGTTTTATTGTGTTGTGAATTACAGCATTTGAAGGGAAGGCTCTAATTCCATTCAAAATGGGAGATTGTAAAATATACCCATTAAACTGCTAAAAAATAAATTGAGTGGTAAGAAAATTACAGAAGTCCAATTTAGATTCTGAGTGTTGCCACCATGTGATCACAATCACACAGACTTCCCAGCTTATAGCTGGGGCTCCTAGAAGCTATTTCCTACTCTGATGCAAGGGCAAAAAAACCACAACATGAGATGGAATTAAGTCCTGAATTATTGGCTTCACCACATCCACCCTCTCCACCCCAAAATGGCACAAAAGAAACAGCTACCACACTGTGTAGACCTTTTAGTGTGAAAGAGGTGATAATGGACTGAGGTGGGAAACAGGTCATAAAAATCTGTCTAAAAATGTCCCTTCAGTTGAGTTGTACACACCATGAAGCAATGGGCCTCTCATCCATTGGGGTTAGGAAACCAAGGTTCAATTCTTCATGAAGAATTCTCAATTAGTTCAATTCTCATGAAGTCACAATTTCATTCATTTACTCACTCTGAATTTACAAAGTGCCTACACATTACCAACTCCCTTTCCAGTCATTTCTAGATAAAAAAAAAAAACTCTGGCATTTCAAGACTACACCTGAAAAAACCTTTTTGCAATTGAGTTTCTTCTGCACCTCTGAAAGGGTAATAGCTTCAAGCTGAATCTTCTTTAACCAGGAGGTCTAATGTGATATGGAGCAATACTTGCATCCCAGACATGTAACATTAAAAGATTACACTAAATTCTGAAGGTATCTATGCTTCAAAATGGTTTACAATTAAATAATTGTATTGTATTCCTTTATGCTTGAAATTCCTGACCTACACCAAGCTGAGGCTGCTGGCACTGACATTCTTGCCCTCCAGCAGAGCTGACAGCATCGATTTGATACTGTTGATATCTGTACCCTAAACCTATCAGGCTGCGGTGTTCACTTTAGCAAGAAGCAGTGTCCGGGTTAATCTGGTACTTGACTGCTATTCCAAAATGAGTGCTATTGTTCCTGCTATCCAGGAGAGATTGACAGTGGCCTCCACCTTCTTGTTCACCTTCTGGTAAAGGGAGTCACCAAACTCTGTCCCATCATTCACGTTAGTGTGAAGCTGGAATTCATTAGTCTTATAGCCGACTTCAAATTTGCTCTGGGTCACAAGGGACTTTGCAGTCTCAAAATTCATCTGGTAGCCAGCTAGCCTGCCCTCATAACCCAGCACCAGAGCGCCTGGTCGAGGGCCCAGTGATGGCAAAGTCTATGTCACAGCCCAGGTCGATGTGCTCCTGCTTGTACTCTGTCTTGATTTTGGCATTTTTTTCTGCCAGTGGTAGGTTGAGAAGGACGAATCAAAGGTTAGCTGCAGTCCATGTGCAAGATGATCTTCCACAGTAATCTCGGCACCCAGCATGTTGTCAGTATTGTAACTCTCTGTAAACGTCAGGCCATACTCAGTCCCCCTGTACTTGGCCCACCTACTGGGTCCACCTGTACTTGGTCCATCTGTACTCAGTCCACTTATACTTGGTCTGCTTGCTGGATCCACTTATACTTGGTCTGCTTGCTGGGTCCACTTGTACTTGGTCCACCTGCTGGATCCACTTGTACTTGGTCTGCTTGCTGGGTCCACTTGTACTTGGTCCACCTGCTGGATCCACTTGTACTTGGTCTGCTTGCTGGGTCCACTTGTTTGCTCCACCTGCTCGGTTCACCTGTACTTGGTCCACCTGTACTTGGTTTCCAGGCTGCCTGTCACTTTGGCGCTCTCAGTGTTGGCTGAGCCTGAGCTTGTAAATTTCATTCCATTCTCTTATTTGGTTTTCAAATCAAATTTTATTAAGCCAAATCCATAGCCCTTGATGAAGATGTCCCTGGCAGACTTAGCAGGATCAGCATACATGGGAGACACAGCCATCTTCTGCTTAGAGGCAGTGGTGGCAGGCTTGGCAGAGGATATGGCGGGGGCTGCAGTGTGGAGGAATTGAGAGGCTATTTGCTCAAATGTTTGAGGGAAAAATAAGGATGTGTATTAAACCCTACCTATATCTCAGGAGTGGGGGAGCCCAGAGGGCCTGCCGGAGTTACCATGTTGGAGTGGGCTGGAGTGGCCTGTGCCATGCTTCACCATTGGAGAGGAATGGGTGGTGACGGGGCTGGTGAGGCTGCTGTGACCCTGTGGGGTGAAGCCTGAGGCCAAAGGCTCTGTTGTGTGGGGGGACTGGGAGCCCCATAGGCCCCAGGAACTCTCCTGGCTGCCTGTGGGCCAAGTGGCCCTAGAAGTGCCCCCCCTGCCCACACACCCCTGCCTCCTCCAGCTCATACAAGAGGCCATCTCAGCTGCAATAGATGTGGTGGGGGGGAAAGGGTCCTAAGAAAGAGGACAGGGGGAGTCCTCTTGAAAAGACGACTTCTTTAACCTAGCATACTACTTTTAGGATTTATCCATATTTTTGCATTTATCAGTAGCTAATTTTTTATTATTTTTCAAGAGGGAGTGGCTTGATGTGATCTGCCCATGTACCAGGGGAGCATTAGCCCTCCCCAGATGGGTCTCTCCCACCCAGGGATGGGCCACTTTCTCCAGGGGTGTTCTCCTAAAAGTTTAGGCCCAAAACATGAATGTGCATTATATGTGGGAACACATTTTACACAAAAAATATTAATATTAAAATTCATTATTTGCGCTGTAAAATTCTATGAATTTTGACAAACATATAGTGCCATGTACCTACCATTATGGTGTCGTAAAGAAAATTTTCACCTCTGTAAGAATCTGTGTGCTTCACATATTCAAACCTCTTCCCTCCCCAAGTCCCAGTCCCTGATAATCACTGATATGTTTGCTTCCTTCCTAGTTTTACCTTTCCCAGAATGTCATAAAAATTGCATGTAATCTTGTCAGCCTGGCTTCTGCCACTCAGCAATATGCATTTAAGATTCAGCCATGTTTTTTCATGGCTTGATAGTTCATTCCTTTTCTCCTCTGAATAATATTTTATTGCATGGAGGTACCAGTTCACTCAACCACGTCACTTTAAAAAATGTATTTATCTTCTATACTACATACTTGTGAAATTTACTTCTTATAGTAGTTGCTTTGTAGATTCCTTAGTGTTTTTGATATAAATAACTATATCATCTATGAGAAAGAATAGTTTCACTTACAGTTTCAAGTCTTTATGTCTTTTATCTATTCATTTGTTTGTTGCTGGGTTGCATTGGCATACTGGAGAATCTCCAGTATGACACTGAATCATTAGTTGCAGGTAAACTACACATCGTTAGTTGCAGGTTTTGTTGGTCCCTTTATTGAGTGAAGAAGTTCCTTCTCCTCTTTATGTGCAGAGAGTATTAAGTGCTGAAATTTGAAAATGCTTTGTCTGTATCTATTGAAATAATATGATTTTTCTTTGTATAGGTTACTAACATGGTGAATTGCATTATTGATTTACAAATTTAAGCCAACTTTAAATTTCCAGAATAAACTACACTTGATCATGGTATGCAATCTATCTTACAAGATTCAATTTGGCAATTTTTTTTCTATTATAGAAACTCATGTTTATGGGGGTACGTTATATTTACTAAAATCTACTCCTTTAAGGCACATTTATAGAATAATAGCAAAGAGTTGTGTGACAATAACTACAATTAAGATATAGAATAACTCAATCCACCAAAAAAGTTCTCTGATGTTCCTTTAGACAATCTCCTTCATCCAAACCCAGATAACTGATAAGTGCTAATTTGATTTCTGTTTCTATAGATTTTCCTTATCCAATATATCTTAAAATTAGATAATATCTTCTTTAACCTAGCATACTACTTTTAGGATTTATCCATATTTTTGCATTTATCAGTAGTTAATTTTTTATTATTTTTCAATAACATAAAGGGAAGGAGGGAGTGGGTGGGAGGGTCAAGGGGTGTGGTACCCCTTTTGGGGGTGGGACACAAATATAAGAGGGTCCTTATATAACAAAAGCAACAATGTAACCTGGTTCTGTGTACCCTCAATGAATCCCAACAATAAAAATAAATAAACACATATTTAATACAATAAAAAGAATAATATCTCATTACATGGATGTACCATAATTTGCATATCTATTCACCTGCTGGTGGAAATTTGGGTGCTTCAGTTGTGAAGATTATGAATAATGTTGTGTATCAGTCCATTTTGTGTTGCTATGAAAGAATATCTAAGACTGGGTAGTTTATATGTAAAGAAAAGAGGTTTATTTAGCTCACATTTCTGCAGTCTGAGAAGTTCAAGGGTGTGGTCGTGCTCTGGCGAGGACTTTTGTCTGTGTCACAATCAGATACAGAAGGTCAAAGGGGAGCAAACACATGTGAAGAGAGAAAAACCTGAAGGGCATCCTGGCTTCATATATGGCAACCCACTCTCCAGAAAACTTAATCCATTCCCAGGATGACAGCACCAAGCCAGTCACGAGGGATCTGCCTCCATAACCTGAAACTTCCCACCAGGCCCCACCTCCCAGCATTATCACAGGGAATCAGATTTCAACGTAAGTTTTGATAGTGACAAATCCGTCTAAACCCTAGCATGTTACTATGAGCATTTTGTAGGCTTTTGTATGGACACATATATGTTTTAATGTCTCTTGGCAAAATACTTTGGAGTGGTATTGTTGGGACACTTAGTCTATCATTAACTTAATAAGAAATGTTATAAGAAAATGACAACTTTTCCAAAATAGATGTACCAGTTTGCATTCCTTTTAGCAATGTATGAGAGTTCCAGTTGACCCATATCTGGCTGATGTTTGAGATTGTCAGTTTAAAAACAAATTTATCAATTTGTTATTCTAGCAGATGGCCATATTTCATTTTAACTTTTTATTTTTTTATTTTTTTTGAGATACAGTCTCACTATGTTGCCTTGGGTAGAGTGCTGTGGCATCACAGCTCACAGCAATCTCAAACTCCTGGGCTTAAATGATTTTCTTTCCTCAGCCTCCCAAGTAGCTGGGACTACAGGCGCCTGCCACAACACCCAGCTATTTTTTTTGTTGTTGTTGTTGCCATTGTTGGAGTTGTCATTGTTTAGCAGGTCAGGCAGGGTTCAAACCCACCAGCCCCAGTGTATGTGGCCAGCGCCCTGGCCACTGAACTATGGACACTGAGCCTCATTTTAACTTTTTAATTTTTTTAACTTCTTTTTTTTTTTTTAGACATAGGGTCTTGCTGCGTTGCCTAGCCTGGAGTGCAGTGGCTCTATCATAGCTCTTTGCAGCCTTGAACTTATGGACTCAAGCAATCTACCCACCTCAGTCTCCCAAGTAGCTGAGCCTATAGACATGCACCTCCATATGTGGCTAGATTTTAAATTGTTAGGAGAGATGGGAACTTGTTATGTTGTCCAGGCTGGTCTCAAACACCTGGCCTCGAGAGATCCTCTTGCCTTGGCCTCCCAAAGTGTTGAGATTATAGGAGAGAGCCACCATGCTAGTATGGATTTTATTGTACTTTCCTAATGGCTTATGATGTTGATCATCTTTTCAGAGATCCGTTTACTCTCTAATTTGCTCACATGTTCTTTAGGATTTCTGTATCTGTGTTCATCAAAGATCCTGCTATCTGGTTTCCTTTTCTTATAATTTCTTTTTGAGCTTTTGGTACCAGGGTTATGCCTTATAAAATGAGTTGGGTTGAATTCTCTACTCTATTTTCTGAAAGAGTTTGTTTAATGTCAGCATTTTTTCTTTATTATTTTATAGAATTCACCAATGAAATAGTCTAGCCTTGAAGTTTTTCCTGTAAAGAAGTTTGACAATGAATTTAATTTTTAAAATTTAATTACAATAGGGTATACTCTGATTATACCTGATTCCGATAAAATATATTCATAGCAGGGTATATTTGTATTTTTAATATTTTCACATGTTGCAAATTTCAGTTTTATAAATTGTATTTTTCAAGGAATTTTTCCAGTTATCATATGTCAAGTTTTATTGGCATAAAATTGTTTATAATATTTCCTATTATCATTTTAATGTCTGTGGGATCTGTAATCACATGTCTTCTTTTATTCTTGATTTTGGGATTTAGTGTTTGTGTTTTTTCTTCCTTAATTAGTCTTGCCAGGGATTTATCAGTTTTATTACTATTTTCAAGAGTAAACTTTTTGTTTTGTTAAACTTCCCCTTGTCTGTTTTCCATTTCATTACACTGAGTTTTGCTCTTATGTTTACTCATTTTGGTATTAATATACTCTTCTCTTTGTAGCTTCTTAAAGTGGAAACATAAATCACTGATTTTTGCCCATATTTTGTTTCCTAATATAAACAATTAAAGTCATATTTTCTTTTAATGTTGCTTTAGCTGCATCCCACAAATTTTGATATGCTGTATTTTTTATCATTCATTTTGAAATGTGTTCTAGTTTCCCTGCAATTTCTACTTTGATCCATGTGTGATTTAAAAAGGCAGTGTTTGTTTCTAAAATATCTGGGGATTTTCTCGATATCTTATTGCTATTGAGTTCTAATTTAATTTTGTTGTGGTTAGAGGATATTCTGAATGATTCCAATCTTTTAAAATTGATTGAGACTTGGCTCAGCACCCATAGCACAGTGGTTACAGCACCAGCTATGTACACTGAGGCTGGCAGGTTTGAACACAACTGCAACAAAAAATAGCAGGATGCTGTGGTGGGAGCTTATAGTCCCAGTTATTGGGACACTGAGGCAAGGGAATCGCTGAAGCCCAGGAGTTTGAAGTTGCTGTGAGCTGTGACACCATGGCACTCTAGCAAGGGCGACATATTGAGACTCTGTCTCAAAAAAACGAGTAAAAAATAATAAAATAAATGAATAAAATAAAATTTGTTGAGACTTATTTTGGAGCTTAGGTTATAGTGTATTTTGGTGAGCGTTCCAAGTGCACTTGAAAATAATATATTTCTGCAGTGGTCTCCTCCGGTCTATGAATATCATTTAGGTCAAGGTGATTGGTAGTGTTTGGATAGTCTATATAATTACTTCCTCTATCAATTACTGTCTGCTCAGATACTTGTTTTTATCAATTACTGAGAGAGGGTGGTTGAGGCCTCCAAGGGTAATTGTGAAGCTTTTGCTTCATGTTTTGAACTTTTATTTTTAGGTTAATACACCAAATTGCCACATTTCCCTGATGAAATGACCCTTTTATCATAATGAAATGCTTCTCTACATTACTCCTTGTCGTCATCTTTGTTTGATATTAATATCGCCCCATTAGTTTTCTTGTATTTACAGTTTGCATGGTATGTTTTTTTCTGGACTTTTACTTTCGACATTATTTTATATTTCAAGCACGGGTCTTGTAGACCACAAGCAGTTAGGAGTTGCTTTTGTATCGATTCTGAAAATTTCTGCCTCTTTACAGGAGGCTTAGCCTATTTATTTCTAATGTAATTTTGATACGGTTGAGTTTAAGTCTATTATCTTTTTGTTTTCTGTTTATCTATCTCTCTTTATTTCTTTATTTGTTCTTTCATATTTCCTCTTGGGACAATCAGATATTTTCTAATATTTCATTTAATCCCTCTATTGCCTTTTTACTTTTTTTCCTAGGGATTAAAATATGCACTATTAATGGCATTCTATTTACAATTAAAATTATATCACTTCATATCAAAATACCTAGAAAAGTATTCCATTACATCTATGGGCTTGGTACTATTCTGTCATAG
Source organism: Otolemur garnettii (assembly GCF_000181295.1). Taxonomy (NCBI): domain Eukaryota; kingdom Metazoa; phylum Chordata; class Mammalia; order Primates; family Galagidae; genus Otolemur; species Otolemur garnettii. The sequence continues at coordinate 32,562,960 of NW_003852398.1, read as the reverse complement.
ATCTTCCACCTGGCACATAGTAGGGATATAATACAGAGTGGACATAAAGTTTGTGTGCAACTGACCATGTTAAACTATTTTAAATCACACACAGACTTTATATCCACTCTGTGTTTATTGACGGCATGGCTCAGGGTAAAGGGAAATGTCACATTATAACTCTGACCACAGTTAACCTTGTGTTCCCAAGTTCAAGGTTTGTGGTATTTCTATGGTTTCACTGAGATCATCAACTAAATGCTTACTCCTTAATAGCAGGTACAGTTATGGCAGAGGAGAGAGAACAGTAAACACAGAGTCAGGACTCTGTTGTAAGTTATAGGAATGCCGGTCACACTGGGTTAAGCTACAAAGGAAAAGGGCAGCTTTCAGAAGCGAGAAGTTTAGGAATCAAACAGTGTTACTGAGCCTCCTATATCTTCCTCTCTCTTCTCTTCCACCTCTGTCCATCACTGCTTCTCTTTGTGTGTTGGCTTCCTTTCTCTCCAGAGGTATTTCCTGAAAACCACAGGCCTCTATTTTCTTAGCTAAGCAAAACCATAGGATTCTGATTGGCTCAGCCTGGGTCATGTGATCTTCTTCCCTGAGCTAATCATCATTTACGAAGCAATGTCGTGCTGTGATTGACAAAAACTGAGTCATGGGCTTTCTTGCTGGTTGGGTAAATAATAACTGAACTTCCCGACAGGATCTCATGGAGGCAGTGGGAAATTCCTCAAATGAGACTGAAGAAAGTAAAGGGAAAATTATGTTGGGCAGAGAACAACTGGCCACTCCAGCTCACCGCAATCTCTTTGGAAGTCCTGGCTCCACTATCTTTCCTATGTCTCTAGCCATATCACTTCCCATCTTTAGCATCACTTATTTCTCTGGATGATGATCACTGAGACTTCTTCTGTCTCTAACACTGGAAGCTATATAAATGTCCCTCCACAGTGGAGTGAATAAACTTAAGAAATATTCACATAATGCAAGTAGAACAGAGTAATGAAATTGAGTTAACTAAAGTTCCATATTTCAACATGGATAAATCTCAAAAACAAAAGTTGACCAAAATCAGAAATTGAAAAGGGCTATGTAGAGTATTATACCACTTAAATAAAATTTTAGAATACCAAATAAAAACATAAAGGCATAATTAACATGAAGTTTGAATTGTTTTGAAGGGGACAGGAGAAGTGTACCCGGGGGCTTCATCTCTACCTGTAGTGTTTTGCTTCTTAAAAAATATTTAAAAAATATTGCCTAATGTTATGATTTGATAAAGGTGTATGTCAGAGGGGAGGATACTTGATACTTTGCACACTCAACTTCTCTGTATGCTTAAAATGTTACAACATAACAACAATAGCTATACTATTTATCACATTCCAGGCACTCACCTAACAACTTCTCACGAGTTAACTCATTTTATCTGTATCAGTTATCTATTGGAGGGCTCACTTCCTCACTATATGGACCCATCTTTAGGGTTGCTCGAGTATCTTCAAACATGGCAGTTGACTGAGCTATCAAAGGGAAAGAAAGGAGGACAAAGTCACACAGTGTCACTTCTGTTATATTCTATTTGTCAGAAGTGAGTGGGTATAGCCCACATGCAAGGAGAACAGAATTAAACTTCCGTGTTTTGAGGGAAAGCATATCAATGAATTTGTGGACATAGTTTTAAATTATCATCTTATGTACTTTATTTTATTTCTTAAAACTTTACTTTTTAGAGTAGTTTTAGGTTCATAGCAAAATGTAGAGGAAGGTACAGAGATTTTCCATATACCCACTGTCCCCACACACCCACAGCCTCCCCCATGATCAATGATCCCCCAAAGTGGTACATTTGTTACAACTGACACACCATTATGAGTGTAGTGGGTTCACTGCTGGTGTGATAAAGTCAGTGGGTGTGGACAAACATATAAGGACTTGTATTCATTATAGTATCACAGAAAAGATTTTTACTACTCTAAAAATGCTGTATTCCACCTGTTCCTCTCTCCATACCTCAGCCCCTGGCAACCACCAACCTTTCCACGGACTCCATAGTTTTACCTTTCCAGAGTGTCAGGTGGTTGGGATCATACACTATCTAGCCTTTTCAGATCGACTTCTTTCACTTAGGAAGACTCATGTAAGTTTCCCACAGTGTGCATTTCCAGGTTGCATTATCTGTAATTTGTAGGTCAGGAAACAAAGACACAGGTAACTTGCTCCTATTATGAGGTAAGTTCTAGCAGAGCCTGGATTCAACCCCAGGCAATCTGGTTCTGGCACCTGTGCTCTTAACCCTTTTTTTTTTTTTTTTTTGGCCGGGGCTGGGTTTGAATCTGCCACCTCCGGTATATGGGGCCAGCACCCTACTCCTTGAGCCACAGGCGCCACCCAGTGTGCTCTTAACCCTTAACCACTATTACATGTCTCTCTAATAAATCATAAATCGAACCCGTAACCAGAAAACTACATAGCTAGGTACTGTGACGCATAAGAAAAGCATACAGAGCCATAGGATTTAAGTTGAAGAAGGCCTCTCTTCCGAGTGAAGGGCTGAGGCAAGGTTCAGTTGAGGAGAAACCATTTGGTCCAGGCTCAGTAATAGGTGGAGACTGACAAGAGGCCTGGATGAGGGTCAAAAGCAATATCCAAGCAGAGAGAATGGCATAAGCACAGAACCCACGGAACCCCGGTTACTCCATAGGCAGTTAGGGGCGCCTCTCTAGAACTGTGGGATGTAGCGTAGCAGGAGAGGGGCTTGGCCAGTCCAAAGCTGAAGGAAACCCAGAAAGATTTCAGGGGAGAAAGAGACACCCCAGAGCTGGGCTTTAGGAGGGGTAGAGGTGGCTAATGGATTAGCAACCTCACTTCTTTTAAAAATAAAAGGGACTGGTAGAGGTGGCTAATGCATGTAGGTTTCACAAAGCGTGAACAAAGGGCAAACTTCAGAGGAAGGAGCCTGAGAATGAGGAACCAGCCATGAAATTGTCCAGCAGAAGAGGGAATGAAGGTCGTGGGTCGGGGGTGGCTGACAGGTGGACGGCAGGGCTGGTGGACAGCAAACAGTGCAGGAGCCCTGAGCTGAGTGCTTTCGTATTCACTCTTGTGTGTATTCCTCACTATAGGGCAAGTGTCCTCAAACTACGGCCCGCGGGCCACATGTAGTACGCCGAGGACATTTATCCAGCCTGCCAAGTGTTTTCACCGCCGCTGCCTGTCCTGCTTAGCAGCCAACTCGACCTGGGGCCCACAGTCCGGCCCTCTAACGGTCTGAGGGACAGTGAACTGGCCCCCTGCTTAATAAGTTTGAGGACCCCTGCATAGAGGAAGTATCATGATGCCCCTTTTCCTGATGTAGAAACTGTGTCCCTACCATCTGCTCTCTGGGTCCTGGTTCCTGAGGGTGGATCCTTCTGTTTTGGAAGGACAAAAATCAATAACGTACAGGTTCTGTCATCTCTTTGCGACTTACATGGTTTTTGAGAACTTCCCTGCAATGACCTAAAAAAATTTTTCTTGCTGCTAAATATAGACCAGTGAAATTACTCATTATTAGATAGTTCTTGCCTTTAAAATAAAACCTACAGATAGATTCCTGGAATGGTGGAATAGAGAAGAAAATAGCTTCACTTCTTTTAAAAATAAACGGGATTGGTAGAGGTGGCTTCACAAAGAGCGTTAACCCCTGGTAGAACTGTGGAGACAGGCAGTTTGCCTTGGGAATGAATGCTGGGCCTGTCTGCCCAACGACTCCCGGAGGTGGTGCTTCTGGAGGTTTCTCCTGACAGTCATTATCATGACCTGCTTTTAGGGAGGACCAGCTAGAGGCCAACCCTTGTGTGGGGCTGGGTAGGACAGGGTCCTGCCCTCAAGCTACCCACAGCCTCGTGAAAAGATAAAACTTTCATAACTTAAGCTCTCGAAGTTAAGGTTCTGCCAATTTGCCTGTCATCACCTCACAGGAAACAGCTGCACAGACTTTAGTGAAATCTGCATGGTATGTTTGGGATTAAAAATTAGGCTCTATGGGAGCGATTTTCAACTAGTGTGCCGTGAGAGGATCTTGGGGTGGTGCAAAAGATTTTAAAGATCATTAATTAAATTATTTTCGAAAGAAGTTCAAAGCATAGTAACGATATCCTTTTTTTTTTTTAACTCCTTTTAAAAAATCAACCTAATTTAAATGTGCTGTGGAAGTTTAACTATAGGTTCAAGTGTGCCCTAAGATAAAAAAGGTTGAAAAACACTGCTCTTCCCAGACGTGAACTTTGGAGGATCCTAGGAGCACAGTTCAGATAGAGGGGCAGTTGTCCTCCAGAGTCGCAGGAGCTGAGTAGAACCGGGCCATGAGACCGCCGCCTGGGAGAAGCAGGGGACAGCAGCATTGTTCGGAATGGCTCATGGTTTTTGAGCGCTTGCTATGTATGAAGATGAAGTGGACAGATGCTGAATTCAGAGGTTTTACACAGGATCCTCAAGAGGAAAGACCCTGAGGGGGATGCTCACGGCAGCAGTCCCGCTGTTTTCGCCCAGGAGAGCGCATGGAGCGCTCCAGGCTGGGTGGTGGCAGCAACTTGATTTTGCTGTTTAGTAACTCTCCCCAGCAATGCCACAGACGCCCGTGGCCGCTTCTCTTGCTGCCATTTAATAGTAACTCCCACTTGCCGTGGGCTTGCTACCTGCCCGGAAGGAGCTATGTGCTTTGACATTGGTTATCTCATTTATCCTCAGGATGACCCACAACGTAGGTTGTAAGGATGCCTATGTCACGGAGAAGGAAACTGAGGCTGAGTAACTAACCACTGCCTTGTGCTAAGCTGCCATGATGAGGATAAAATCTTTTCAGAGTAGACGTGTGGGATGACGAAAGATTTCTGTGTGATTTATGCATTTGCAAGAGCTTGATTAATGAGGAATAAAGTTCACATATACTTACTTATTCAATGAATGAATCACATTTGCTGAAAATATTAGAATGATATCAAATTAGTGCAGTCCTCAGAAAGTCTGGGGGATGCAGGGACTAACCCCTGCCAGCGGTGCGTCTGGCTTTGCTGCCTGGTTCCTGTCTGTGCCCCCTCAGCGCTGCCCAGACTTCTGTGATTTCCCCAATTCCAGCCTCCTCCCCATGCCACTCCTAAAATCCAGATCTGCTCCCACCCCCTTCTGTTAAGAAAGCTTTAAAGGCTCATTATCTTTGGAATTGAACCCAAGCTCCTTAACACAACTTCCAGGCCTCTTACTAGTCTGGTTACAGCCTCCATAATTAGTCTCCATTCACTCTCGTACCAAGAATTATCTTAAAAACTGAAAAACAATTTAATAACACATTTAAACATAGACTAGTTTTATTTAAATAAAATCATATTTTAAAATGCTTTTAGAGTTGTGGTGTGCCTCGTAGTTCAGAAAGTAGAATAGTACCCCCTTCTCTGTAGCTTCCCTTTCTGAGGTTTTGGTTACTCATTGTCAACCTTGGCTTGAAAATAGGTAAGTACAGCACAATATTTTGAGAAAGACAGAGTGGGAGCCCACAGTCACAAACCTCTATTACAGTATATTGTCACAATTGTCTGTTTGATTAGTAGTATTGCCACTAATTTCCTACTGTGCCTGATTTATAAACTTTATCATAGTTAGGCATGAATAGGAAAAAAAGCCTAGTATATGTATAAGGCTTGGTACTAAGTGTGGTTCCCGGCATCCATGGGGGATCTTAAATGTATCCCCCCTAGAAAAGGGGGGACTATAGTACGTTCATATACGTATGTCATTTGATATTCATAAGAACCACACAAAGCAGCAAGTGATCACTCCTAGACATTTTAAAATACACTTTTAATTTTAGAACAGGTTTAGATGTACAGAAATGTTTAAAGACAGTACAGATTCCCAACACCCCCAACACATTATTGACATTTTACATTAGAAGGGCACATTGTGACACATTAAGAATAATATAGTAGTAGGAGCTGAAGTCCGTACTCTATCATGTATTTCCTTAGTTTTTACCTAGAGCCCGTTTTTTGTTCCAGGATCCCATCTGGGAAACCAAAGTACATTTACTTGTCATGCCTTGTTGGATTTCTCTTGGCCGTGACAGTTTTTTTGACTTTTCTTATTTTTTGTGACCTTGAGAGTTTTCAGGAGTCTGACCAGGTAATGGGAGGATTCCCCCAGTCAGGATTTTCCCCAATGTTTTTCTTGTGATTTTACTGGGGTTATACATTTGGGGGAGAAAGACCCCAGAAAAGTTCCTTTCTCATCCAATGATGCCACGGACCCGTGCTGTCTGGGTGCCTCTCGGTGTTGATGCC
>NW_003852398.1:32549008-32556429 GCF_000181295.1 Otolemur garnettii | reverse complement strand
GTGCCTCTCAGTGTTGATGCCTAGCTAAGGCAGGGGCCCATGCTGTCTGGCTGCCTCTCGGTGTTGATGCCTGGCTAAGGCAGGGCTCAGCAGGCTTCTCACCTCCTTCCTTCTACATACTCCATACTCTTAGGAAGGAGGTCACTATGCAGAGCGCACACTTGAAGAGACAGAAGCTGCCCCACTGCCTTGACAGCATCCACAAAAATGATTTGAAATTCTTTTGCATGAGAGATTTGTCTCTTTTCCCCATTTGTTTGTTCATTCCATCATTTATTTATATCAGTATGGACTTACAGATATTTGTTTTGTACTCTGGGTTATAATTCAATATGACTTCATTTATTTTGTTGCTCACACTGTTCCAGCTTCCACCCATAGGGGCTCTTTCAGTTGGCTTCTGTGTTCCTTTGGAAGGCTCAGGTTACATTTTCTCTGTTCACGCTCTAGAACCAGTCATTCTCCAAGAATGGGAGAAGGGTCCCCGGTCCCCTGTATGGGAGAAATGGCACAAGACACTTGGGATGGTCATTGCTACTGGGATGTTGTTGCTCCTCGGCTCTCTCAGCAGGACAAGCTGACCATTCCTAATCTATGTGCATGAGAGTGGGGAGGCACCAGGAGATACTTACCATTTCTTGAAGACACCAAAACTTTTAAGAGTTTCACTGCCTTTGAACACGCCCCCCTCTCTTTTCTGGGTAGTAAAGTAGCTTCTGTGGTTCCACTTGTGAGTTTCTTTTGAAACGTCCCTCCTCTCTTCCATCAGAGTTGATGTTTTTCCCCGTATTCCTCCTGCACTTTGTTAATACAGGTTGAATATCCGTTATCTGAAGTGCTTGGGACCAGACCTGTTTTGGATTTCAATTTTTTTCAGATATTTGAGCATTTGTCTGTATATATACAGACATTATATACAGTATAATGAGATATCTTGGGGATAGAATCTAAGTCTAAACATAAAATTCATTTATGTTTCATGTACACCTTATACAACGAGCCAGAGAAAATTTTATAGCAATATTTTTTAATAATTTTGTCCATGAAACAAAGTTTGTGTCCATTGAAGCACCAGCAAGCAAAGAAGTTACGATCTCAGCCACCCTGCAGATGGTGCATGATGGCCCAGGAATGGCATTACCACTGAAGACTCCTGACTCGGAATTTATATGCTACGCATAAGTAATCATTTTTTCACACTTAGTCACATGTCAGTACTTAATAGTAAAAAATATAACATAGCATTAATACTGTGAAAAAATTGTGCATTCAGGGTAATTGGGCAGCACAGGAGAACCACTAGAATCCCTGTGCCAGCTGAGAACAGCAGCAGCAAAGGATGGCAGGCATCCAGCCTCCGCTGTGGGGCTGCGTTTTGATTAAAAGGCCACTGTAGGCTGGGTGCAGTGGCTCAAGCCTGTAATCTTAGCACTCTGTGATGCCGAGGCAGGTGGATTGCTTGAGCTCCCAAGTTCAGGATCAGCCCAAGCAAGAGTGAGACTTCATCTCTAAAAAGTAGCTGGGCATTGTGGCGGGTGCCTGTAGTCCCAGCTACTTGGGAGGCTGAGGAAAGAGAATCACCTGAACCCAAGAATTTGAGGTTGCTGTGAGCTGTGATGCCACAACACTGTACCGAGGGTGACAAAGTGAAAGCCTATCTCTAAAAAAAAAAAAAAAAAGAAAAGAAAGGCCACCATACACTGGATTTTATTTTATTTTTTTAGGTAAGAAGAAAAATCAGAAGCAGTTGAGGGAGCAGGAAGTGGGTCCTCCAGGGATGAGGACACTCTCTGTGCTGGACGTTTCTCAACGGTTTTTGTCTTAGAAGTCTCTCTTTGATCTTATAAACTGACATGATTTCTTGTTCTGTTCTGAATGCACGAAGGCACAGCACAGCTGAAGGGGGCTCTGAGGGTTTTCCTTCCCCCGTGGGGACACCAAATAAACCGTGTGTTGTGCACCTGTGTTTGGACTCCGACCTGTCATACGAGGTTAGGTGTGGAATTTTCCACTTGCAGAGTCATGTCTGTGCTCGGGAAGTTTCAGATTTTGGGGGAGTGAAACTTTTCAGATTTTGGAGTCTTTTCAGACTTTGAGATTAGGAACGCTCAACGTATCCCACCAGGTGAACCCATCACTGTGTGACATGTTAGTAACATGTGCCTTCTTGTCTGCCCAGCACTGCTTATTTAGCATGCTTAGTATGTGCTCAATAAGAGTCTGCTGGACTGTTTCCACATGTACAGACTGTGTCTGAACTGGAACATGAAGAATGAGCTGAGCTATGCAGAACATGCCTCGCAGGAGGCCTGGTATCTTCCTACCTCCACCCTTCCCTCTTCCTATTTATAGCTCTTTCCTTTGCTAAAGATTCATTATATTGTGCATAAAAGATAGGGCCATAGGTCTTTCTGAGACATCTAAACAAAGGTTCCTAAACTTGACTGTGCTTTAGAATCAGATGGGGTGCTCAGGAGGCTGAGGCAGGAGGACTGCTTGAGCCTAGAATTTGGAGGCTACAGGGAGTGCTGACTCCAGCCAGGGTGACACAAGCAAGACTCTGTTACAAACAAACAAACAAACAAACAAACAAGCAAAAGAATCAGCTGGGAATTTGGTAGTATACAGAGTCCTCCTAACCTCCACTTCAGAAATTTGATTTCAGGCTGCCTAGAACAGGGGCAGATCCATTTATAACATTTTCCTTTCCTGAACAAAGACAGCTCAGTAAAGCCCAAGTAGAAAGTCCAGGGTCTGATATTTTGGAATTTCTCTGAAGTTTAGCCTCTCCAATCTATTATAATTTGTGATAATTGAACTATTTAAAAAGAATTGTACTAGAAACTAGATCCTCCCACCAAGGATACACAGGATAACTACAATCTATAAACTCCAGCGGGAAGACAGTTAACTGCCTCAAAGGCGCCTCTTGGGGACTTTTCCGTGTTTTAACCTTAAAACCTTCTTTACAAGGTTAATCTGGGCCAAACCGAGTTTACAAGTGACAGTTCAGTTTCACAACTGAGCAGTCCCTCCAGTCTTGATGCTCAAGATTTATTTGAAGCTGTCTCATCCTGCGCTGTGGTTCTGAGGAGCACACTGCTGAGAACAAGGACTCAGTTAGCAGGGTGGGGCCCGTCTGTCACTGCAGCCTTCCACATTTGCCTGGTAATGCAGCCTTGTTCGTCTCCTACAAGCAAAGACTGTCTATAGCAAACCTGTTTTTCTAGTAACCATCTTCTTTACAAATAAATTTGTGAAAGACTTTCCTTCTTTTTTCCTCCCTCCTTCCTCCTTTCCCCTCTTCCCCCCCTCCCTCCCTTCCTCCCTTCCTTCCTTCCTACACTTACAAAACTAATTTATTTGAACTAAGTGCATTGGTTGAACAAAGTAAATCCCACATTTTAGAATATATTAAAAAGAATTATAATTTATGGCTTTCAAATATGTTTAGAGACACAAAGCTAAAATGTTTTGACAAAGATGCTGATCAGATGAAATTTTTCAAAGTTAATCATTAGAGTAGAGGCATCTTGTAATTAGTTTGAATGTACTGTTTCTTGTTGTTGGATTAAAATTAATGTTACTGAGGTCTTAATTTTTTTTTTATAAAAGTATACTCCTTGCTCTGATTTGAATGTCTCCTCCAATACTCATATTGAAATTTGCTTATTTTTTAATTTCAGATTAATATAAGTGTACAAACTATTAGGTTAGATTGTTTGAGTTTGTTAGGAAAAGTCCAAGTTGTAGGGTGGTGCCTGTGGCTCAAGGAGTAGGGCACTGGCCCCATATACTGGGGGTGGCAGGTTTAAACCCAGCTCTGGCCAAAAACTGCCAAAAAAAAAAAGTCCAAGTAGTATTTGAGTCCGTCACCCAGGAGGTGTGTCATATGCCCCTGCATCCTATCCACTGGAGGGAGCTGACTCAGCCCCTCTGCCTCTTCCCTGTGTTGAAATTTTAATTGCCATTGTTATGGTATTAAGACTTTAAGAGGTGATTAGGTCAGAAGAGCTTTGCCCTCCTGAATAGATTAATGCATTAATACAGGAGTGGGTAAGTTCCTCTGGGAGTTCAGCCTCATGTTTTTCTTCGTCTCAGGCCTTCACTTGCCCTTCTGCCTCCCACCGTCAGATGCCAGGCCTCGCTCTCACACTTCCCAGCTTCCAGAACTGTGGGCCAAATAACTTCTATTGTTTACTTACTTGCCCAGTCTGTGATATTCTGTTACACCAACAAAAATGGGCCCAGACACCCCCTACTCACAACTTTGTTTATTCTATTACTTTGTGTAAAAGAGTGGTTATTTTTGCCCCAAGTGACCATGTACCAGCATAATTTTTGTGATCATAAAGATGAGAATAATAAAAAGTCAATGTCTTCGAGTGTTTACCATATGCTAGTCACTTTAAGTCAGGTGTCCTCAAACTACGGCCCGCAGGTCACATGCAGCCCATCTAGGACATTTATCGGCCCGCTGGGTGTTTTTACTGCCGCTGCCTGTCCTGCTTAGCAGCTGACTCATCCTGGGGCCCGCAGTCTGGCCTCCAACAGTCTGAGGGACAGTGAACTGGCTTCCTGTTTAAAAAGTTTGAGGACCTCTGCTTTATGTGCATTACTTTATTCAACCCTTCTGTTATCCGATGAGGTTGGTCGATATTATTATTCCCATTCTCAGAGAGGTTAAATAACCTACCCAAAGTTCTAATAAGGGAAGACTTGGCTTGACTCTAACATACAACAGACCATGCTTTTAATCTTTACGCTACAGTATCACAATGACTCATGTAGGTGCTAGACACGCCTTGATGATGGTGATGATAAAATGTCTAAAGTGTTCTCCAACTTTCTTTGCTACATTAGTGAATTTAAAAAAATCTCTAGTTTTGTAAACTCATACTTGACTACAAGGTCTTTATCCTCTTACTTGTCTCTTCCATATTAGGCTAACTGTAGTAATATCAGCAAAGATAGAGTTAATTTTGACAGAAATGACTGCTCTTCCCAAACCCACTATTTTTAACCAGTCATAATTCTGGCACTAAGTCCTCTTAAGGCTGTAACTTTCCAGTCTGTGAAACATTTTTCCCCCAAGTTCTGGTTTCAACAAGCTTTTGAAGGGTTCAAATAACTTGGAAACCCAGAAACTTGGCAGGACCTTTTCTGGGACTCTGTTGACTCAATGGGAAGAGAGGAGACCAGTCGCGCATAAGGCACCCATGCATTCCTGTCTCCCTCTCCATCCCAGAATCTTCTTTCTTACTTAAAGTTTCTTTGAAGAATCCACCAATGTGGTTGCTTTGCAGGAACGTGTTTTTCCATGTTTGATTTTTGATGCTTGTGGAATGAAAACTGTTGCCAGTATTCATTTTGGCTTCTTCTTGACATAAGCATGTCTCTCTAATTTTACAGTCAAGAATGGTGTGGGGAGAAAGCTCCAGTCGAACGACATCATCACATCAAATATCTTTTATAGAAGAGAGAACATGTCATGGGTTGTGAGGTGTTCTCGGCATTCCCTGGTTATTTGATAACATGCCTCTCTTTCTATCACACGCACAGTTGTCATTTTTTCATCTTGTTGGTCAACAAATATTTACGGCACACTTCCTTATGGTGGTCATCAGTGTTTGGTGATTGAAAGGGACAAGACTGCTGCCCTTATGAAGCTTATGGTCTATCATAGAAGTATAAAAATGGAAGAATAATTTTATTTAATTTCTTTTACTGACACATATCATGATTTGCTTTAGATAAAATAAATAATGGATTTTTCTTTTTTTGGCCTTTCTAAGGAGGCAAAAGTCAAGGGTTCCACCTCAGCCGGGGCTAGTTGTAACACTCTGTTTCTCCATGGTTACAGACATAGATTTCTTGCCTGCCAAATGTTTTGCAAAGTGCATTTTATTGATCATAAGGGGTCTGAGTAACAGAATGTGGATGGATGAATCCACACCGATCCTAACTCCTAGGCCAAGAAATCAAAGTATGTGTCCTATGGAGTGATTGATAATGCATCCAAGATGGCCCATCTATCATCAAATGCCACTGGATTGCCTCTTTATCATTCCTTTTGAACATTTGCTAATAAAACAGAATTAAGCATAAATTAAATGTGGAGACGTGTATCATCTCTTATGTGTCTTTTGGAGTGAAACAGCTCTCATGCAGAGGCTTCCAAGTTCAAATGTGAACACAGTCTATTTTAGCATTGCAGGGTGAAAGATTTTAGTTTGGTTATTAAAACAATTACAGTCGTTTATGCTAAAACAATAGAAAAAAAATATTTACTCAAGCATGCACTCACTCATTCATTCATTCTTCCCACTAGCACTTACTACCTGCTTATGATGGGCCAGGAGCTACGCAAGCCCTGCTGATGGGAACATGAATGAAACGCTGGGTCGGAGAGGGAGGCAAACGTGTAAACACAGGGCAGGCTCCAGGTGCTTGGAGACAGAAGACCAGACAAAGGCTTGATGTGTAGGCAAGGCCTCAGAAAGAGAATCACTGAGTTTTGAAAGATGTGTAGATTTTGGTCAGGTTGAAGAAGGGGATTTAGTGGCAAGCATTTTAGACACAGGGAATGGCAGAATATTCCTGAGAAATTGAGCAGCTTAGTGTGGCGACAGCAGCACACAAGGGAGATTAGTAAGAAAGGTAGCCAGGGAGGAATATGGCAGGCATCAGAAGGGTCTCTTGAAAGTAGGGAGTAAGAGGGCCATACAGCACATGTCAGATGGAGAGTTTCGCGATCTGCTGTTGACAAGAGTCCTCCTCTTAAGAGAAGAGGAAGTTTGCAAAAGTAAATTCATACATTTTTTTCTATTTGCATGAATATCAAGCTGTTTCGGTTCTGCTTTGTTTTCGCTTGGACAGACTTTCTCCGACACCATATTGCAGTCTCCCTGCTGCCGTTTCAAGTTCTTTGACTGTCACCTTTCCAAACGGGTCAGAAGTACTATGGCAGGAAGGAAGACTTACACAGGCCAGAAACTTTGTACTTCGGATCAGAGAGAAAATTCACTATGGAACTGCCAAACTGGCAGTTTTCCTGGTGCTGAAATCAGTGTGAATTTGTCAAACTTAAAAACAAAAAAAGGAATTATGTAACTTGGCTTGGAGAAACACTTTTCTCCTTTTGGGGTATTGGGCCTCCCGTTTCTGCCTAGTGGAAGGAAACATGACCATCTAGAGTCAAGCCCGGAATGGGCCTCAGACCTCCTGCCTGGCCTTCGTGCACGGTAGAGTTTTCCATCTGATCGGGGCCCTCTCACTCCATGAGTCCGGATATGCCAATGGAACGATGCAGGCAGCCAGGACCCACTGGCAGTGGGAGAAACTTCTGTGGCTTTTTGTTTCAATGTGAGCCAAATCTATAATTTACAATTGTCTAATAGGTGCATTAAAAAAACTGAGGT
>NW_003852398.1:32503275-32548649 GCF_000181295.1 Otolemur garnettii | reverse complement strand
AGTGTAGATGTTACCTGAGGTCTCCCTGGGGCAGCTAAGGGAATGAGCTTGGGAACGCTCTCCTTACTTTGGGTAGCCAAGTCCCTCCCTTCCTTCTGTGCACATTTGTTGGGGAGGGGTCTCAAGGAAAGGTAGGACTACAGAAAACCCACTTTCAGACTGGTTTCTTTGGAGCACGTCCTTGGCTAGCAGGAACCACCTTCCCCAAAGTAGGAATATGTCTAAATGGGAAATGGACAGAGCCAATAAATATTAGCACGTATTTCCCATGGATACTATAGAGGGAAGGTGTGTGATCAAAGAGAAAAAAATTATGTTACTGCAACTTGTACTTTCTTTCAAGAATAATTTTAAGTGGATATAAGAAAGGAATATAAACAAAATATTGGGTTTTAGAGAGGATATTCAATGGCGATCTCTAAAATATTAAAGATGGAAAAGACTTTGAAGTTGAATTTATACGTGTGGAAACTGAGGCACACAGAGTCTAATGGGCATTAACAATCACATTTCTGGGTGCAGATGATGCCAGATCTAAAATGTTGTTTTTCTCAATTCTAATCCTAACACAGATGCCTTGGCTGTGTCACAGTACCAAATGACATTAAAGATGAAACACCAGGGAGGAATATGCAAGTAATCTTAAGGCTGCCTCTATGTATCAAGAGCGAAGACCCAGACATCATCTGCCTAATGGCAGCTATGGGAATGAATAAATAAGTTGTTAATATATATATTTCTAAAGATAGGGGTGGAGGTGAAGGTAGACTTCATGACCTGGAGGGTCCCTTTCAACCTCAAGAGCCCAATAGTCTAAGATCTAGTTGACCTTACCACACAGAACTATGGGGAGCGGGGAAGCTTTCTAGGTCTGAATTATTTTTAAAGATTAAAAAACTGTAAGCAGATAATGTAACTACTAGCCTCTGCACTGCTGTGTTTTCAGTGGCAACAAAAAAGTCGTACAAACCAGGGACACAAATCAAGTGATTACTCTTTAAATGAGGGAGATGAAGAAGAAGAGAAAGGAAAAAAAAAAAAAAACTAAGCTAAACAAACAAACAAACAAAATAAAATAAAACCCAAACCTTTGATTTCATATTATGGCTTCCAGCCAGACAGCAAAGAAAGAATCTGTGAAATTCAAGGTCTTCCAGTCTATTATTTCTCTTTGCTATTTATTCTGAAACAAGACCTGGGCAAAAGCAATTCAGGTTCGGAAAGACTATTACTTTAATTTTCTACATAAAATTGTCAGGAAGTCTGAGTTAAAGAAGGGAAGAGACAGACGACTATCTCCCGAGTAGAAATTAAACGAATAAATTAAATGAAGCAAAGTACATTTGCCGTACCAAAACTCCGGTCATGAAAAACACATCTTTTGGCACAAACTCACAAGGGTTTATAAAAAATAAAACCAGTAACATGAATGATGAGGTAACGCTCCTAAAATAAACTCCCTTCAGTGTTAGGAAATCAAGGCGAGGTCCATCAAACAAAATGAATTTCATTTTATTGCAAATGTATACCAAAAGCACCTCCTTGGACGTCATCCTAAAACATGGGATTTTCATACAAATTTAGTTTATATTCCTTCCTCCTCAAGTAACTAACATACAATTTTTGAAACATGGAGAAGCTCTTGGGAAAGTCATTCCGCCTAACAATGATGAAACGCTGACATTTTTGTCCCACTTTCAGAATGCGTTTTCCACTAACCATAAATTCAATCTGCCTCTAACTCAATCTCTACCAGATGTTGAAAGAACAGCAAAGGAATCTGAACAAGGAGTGATAACATTTCTATGCGTGAGTCTTCCCTGCAAATATTCAAGGGGTTCACAGCTTGGTAGGACTCTTTGATTGCCATCAAGCTATGGTCATTTTAAGGCAGCAGTCCACAACTTTTTGGCACCGGCAACCAGTTTCTGGGAAGACAATTTTTCCCCAGAGGAGGGAAGCATAGGGTAAGGGGGACCTGACAGAGTGATGCGAGGGATGGGGAGTGGCTGTCAACATGTGTGCAGCTTCTCTCCCCCCCTTAGCTCCTGCTGTGTGAGCCACCCCTCACTCACCTCCTGCTGTGTGGTCATGTCCCCTCACTGGCCATGGGTCAGTGCCTGTCTGTGGCCCTGGGGTTGGGAAACCACAGTTTTAAGGAACTTAGTTTTTATTCTTCAAATTGTTGCCCTTCCCTTGTGGTTAGCAGAAGACCTTTCAGAGGTTTTTCAGGCTAAATTGCTGGCAGTGAGAATCCGGCTGTTTGAAAGAGATAGATGCATGTTTCCATGACTCTCCCTTAACAGATAAACGCCAGCGGAGAAGCAGATAAAGTCAGCTTCTGGCATTCAGCTTGACCTGAGCATTGCGTACTTACTCTGTGGCCAGCACACGTGTGCACTGCGTCTGTGAGTGCTCATGTGGTTTGTGTGCTGAGCCTACCAGGGGAGAGCAAATATTTCTCACCATTTTTTTTTTTTTTTTGACACATACTGACTATACTCCATTTTAAGTATGCAGAATTTATGGGCTGTCCAATTTGGCCAAGGATCTCCCCTTGTTAGGGCTGATGGTGAGTTTCAGCCCTCCAGACCCAAACTTACCTTCTCTGCATCTCATTCCTTCCTAACGTTGCAATCTAGTGATAAGAGCTCCTCTGAGCTACGACCTCCACGGGGAAGGAATTTCAATAGTCTCATTTTATACGTGGGGGATCTGGGTCCTAACATGCTCAGTTCAGTAAACATTTAATAAGACTCTACTTGGGGCCAGGGAGTGTGGTAGCACCTGGGGCTGCACATATGATTAAGACATGATTCTTATCATAATTATTCTGTGGGAATGAAATTACAAATAGGTAATTAAGATACATTAAGTGCAGAGATAGAGCAAAGTATGCTTAGAGTGTCATGGTGCTCACAGAAAGGTCATAACCTGGGAGAGAGTGGGGTGAGACAAAGGAGAGGTCTTCTCCGAGGTGCTGTCTAGGCCAAGTTGTAAAAGATGAGCTGGGAGATGAGAAGGTACAAAGTGATCCAGGAAAGGCCTGTAGAGCAGCCTCAGCTTGGTGTGCACACAAGCTGGGTGCTCTGGGGCTCAGTGTGAGGCCCAGGGCCATGAGGCTTAAAAGCAGGGAGAGGGCCTTGCATACTACCCTGGGGCCCTGGATTTGATCCTGCAGGCAGTGGGGGTGGGGGAGAGGTAGGTGGGTGCAATGAAGAATTTCAAGCTAGGCCAGGTACTGTGGCTCATGCCTATATTCCTAATACACTGTGGATTTTGCCTAAACTCAGGAGTTCAAGCCCAGTCTAAGCAAGAGTGAGCCCCCTATATCTACTAAAAATAGTAAAAACTAGCCAGGCATTGTGCTGGGTGCCTGTAGTCCCAGTTATTCAGGAGGCTGAGACAAGAAGAGGATCGCTTGACCCCAAGAGTTTGAGGTTGCTGTGAGCTATGATAGCTCCATAGCACTCTACCCAGGGCAACAGAGTGAGATTCTTTCTCAATAAAGGCGGGGCGGGAGAAAAAAAGGAAAAGAAAAAAGAATTCCAAGCTGAGACATGGTTAGATTTGCATTTTAGCAAACTACGGCAACACTGTGGGAAATGGACCTGAAGACAGACCCAAGGCAGGAAAACTAATGAGTCTGGAACCTGGTCTCATCCTTCTGAGCCCGCGTCTCACCTGCTGTGCCATGTTCCTTCTGAGGCCCACTGGAAGCAACGCCTTGAAAAGACCTTGAATACAACCCTTGGTTTTCTGGGTATCTGCCATTGCTGCCTGGGGATCATCCGCCCCTTTATCTGATGGGAACATCTCTTCAAGTCCCTTTTTTGGAAACATCCCTGTCCCACACTCAGAACTGCCCTCAGTGTTATGACTCAGATAGGAAGGGAGAAAGGGAGAAAGGGGTCACCACCCACAGGAGGAGACTGGGCCACTGAGCTTTCCTAGGGGAGGCTCCAGAAGTAGATGCCTGATCCAGACCTAGGCAGCTAATATATTCTATCCTCCTAGGGAGGCGGCTGTTCTGTGATAGGGATGAGACCCAGACAAGGCCAATGAGAGCTCTGCTCTGCATTTTTCAGTTAGTCAAGGCTTAAGCCGGTTTCATTTGCTACAGGAAGATTTCTGACTGTTTCTGATTAAGAAACAGTTTCGGATGCTTTTAGTGTCACATGCATTGTTTAGGTTAGATTCACCACGGACTGTCCACATACCATACCAGAACGTGTATATGGGCAAGAGTTAGGGGACCTCAGTGGCCCGGTCTCCTCCTCCTCCTGGGTGGTGACCCCTCTCTCCCTTCCTATCTGGGTCATTACACTGAGAGCATTTCTGAAGGACCCACTCGGTTGTTTCTGTTTCATTAAAGTGATGGCTAAATGAGCTCCTACCTGGGCACCTCTGTACTGTGGTTTGAGACCCTAAGGCCCAGAGGGGTTGTCTGAGAGAAAATGGGTCTGTTGGGGCTGGATTTTTCTGTGCATGTTCAGATTATCCCAGATGAACTGACGCTGAGAGGGCTGTTTTGAACACAAACCCCAGGAGGGGCAAGACCAGCACCAGCAAGAGCTCTAGGAAGGCAACTGAAGCTGTCTTCTTTCCCAGTCAGCGACTATCCTGGGCTTATTAGGGAAAAATTTGGAAAACCAAAGAAGAGTGAAAATATTGCCATTGTCCCCTCGTGTAGAGCTAACTACTGTTGAGTGTTTCTGTGTATTGAGCTCAGGGTTCTTTCCCTGCAAAGTATTCACGTGAACTCAGGAGTGTGTATGCGCACAGAGAACCCCAGGTGCTGGATTCCGTCTCCCCTGCTCTGCCCTGGCCTTTCCCACCGCACAGCGCACTATGGGCATTTCCCTCATCCGTGTATCACTGTCAAGTTGGCTGGATTAACCTCCAGCAGTTCCCTGATGCCCTTATCTGACTCCCACGTTTCTAAGTGCCTGCCAGCGGCCCCAGGGCAGTCTTCTCTTGGCCACTCTTCCAGGGAACACGTGCCTGCTGCTTTTTTCTCCTTCTGCAGCAGCCAAGTGATCTCTTGACCCCAGAAAAAGTACAGGGCCAGGGTCACGGACAAACCCTAGGGAAGGGAGGTTGGGGAAGTGGTTTCCTAACTCTCTGTGTATAACAAACATCTCACTGACATGTGACTTGCACGTACTATCGGATGCTGTTACAGGTTAGTAGGCAAATGTACCTGTTCCAGCTTACATACCAATTCGGTTCAGAGCAAACCTACAGAGTCCATCTTGCTCGTAACCCAGGGGTTGCCTGGACAATGTTAGCAGCAATATTATTTGTGTTGTTGGTGATGATGATTCAAATATGAATCTGATCTCACCGTGTGATACTTGCTTAAAAATGCTCCTGGGATGCCTATTGTTTTGGGGATAACCACTTAAATGCTCATCAAAGGGGGCTCCAGGGTATTCTGTCCAGGGACCATCCCACCCCACTCCGTGGTTCGGCCTTTCTTTGTCTGTAGCACTGCTCGTCTCGTCAGGCCTTTGTGCCTCTCCTATATCTCTCCGATTCTCTTCCCAATCCTTTCTGATTTCTTAAACTCTTAGTCATCCTAGCGCCCTCTCTCCATCAACACTTCATTAGGGAGGTCGCCTTCTGGGTCCATATGGAGTCCCCTAGTTTTTATTCCTTGACCTCATCCTTCACTGCACTCATACTGGCAAATGCATGCCAGTTGCTGTGATTGCTCGAATCTCTGTCTCTCCGGCTACGATGTAAGTTCCATGGGGGCAAGGGTAGTGCCTGGGTCAGTGCTGAGCACGTAGAGGTCTCGGTGGATGCATGAAGGGAGAAGTAATGTCGTCATTGTTGTCATTGGGGTGAGGGGCAAGAAGGGGAGGCATGCAAAGAGAATTTGACCTCACCCCTCCTCCTTTTCTTCCTTTGCCCCTGTTCCTGCCACCAGCTCTGCTTCCTTCCTCGGTCCTTCCAGGCCCCTGTCCAGCGAGGGCTCCTGACCCTCTTTACCTCACTTCCCTCCTCTATTTCTCCCTGAAGAAGACGGCTCAGGGCCATAGTGTTGCTAAATCACAGAGATGTGAATCTCTGCCCCAAGGCGCAGAGGGCCAGGAGTCTACCAGAGCAAGCAGAGACCTCCTACCAGGAAAATTAACCCAGGCTGTGGGGCCAGCAATGGTGAAGGCTCTGCTTTGGGGACATGATCAACTCAAGTTTTTGATCCTGGCACAGCTTGTTCTTCTGTCATTCCTAAGTCAGAAATTACAGGAACAAAGTAGTTACCATTTGAGGGCTCTGGTTTTCTGCTCTTCACCTTGGAGAGATGATGGCTATTCCACGATTGAAACACCTCTAAATAGTGCCTTCCTCAGAGAGTTTCCCTCTGGGTGTCATTAATCTGCCCACTCTAAAGTCTGTTTTTGCCCTTTGCTGCTAAATCTCAGCTTGAATTGTATTTATTTCTGAAGAGTATTCCCAACCCAGTCACTAGGAAGGATCACATCTCCCATAGCTACTGAGCGACTCTTGTGGATTGGCACTGTCACTTGGAGTTTCAGAAACACAGATGATTCTGTTTTGTTAGAAAAAACAATCCAAGTTCTTTGCTGACATCTGAGGCCCTTCAGGCCTAGGCTTCCTCTGCACTGTCCTGTAGAAATACAGGACATTTCTACTCTGACACACGACCTCACTGTTTGTTTTTGGTGGTGGGGTTCCCTGTCCACTGCCTTTCTCCTCCTCTGCTCCACGTCTGAGCACCAACCTCCACCCTGTTCCTCTGGGATTGCGCAGGTCCTGTTCCTCCACCCGGCTTTCTCCAGCTACCAAGCACTAGCACCAACAACCCCTCCATCTGCTTGGCCTATTGGCAGCGTCTAACCCTGCCCTTGACCTTTCTGGTCCCCTTAGCATCTAAGATACCCACCTGATTTTTTCTACTTTCTTTGCAGATACCTAGACACTAAACATTGACATTTCTACAAGGCTGGCCCTGGGCTCTCTCTTCTTATTTCTCATCTATGTGTAAATGACTCCCCAATTTGTATCTTCATCTTAGATATTTCCTCTGAGTCCTCAGCTCTGCTAGTTAACTCTTGACCCTCCATGGTATCTCACCCCTGCATGCCCCAGATGACTTGGATCTTTCTCATCCTTCTTATTCCCTCCCATCCCAGCTTCAACTTTGCCATTCCCAGTGTTGCTCCTCTCTGTAAACGGTATCACCATCCATCCACGCAAGGTGAGCCAGAACTTTGGGAGTCATCCTGGGCCCTCCTTACTGCAGTGGCACTGTGATGCCTACTGTGGGCCTTCATTCCCATGTGTCATACTCCCTTAGCTCTTTCTCATGTGACCTCTCTTTTGTTTATTTATTTATTTATTTTTTAAGAGACAGAGTCTCATGGTAGAGTGCTGTGGTCACAGCTTGGTAGAGTGTGCGGTCAAAGCTCACAGCAATCCCCAGCTCTTGGGCTTAGGCGATTCTCTTGCCTCAGCCTCCCAAGTAGCTGGAACTATAGGCACCCACCACAATGCCTGGCTATTTTTTTTGCAGTTTGGCCAGGGCTGGGTTTGAACCCGCCACCCTCGGTATATGGGGCTGGCACCTTACTCACTGAGCCACAGGCACCACCCTCATGTGACCTCTCTTTCCGGAGAGATCGCAAGTTCCTGGAAAGTAAAGACTCTGTCTCTTACACAACACACTAGACCCTGACTTTAGCATAGTGCCACATTCCTAATGGCACTCAATAAATGTCACCATATAAGTAGCTACCTAGCAATCTAGGCTGTACAAACAACATAGGTATTCAGAAAGCAAAAGAGGGCTGCTCTTCAGTTCCCTACTGTTGCCTAATACTAGATGTATGGTTCAGGGAAATGTAAAGGATTTTCAGGTCTTTTTTTGTTTTTGAATCTGTGACTCTAGGAGAAGGTATGTGCTTTTAAACTGATGGAAATCCTAATTCCAAGCTTTAAGCTTCTAAGTTTTCAGATGGATGTGTGGTAATGGGAGAGAGCTAAGTTATAGTATGATACCATTTGCACAAAATTTTAAAATTGTTTCAGCAACTGTGTGGTAATGGAAAGGCTGGATGCAGAATGGCAATTTGTTTCCTTACAGAGTAGTATTGGGGCAGGAAGGAAGTATTTCTTCATTGTTTTTTTAAGCGTTATGGTGCAACACATTAGGTCAGCTCTGTGAAATAAAAGGGTGAGTCTGTTTTGTCATAGTGGGAAGGGTTATGTGAGGTGAAAGAGTTATAAGGTAAATAATTTATGGAACTAACCATAGACATAAGAAAGGGTCAGATTTATGGCTTTTGGGTGAGCAACTATAGTCATTTTTAATATGAAAATTATCAGATGGACAAATGTGAATTTTATACATAATTATGAGATATTTTTAAAAAGTGGGCTCTTAAGTTAACTAAAATGATGTGTTGCATTTTATAAAATTTCAGAGACTAAATGAAGACATAACCAGTCTAATCCCTTAATGCTCTGTTCCCTATATAATAGGCTTGCCAGGTAGTCATAGGGCTGTACTTACACACCCCAGTGATGGCGTGCTCAACACTCTTTTTCAACACATCTGATAATGAGAAAGTATTTCTTACATTTGGGCCTAAGTCTGTGCATGTAGCTTTTACCTGATTACATTCACTTTGCCCTCTAGAGTACCCAGAACAAATCTGAGGACTTGTCCACATAAAGGCCAGAGAGGGCAGCTCTCAGGTCTCATGTTCATCCATTCAACAAATGTTCATATGTGTCAGACATATTTAAAGAATTGTAAAGATCTCATAACTTCTCTGTGGCCTTTGTCTTATATTTTTAATGCTTCTATGGTATCAGGCATTCATTTTCACTGAATGAATGGTAAAGACCATGATTCTTGTCTAGAGATGCTCATGGTCTACTGAAGGCAAGCAGACATAGAAAAATATGAATGATAAAGAAAAGAAAAAATCCATTAGAAAATGGGCAAATGATATTCACAGGAAATTAATGGACGATGAAAGCCAAATGAGCAAAAACATCTAACATAATGTTTGATCTCGTTAGTAATTGTAGAAATGTAAATTAAAATGACACTGACATACCCTTTCCATCTATGAGACTGGCAAAACTGAAAAGTCTGACAATAGCAAGAGTTGACAAGAACTTGGAGCAATTAGAATAATCATGCACAATGGTGGATAATTGATAAATGGGTTGGGAGAGACATTTGGTAATATTTTATAAAGTTAAAAAGTATAGAACATTTGCTCCACAACTTCATCTCCATGTATATGCCTTAGAGGAATTATTTCACACATGCAGAAAAAGGGCATGTATATGAAGTCCATTGCAGCACTATTTTATCATTTTGATGGCAATAGAAATGTAAAAACTTTAATTGTCCCTTAATGAAAGACTGAATGAACAAATTGTGCTCCAGTCATGAAAGCAATACTTGGTAGTGAAACTGAACGAGCTAAGGAACATGAGTAATTCTCTAAAATCATAATTACATTTTTAAAAAGCTAGTTGAAGAGAGCTAAGTTATAGTATGATACCATTTGCACACAATTTTAAAACTGTTTCAGCAATATTATGAAAATAACCAGGCAGAACAAAAATATGTGTGAGAATGATACGTGCCAAATTCAGGATAGCGCGTAATTGGTTCTGGGGTAAGGAAATGCAACTGAGCAGGAATATATGGGAGGCTTCAGCTGGATTTGTGATGTTGTTTTTTAGCTGTGTGGTTGTCTAGGTATACAGTTAAAAATTTTTTTTTATAGTGATGAAACATGTCTGTATCTAAACCATAATTAATGGAGTCAGGAGCGGGCAGACACCTGATTAAGCTAGACCAATCATTTTCTCTCTCCTATGTGAAATTTTATTTTTCCAAAAAGGAAAAAGAAATAATGGCAACCATGGTAGACAATGCTGTTTGGCTGAAATGTAGCAATTATCGAAATCTTTCTTCCTGGCCACCTTCTGCCCAATACTCCTATTTCCAGCCACAACTGTCCATGAGACATAGTTCAAATCAAAGAGATAATAAGCTAAAGTCTTTTTTAAAAGTTTTTTTCAGAGAAAGCTTTGGTTTTCCTGACAATATGGACAGATCAAGCTAGTAGAACTCCTGGCTCTCCTTTTTTTCAACTTTGAACATGGATGAGGTATCTGGAGCTCTGACAGCAATTTTGATACCATGAGAATAAGAAAATGCCAAGAGAATCACTGAGATGTCGGCCTTAACATTTTTAGATCACTAACCCTCAGAAAATACCTGCCTCTAGAACTCTTGCTATGTCAAAATAAATAAACACATTTCCAACTGTTTAAAACCCTCTGGATAGGCCAGGCACAGTGGCTCACACCTGTAGCACTCCCAGAGGCTGAGGCAGGTGGATGCTTGAGCTCAGGAATTTGAGACCAGCTTGACCAAGAGTGAGACCCCATCTCTATTAAAAATTGAAAAACTAGCTGGGCGTTGTGGTGGGTGCCTGTACTCCCAGCTACTTGGGAGGCTGAGCAAGAAGATTACTCATGCCCAAGAGTTTGAGGTTGCTGTGAGCTGTGATGCCATGGCACTGTACCCAGGATCACAGAATGAGACTCTGTCTCAAAAAAAAAAAAAAAAAAGGACCCTTTGGACCTCTGGATTGGAGGGGGCTTTTTTGGTTTTTTGAGATAGAGTCTCACCTTGTTGCCCTGGTAGAGTGCCATGGTGTCACAGCTCATAGCAACCTCAAACTCTTGGATTCAAGGGATTCTCTTGCCTCAGCCTCCCAAGTAGCTGGGACTACAGGTGCCTGCAACAATGCTTGTCTATTTTTAGAGATGGGGTCTTGCTCTGGCTCAGACTGGTCTCAAACTCGTGAGCTCAGGCAATCCACCTGCCTCCGCCTCCTAGAATGCTAGGATTGCATGTGTGAACCACCATGCCCAGTCTTGGATTGGAGAGTTTAAGAAAAAAATCCTTTCTAACTGACATGATGCCATATTGTACGGAGGTATTATTAAGTTTCACCACATCCTGTTTCAGTTTGCTAATATCTCTTTTAGTTAGGTACCTCAAACAGAAGTCTCTACCAAGCCAGATTTTTATCAAACAGGGGAAGGTTGTTACTGTTCCCATTTTGTATTATATTCTATGTGTATTTATATTGTTATTTTTCCAAGTCAAGCTTGCATGTTTGGTAGCCTCATAACACTGATAACTCACCTTAAACTTACTGTCCCAGGTCTAAGCATTTTTTACTGGCAGTTTAGGGCTTAGCAGTGCTCCACACAGTAAGTAGGTATACCATTACTTATAATCAGAGGCTCATAGATGCCAAAATATTTTCCCCAAAGCCATACAAGTCACAGAATGCTTTTGATTTTTCTTTCTTCTGAGAACTTCTCTTCTGTCGGCCCCAGTGGCTCCAGTGCACCCACACTTGCATTTTTGGTCCTACCTGATTGGCTTGGGTATGGTATCACCTGACTGGGGCTGGGCCAATCGCATTATCAGTCTGCAATGTTTTCAGAATTGGAAACTGGCTCTGGTTTTTACAAAAAACACTGCAATGGATATAGAATGATACTCAGAGTCCCAGTATTATTTAGAAACTGTTAATCTTATAGAGCTGGTAGGTGTACGTCATTAGAGATAAGAGTAAAAAATGCCTCTTGTAGAAACTGGTGTGTCCTAGGGATGTAAGGATGTGTCAACATATCAGAATCAATCATGTGACACATTGTATCAGCAGAACAAAGACCAAAACCTAGATGATCATTTCAATTGGCATTGAAAAATAATTTGATAAAATTCAACATTTCTTTTTAATAAAAACTCTCAAAAAATAGATATAAAGGAAGCATAAACAATAAAAGACGTTTGACAGTCCCACAGATAGTATCCTACTAAATGGATAAATGGATAAAGAAATCATAGTACACATGCACAATACTATGTTATATAGCCATTAAAAAATGAAATCTTTCCATTTGCAACCACCTGGGTAGAACTGGAGAACATTATGCTAAGTGAAATAAGCCAAGCACAGAAAGAAAAATGTCACATGGTCTCACTCAGCTGTGGGAGCTAAATATTAAAAACAATTGATCTCTTGGAAACAGAGAGTAGAATGATGGTTACCAGAGGCTGGTAAAGTGCTGGGGCATGATAAGGTGGGGATGGTTAATGGGTACAAAACTATAGAGAGAGAGAATGAGCAATATTTGATAGCACAACAAAGTCACTACAGTCAATAATAAGTTAGGGCATACATTAAAATATCTAAAAGAGTGGAATTGGGATCTTCCTAACACTAAGAAATGATAAATACTTGAGGTGCTGAATGCCTCCTGATTTGATTAATATACATTATAGGCTTATACCAAAACATCACATGTACCCTATAAATACAGACAACTGGTATATACCCATAATAATTAAAAATTAAAAATTAGAAAAGAAGAAAGAAACTACGATGCTGTCACCCTGTCCTGTGACCCACGCTGGCTCACCACGAGTTCGGTACACTATGCATTTTTCTATCTTCTCATTTTGTCTCTTTCACATTCGACCTAATATTCTCTTTCCTTCCTCCCTTGAATTGTGTGCTACCACATATCTCATCATGGGGCAATAAATTAGGTGGGTTTTTTCCCGGATAATACTCATGCCGATGTGTCTATCTTTCTACAGTAATATCTATAAAAAGAAAACAATGAGAAGAAAACATTGATGAATTCCAAGGCACGGAAGGATTAACACACAAGTAGATTACATGCTCTTTAGGGACTGATTATATTTTTCCTACTAGGATACTGGGAATTTTAAGGCGCCTTTCAAGCACCGTAGGATTCAAGTCTCGGAGAGGGAGAGAGAGAAAGATTTTAGGATAAGGGTCTCCTGAAATAAAGGTGCAGTACCTACAGTTTTGCCTTCTTTACATTTGCATGGGCCTACTCTCATGCATCTTGGTTTATGCAACAACTTGGGTGGATCTAGTACTTTCCTTCCTGAAGAGTGCAGGGGGCTTCTTCCTCTGAGAAAGCCTACAGTTGAGTGACATATTTTAGATTATAAGAGCCCTCAAATTCCAATTATAATAGCTGAAATGATCTGACATTTTCTTTCCGGTATAGAAGATTTGAAGAGTATTGTTTTTTTTTTTGTTGTTGTTACTGGAGTCGTCTTTAGGAAAAACAAAAGGTAATCTTCTTAAAGACCCCATTCATGGCAACAACCCCCATTGATAATTAAAGCCATCAGACGGGGATATGGAATTCAGCTAACATCTTGTTTCTCTACAGGAAATGTTAAAATATCTTCCCTGTTGCTGTCACTTGGGACTAAGAAAATTTTGGCATGTAAGCGAAAGATAGCAGAGACTTCTTGGAAGCAAATAAAATAGCCTATTAGGTCAAAATGATCATACAGGGAGTCCCTGTGGGTTTTGCATTAAGCTGGGCCTTATAGAAAATACAGATTGATACAATTAGCTCCTTCTAATTTTATGCAAGCAGTAGCAACGGGAATTGTGCCAAGAGGGATGATTAAGGATTAAACAACAGCTTGGGAACTGGATCAGAAGCTTCAAAACTTTGTTGCCAGAATCTGATATTTCTATGTCCCCACCTCCTTGGTTGTGAAAGGTGGGGGCCCTTCTCCTGGGCCCTACTCCTTAGACAATTGACAGCTCAGGGGAAAGTTGAGGAAGAGAAGGATTCTATCTCCACCAACCTCTAACAGGGAGCACACAGCCAAGAGAGGCAGGAAGAAGCACGCACATTTCCAACCTTTTTTTTTTTTTTGGCAAGCTCAAACAGGACTAAAAGCCATTGCCAATTCTATTTTTTAATACAGATTTAAAAAGGGCTATGTCTGCACATGCAAAGGGAAGTGCACAGTGCACTGTGTTAATTTAAGCAGAATAACAATTTTTTAATTAAAAAAAAAACAAAACCCTACACTTTTGCCTGACTATCCAGATGTTTGTTTTGCACATGGTAAATCCAGACAGAGGTGGGAGATAAAGTGTAATAATTTTTTGTGTAGTTATGTGTGTGCTACCCAGCCCTACCACTGTCACCGTTCTAGTCCGAGGCTGGGCCTGGTGGAGATCATCCTGGGGACAGTTTGGTTTGAAACAAAGCTATACAGTCAACCCATTCGTGGGTTGATGGGCGCTTGGGTTGCTTCCACATCCTGGCAATTGTGAACTGAGTTGCAATAAACATTCCCTTGGGAAACAGAGTTGGGTTCCTAGACCTCGTGGACCCTGGTACAGTGGCACTGGGTAGTCTGAGTTGGATAAGTATTAAGAGAGAGCCACGGAGAGCAAGAGAGTCAGTGAGAACAAGAGAGAGAGTGAAAGCTAGAGAGTACAAGAGCAAGCCAATCGTACCATTTGATGAAATGAGCAGCAGTGATGAATGCAATTTAAAGATAAATGCATATGCCTGGGGCTGAACAGTTAATGGAATAGAAGTTGCAGTTGTTTGATAAAACGGTAGTTGAGTAATTTGGAAAAAGATCATGGTATTTGTAGATGTCTTTCCTGTAAAAATGTAGGCGTGATGAATTAACAAAGGTTTATAGAGGACCCACATCCCACATGGTAGATTCTTTGCAGGGCAGCCTTTCTTTTAGAGGCAGGTTTTCAAAGTGGAGGGTAGCGGCACAACTATA
This sequence comes from Otolemur garnettii, assembly GCF_000181295.1. Lineage (NCBI taxonomy): Eukaryota > Metazoa > Chordata > Mammalia > Primates > Galagidae > Otolemur > Otolemur garnettii. The sequence goes on along the minus strand of NW_003852398.1, from coordinate 32,533,975 downwards.
GCCCACTGTAACCTTGAGCGCCACCATATTCGGCTATTTTTTTTTTTTTTTAAACCCAGGCCTGTGTGACTGCAAAGCTTTCCTGCACTGCTATTACAATATTGTCTAGCCAACAGAAGGAAGAGTATTGTTCTCTGGGCTGAAGGACGAGAGAAAGGACAGGGCAAAGAAAAATGGTGACTTGGAAACTTTTAGCAGTATCTGTCTATCTGCCATCTACCTACCCACCCACTTCCCTGTCTGTGGACATAGCTGTGTTCATTTACTGAATGCTTCCTATGGGCATTACTATATGGTGAGTATTTTATCTCTTTGAGCTTCACTTCAACCTACAAGTTAGAAAATATTACCCTGTTTTATGGATAAGACAACTGAGACTCAAAGATCACACCGGGGATTAGTGGAGATGTAAGATCTGACCTTGAGTGTGTCCGACTCCCAAGTTACCACTCTGAAGTGTTTCCTGTACCACTGATAGAGGAATTTCCAAAATATTCCTGGTGCTTTTTCCTCTAGTCAGTGAACATTTCTCATAGTCTGTTTCCTGCAAATATTTAAAAAGTCAATTTTATATTTTTCATGACAACTTGTGCTCAGAATACATAGAGAAACATTCATTTGTTTAGTTGGTGTTAAAACTAACAGGATTTTTATATTCTAGGATTTTTAATTGGAAAGTATTTCAGCCAAAAAAGATAAACCCATCAACACAAATCTCTGTCCTATCCACAATACCTAGTATTCTCCAGAGTTCACTGCTGCTAATTTTCTTTCCTTTTCTTTTCTCTTTTCTCCTCTTCTCTTTTCCTTTTTTCCCTTCTATTTTTCCCTTCCCTTCCCCTCCCTTTCTCCCTCTCTCCTTCCTTCCTTCCTTCCTTCCTCCCTCCCTCCCTCCCTCCCCTCCTTCCTTCCTTCCTTCCTTCCTTCTCTTTCTTTTTCTTTCTTTCAAGACAGAGTCTTGCTGTTTCCCTGGTAGAGTACCATGACAGCATCATACCTCCCAGTCACCTCAGACTCTGGGGCTCAAGCAATCCTCTTGTCTCAGCCTCCGGAGTGGCTCGGAATACAGGTGCCTGACAGAATGGCTAGTTCATCAAGGTTTGCTGTTGCTCAGGCTGGTCTTGAATTCCTAAGCTCAGGCGATCCACCCACCTCGGCCTCCCAGAGTGCTAGGATTACAGGCATGAGCCACCGTACTGGCCACTAATTTTCTTTCAGTTCTTCCTGAGGTCACAGACGTACACATGCACATGCTTTTGTATTTCATTTTCCTTCTAGCTTCAGGACTTGGGGATCTTTTATATTAACACTACTGCTCTTCTTCATTTATTTACCAGCAACATAGAAACCACTGTATGCATGCACTCTGCCTTATTTACTGAGCCCCTAGTTGATCAACATTTTTGTCGTTTCTGGTCTTAGACCATGACACAGCATGTTGCAAAGAGCAGCCTTGTATCTATGCCTTTAAACACTTGGCCAGATGAGGTCAAGTTCCTAGAAGTCAAACTGTTGATTTAAAGGACATTTTTGTCTCTTTTGGGGAATACCACAGGCCTAGCCATACTCAGCTGAGTAATAAACACACATTATGTGCTAAAAAGAGGTGGGGTAGCACCATGGTTACAGCACCAACTCTGACTCAGTCTCAGCTCTGTAGCTCTGTGCGACCTTGGGCGAGTTATTTAACCTCTCACAACCAGAGTTTACCATTTATCAAATGAAACAATAATAATTTATTGAACTAGCTACTTATGTGGTATAATTTAAGTGCTAGATTCAAACAACCTTATGATGTAGGTACTTTTAATATCCACCTCCAACAGATGAGGAAACTAGAGGTTTCCTGAGGCCCAGAGAGGTTATTTACTTCACTCAGGGCCGCACAGCAAAGCAGGTGGTAGAGCCAGGATTTATTCCCCAGGAAGTGTGGCTCAAGACCCTACCTTTTAACCACTTTTTCATAGGGGAGTTGAATGGATTAGATGGGAAGATCGGTGGGTGGTGGAAGGTGGAGATAGTGAAAGAGAGAGACAATGTAGCATGCAGCCCTCAAATTATGTGGTGTGGCTATCCCAAAGATACAGAGATATGATCCCAATCTTTCTTCCTCCAATGCACATTCTTTAAAGATGGACAAGCTGGCTGGGCGGATTTCCTTAAGATTTCATTTCTATGAAGAGGAAACCTGGGAACAGAGAAACACGTGACTCTGCAGGTCTGCTAAATCCCTTAGCCTAGATGTTAACAGAACCATGGGATATGTATAATTCTTAGACAGAGAGTCAAGTGGTACCGATTAAGGAAGCTGTGATGAGTATGAAAAATTGACCTTCCAAAACGGGTGCGGAGCTAATTACAGAACATGACCTGGGCTATGAACAACAGACTGTCAGGTCAGATCATCTGGGGAAATTCCTTCTGGTCAAGTAGAAGGGGTAGGCAGAGTTCTTAAAGGGAAGGGTGAGGTTGGTTATTCCTAAGTTTGTGTTTTATGTGTATCATTTTATTTAATCCTCATGACAGTTGTCTGAACTAGGTGGGACTATTGTTCCCATGCAACCAGTGAAGAAACCGAGGCACAAAGAGGTGGTGAAAGTTACATGAGGTAATCATATAACTGGCCCAGTGGGCAGCAGTCAAGAAATACATTAAGGCCTAGAAAATACAAACCTATAACAAAACTGATGTCAAAAGTCATAATGTTTAAGGTTAGATCTTTCTATCTAAATCATAAATATTTTCTAAATTAATGAGTACCAAGTGTCTTTTGCCCAGAAAGTGGAATAAATACGGCATAGACCGTCTGTCATTTGTGCTACTAACGCTGAGACTATTGCTCTGGACTGATTATTTTTACCAGCAACTTGTTGGACTTGCCCACTTTGGGACTGAATGATATTGTCCATGGAGTAAGGATTCAATTATAATCCATAAATTATTTATAAAACTAAGACATATAAGGAAAATTCACAAAAATAATCCCCCTAGTATATAGAATAAATCCTTGGTTGGCCCTAATTGATGGAAGAGTTTGTCCTAGTGGTAAAAAAAACAAAAAACAAAAAACAAAACCCCCCCCCCGAGTTAGATTTAGTTAGCTCTGAGTTATGGAACTTTGTTTTTTAGAGAGAAATTGTGTTTCATTATAAAATGATGATAATAGTTACTATACGTGAGCCCTCACTGTGACTCAGGCCCTGGGCCATGCACTTGACATTCATTGGTTTAGTTAGACCATTCAACATTCCAAAGGGCCCGTGGTGCTAGTTACCATCTTCTAACAGAGAAACCGAAGCTCAGACACAGAAGCAACTTGCTGGACATATTAGCTGTTGTCTCCTTTCTACCCAAATCATGTTAATAACAGATACAAATCTTGTAAAGTCCCTGTGAATAGCTGGACTAAAGAGCCAAGTGAGTCCTATAATGGATTATTTAAAAATTATTTACATATAGTTACAGTTTTTCTGTAAGACATAATGACATGTAGTAAGTGGTTTCCTGGCTTAGTTCAAATCACAGACTTTCTTAATTATGTGCTACAATGAGTTTCAAAAATTTAGTGCAATGCTTCCTTTGAAATTCTGAAACAAGGGCAAGAAAATCGATGTGATGACTCCTCGTGTCCCTTCCAAACCAGGTTCCTTCCCGTGCAAAGCTGGCTCCAGGCCTTTCTCCTCTGTAGCCATGGAGGGAAGCTCCTCCCAGGAGGGCTCCTTTGCTGGTGTTAGTGGTGGTAGGCGGCGCTCAGCCTCCTGCTTGTGGGCAATGAAGAGAACTGCTGGACTTAGGCGCAGACAGAGAAGGCACTTGGGGAAAGGTTAGACTGCAGCTAAGAATCTTAGTGTACTTCCCAAGTCAAGGTCAGCAAGTTTTAGAGATGCAGGCTTGGAGGGAACCTTGTAGGTCAGGACAGGCCTACTGCAGATAAGAACCAGATGGGGCTGAAACCGAGGCTGCTCGTATTAATCTCCGCAGTGGGCCCTCCTTCAACCCCAGAAGACAGTCTATGGAGTGGGCCGCAGGAGGCCACCTCCAGACAGTCACACCAGTTACTCTGGCCTTACATGGGCTTCAGTTACGTTTAACTATGCACACAATCTCCAGTTTCCCCCTCCACGTTTCCTGGAGCACACCAGGCTCTTCCTGTCTCAAGGCCCATCGGAATGTTTTCTCTGTGAGGAAATTTCTTCCCTCCACTCCTTGTATTTCAGGCCTCACCTCCTCGGAGTTCTGCACTGATCCTCTTTTCTGAGGAAGGTCTTTCCTGCTATCCTCTCTCCTTTCTGGCACCAATCATAATCCCCAAAGGCACAGTTGTGAATCCCATCATCCCGGATGTTGAGATCCTGCAAGGTCAAAATCGCGTTGGCCAGGGGGTTCGGAGAACAAAGGCAGAAGGTGGCTGGTCTCTGTCTGAGAGGATAGACTTCTCCTCCGCTGCCCTGGACAGCAGAACTCCAGGCTTTTTAGACTTTGGACGGTAGGATTTACACCACTGATCTCCTGAGGCCTGAGTCTTCAGCCCCTGAGAGTTAAACCATCAGCTTCGCTGGTGCTCAGTGTAAACACGTTGAAACTTCTTCGGTAAGTGAAGAGGAGTCCCTTTTGTCTGTCTGTGTTTGTGAAAGGTAAAATTTCTCGAGATCTCATCTCTGGGTGGCTGTGTGTGCGGCAGTGACCTGTCGTGGTTCTTAATCTCCTCAAAAGGCACAGCTTGTTCATCACAGCTCAAGGGAAAGTTGAGGAAGAAGAGGTTTCTCAGATGACCACAGTTATTAATATGAAGTTGGGTGTGCCTGTTGGCCAACCATAGGGCTATGCACTCATGTTTCCCTTTTTGACCTGTTTATGGCTACTGTTCATCTGCTCATAACTGTTCTATGTGCAGGACTGTCCCTGAATGTGTATGCTTGCAAAAATACGTACATTACTGCCTCTTTTATTCAAATGTTCTATCATATGTTTCTCAAGTAAATCCCCCTTTAAAAATGCAAATAAATGCCTTTGTAAAGTTTTAAAAATTATCTCTGGAATTAAATTTTCAGTGCTTTTAGACTTTAGTACATTTTAGGATTTTAGACTTTCGGGGTTTTGATCTTTCAGGATTTCAACTTTTGAGATGTGGCACTTGGGATTGTGTTTTCTGGAATTATGGCCCCAACCTCCCCCCTCCATCCTGTTTATTCCCTCACAGCACATGGCGTGAGTCATTCCAGGTCGCTTCGTCCATTCATTGGTTTATTGCCTGTTTCTGTCATTAGTCTGTAAGGCCCAGAAGGGCATGTGTCTGACCCTCAACTTCAATGTCAGTGCCAAATACAGAGCTGGGAACAGAGTAGGTGTTCAGGCAAGGTTTGCCAAATAAACAGAGGGAGGAATGGAACTCCCAACCATCCCCTGGGCAATATGTTTGTAAAAAAATTTCAATAGACCCACGGAATGAAGAATTATTAAAGGCCTTTGGAAAGAGGTTAATTGAATTTTTTAAAGCATCCTTGGAGAAGAAGCCTGGGAGGAAAAAGAAAAACATAAATAAGTTGGTTTGTGGTATTTCCTGGAAATGTCTTAATGAGATCGCCCATCTGACATCCCAACACGGTGGGAACATTGTCCCTTTTATATTGGGACATTTCCAGTTGCATTTCCAACAGGATCATAATGGTGCCAGTATGTAGAAAACACCAGAAGAGTTAGACTGTCGATGCTCCTGAGACTCCCTCTGGGAAGTCTGAAGGGCTGTCACTGCAGTGTTGACATCTTGGCTACTTGACTACTCTTCATTGTGAAAAAATGAGTATGAAATATTTTAATGGTTCTTGTAAAGATGCGAGAGGAGAGGATGTAAAAGTTATTGGCCAGACGACAATTATATTGTATCAAACTTACCTCAATCAAGTTCATTTATTTAAGGTATCCCTATACCCCACAACTATTGTCTAAGACTGGGAGCGTCTCAATCGTAAATTCAACTCCAGATTGAGATAGTGATGGTCGTGGCTGTGGCCAGCTGGGCCTGGCCCTGGTGGAGTTGACTGCGATTTGCCTCACTGACCTGCTGGTCGGGGGTAACCTTAATAATACCCTGCCTTCAGGGTATTATCTTGGGAAATGGGCCAAGCATCTGGAACGGTGTTTTCCAACCTTTTTATCTTACGGCACACTTGATCCTTTAGTTAAACTTCTGTGACACACTTAAATTATGTTGATTTAAAAAAAGGAATAAAAGAAAGAATAACAGTGCTTTGAATGTCTTTTGAAAATGATTTAATTAATGATCTTTAAAAATGTTTGTGGCACACCTAAGACCTTCTTATGGCATACCAGTTGAAAAATCACTGATCTGGAAGGAGGAGGAACTACAGCAGATCACACCTGCCAGGAAGGAAGAACTCTATTTCACTCCTAGTATTTTAAAATATGTAAAGCCCACTTAGAATTTGTTCATTCATTCATTTATTCACTTACTCAAATCTGACATTATATCCTTGTGTATATGTCTAGTAATCTGTTGCAATGCACTCGGCATACAGTTAATGCTTAATATATAGGCAGCCCTGACTTTGCACAGTGGTTTTATCATGCAAGCTGAAACAGTGCAAAATGATCACCATAATCAATGGGAAAAATCATGATTTTTCCATTAATTTCAAAAACTCTCTTCCTATTCGTTATGAATGTACACGGAAATGAACAATAGGCAAAACCATTATTTGTTTAGTACGTGGTGGTTTAAAGCATGAGAAACTTTGACAATTGATAGGAAACAGACTCAAGAGGAGTCTGAACAGTGCTTGTCTCCTCATCATATCACTTACAACACAGAACAAATACGTTTTTCAATGTCTTGGCAAACCGTCCTACTGCTTTCTAAGTTTGGATCAGCTTCCAGCATTTTCTCCTTTTCTCTTTCTATGTCAGTGTGAAATATCTCTGAGGGTTCCTTTAGTGTGGAATGGTTTGCTGGTGTCATCTTCAATCTTTTGTCATGGCCACTTGACTTATTTATGTCACTAAGTTCACCTTCACTAATTTCTTCTGGCTACATGTCTAGAGTATATCTAATGGGGAGAGATGTCAACTTTCCATCATCAGCTATTTCATCTATAACTTAATTTGATTTTCATCTGTTTTGGTTAATTCCCTTTTTTCTTTATCCCTACTTGTAAGTTCTCATATGTGTTTGAAACTGGGAGACAAAGAGTCAATACAACCACTCACTTTAATCTCTCAATAACAAATGCACAGTGGCAAGTCATCAACAGATTGTGGAAGAAGTGCTGTGATTGGTTACTGGTCATGATGTGAATCTATTATGTAAGAAGTGATTTGTGGACCAAAGAGCAGCTCACAGTTTATGCAGTTACTCACAGTCCACATATTATGGTCACTGAAATTTGAGCTGTGTTGTTGGAAGACTAGCAGTATTCAACTAAATTTTGGTCACTGAAGATCATGCATGCCAGAACTGTGTAAAACAAGTTGTCTTTGTCTGTTTTATGTTATTATAACACAGACTGGGTAATTTATAAGGAACAGAAATTTATTGGGCCCATGGTTTTGGAGGGTGGGAAGTTCAATAGCATAGTGGCAGCATCTTGCGAGGCTGGGGGCTGCCTTTGTGCAGAAGGTGGAAGAATAAGAGGGGGTGAGAGGGAGCAAGTTAGAAGGGGCCAAACTCACTTTTATACCCAGCCCATTCTCACTGTAACTAACCCACTTCAGTAGTGATTACCATGACCTAATCACCTCCCATTAAGCTCCACCTCCCAACACTGTTGTGTAGGGGAATAAGTTTCCAGCACATGAACTTTGGGGATCACATTCAAGACACAGCACAAGGATTGGCGCTGCATACAATAGAGATAATTGGAAAATGTCTTGGGGTTACATAGTAGAGATCCCCACCCAGTCTGAGGGGGCAGAGAAAGATTTTTAGAGACGGTGACATATACGCTGAGTCTTTTTTTTTTTTTTTTTTTTTGAGGCAGAGCCTCAAGCTGTCCCCCTGGGTAGAGTGCCGTGGCATTACAGCTCACAGCAACCTCCAACTCCTGGGCTCAAGCGAGTCTCCTGCCTCCGCCTCCCAAGTAGCTGGGACCACAGGCACCCGCCACAACGCCCGGCTATTTTTTGGTTGCAGCCGTCATTGTTGTTTGGCGGGTCCAGGCTGGGGATTCGAACCTGCCACCTTAGGTGTACGTGGCTGGCGCCTTAGCCGGTTGAGCTATAGGCGCCGAGCCCGCTGAGTCTTGATAGATAAGCAGTTATTGCTTTTATGAAGGGAGACTTGTAGGGAAGATGGTTCCAGGCACAGGGAAGAGTGTGCCTGAAGCTTCCAATGCATGAAAGTGCCTGGGACTTGGGGCGGCAGTGTGGCTGTTTCAGGCTGATGGGGGGTGACAGTCCCAATCTATATTATTTGAGCTTCCTTAACCACACTGGCTGTTGCTCTTGGTTACCAGGCAGTGCTGGTTGGGAATTCAAACGCTCAGTTTTGGGATATTCACCTGAAGCAAGCCCTGAAGGGCATTCTACAGCCTCCTCCAGACCAAGAAGCCCACTTTTGGGCTGGGAAGATTAGCAAGAAAATAAATCCAAATCAAAGAATATGAATTGTGGTGCTAGTCTATATACATGATACAGGGAACACTAATGATTTAGATGCAAACACTCTAAGCACAGAATGGTATGAGACAGAGGAAAATCTCTTTCATAAGTTATAATTCAGAAGGGTTGGTTCAAAGCTTGAAGTAAAAAAGGTATATTTCTAGGTAAGCTGAATACAGAGTACAGTACTTTATTTGGCTAAAATCTGAATGGGCTTTTAGTACTATGGGCCACTAAGCCCAGGTAATACACTAAAAATAATCTTGATTGATTCCTACGACATCCTTATGGTGTAGCTATAACCAAGGTGAAGTCACCTTAGGGTCACAGAGGTTGGGTACAAATCTAGGACATATTCTAAAAACCTGTGCCTTTAGCCGCTTCACCACCAACATATTTACTCATAACTAATGGAGGTAAACGCAAATGTCAAATCCAGGTGATTACGTTTATGCTTTTGTAAGATAAACAGCCCAAGATAAATGTGAAAGAAGAGGGCAAGCATGTTCCTTCCATGTAGAAACCCTGAGACAAACAGAAAATGCTCCAGAGCAGCAGTTTTAAGAAAAGTTTGGTGAAACCGAGTGGAATTCCAGCCATGAGCATGAATTTAAGATTCTATTAGGAAAGCAAAACAATGAGATTATCTCGATTATTGAGTTAACAGTGGGATTTCACCATTTACATTCTAGCCGTCAGTAAGACATTTATGTGACTTAGATGAGAAGATAAAATGTCATTTGAAGGAGGCTCAGTAAATGTAATAACAGAGATAAATGAAACTGACAATGATCTCACACTTTATAAACCTAAATACGGGACCAAGGTTAGATCCAGGGGCCCTCATGCTTGATGAATGAGCTTAAAGGCTGCGTTTTACACTGTCTGTTTGAGACGTGACAGAATGTGTAGGTTTCATTCATCTAAACAAGGGGATTAAGAGTGAATTAATCCAATTTCATTTAAACCGAAGTGAGGGAGCAAGAAACAACCTTGAACTTTTCTTCACTCAAATAGCAGCTCTGTTGGTAATTTAATCACCGAGTTGTATGTCACTTGCCTATGACAAATGGTAAAATACCTGCAGTGTGGAAATCTGCCAGAGAAATTCCTTCATAGGGACAGGAGGGAAAGTCAGAGTTGGCTCCTCCTCACACTGTGCCTCCCGCCCTCAATTGCTGAGATCACTTCTGTATGAGAGACTGTGGGAACAGTTTGGGACTGGCAAGAGTGCGAAGTCACTGAAATGTTTTCACATAGTCTGTTTCCCTCTGCTCCTTGGTACCTGCCGGCATGTAGCAGCACAGTAGCACAGGCAGCGCACAGCCGAGTCCGAGCGTGAGGACGGAGTGGGAGATGCCCTGTGTTCTGGCTCTGCCTCCTTGCCTGGCCTCTTTCTCCCTTGCTCCGTGTACTGTTTTGAACATGGAAATGCTGAATAGGATCAATTGGAGCTGTTCTCTCCTTTCCTGATAACTACAACTTTTCCAGTCTCTGCTTAAACTTCATTTTCTTTCTTTCTTTCTTTTTTTTTTTTTTTGAGACAGAGTGTCACTCAATCACCCTAGGTAGAGTGCCATAGCATCATAGCTCACAACAGCTTCAAACTCTTGGGCTCAAGTGATCCTCTTGCCTCAGCCTCCTGAGTAGCTGGGACCACAGGTGTCGGCCACAATGCCTGGATTTTTTTTCTAGTTTTAGTAGAGACAGGGGCTTGCTCTTGCTCAGAGTGGTCTGGACCTCCTGAGCTCAAGCAATCCTCTTGCCTCAGCCTCCCAGAGTGCTGGAATTACAGGCGTGAGCCACCGCATTTGGCCATAGCTTCACTTTCTCTTGGAAGTTTTCCTAGGTCAATTAAACTATGCTAGGTCTCCTTGTCACACACTTCTGCAGGTCTCTGTGCTTCCTAATAGGGACATATTCTTCTATCTTTGCTACATGAGAGGATCTTGTGGGCAGGTACAAACTGAGTCTATCTTGTTCACTACTATATCCTAGCCCTCAGCACAAAGCCTGGCACATTGCTTGCTCTTAGTCAATGTGTGCAGAATGAATGGCTGCCTTCTACTTTTTCTTTTCTATTTTTGCAACATGGTCTCAGTCTGTCCCCCAGACCACAGTACAGTTACATCATAGCTCACGGCAACCTCAAACTCCTGGGCTCAAGTGATCCTCCTGCCTCAGCCTCCTGAATAGTTTGGACTACAGGTGCCCACACCCATGCCTGGCTAATTTTTAAATTAATTGTAGAGAGAGAGTTTCATCATGTTGCTCAGGCTGGTCTCAAACTCCTAACCTCAGGTGATCCTCCTGCCTGGGCCTCCCAAAGTGCTAGGATTATAGGTGTGAGCTCTTCATCTGGCCCATTCCCTTTTAAAGAAAGGTATTATACAATATTTAAGACAAACTCAAACATGTAAAGGAAAATATTACAACCCCTCATATCAACTACAGAGATAACCGTAATACCAACAGAAGCTTAAGTCCCTACTTAGCACTCTGATCACATTTCTGTTCCAGTAATCTGAATTTGGTGACTACCATTTCCGTACATTTCTTAACATTTCCCCTACATATATAGGCAAACTTCTAGGATTGTTTTGCATGTTTTTCCTATTCACATAAGTGTTACATTTATCCTTCTGTGATTGGCTTTTTTCTTTCGACCTTTGCATGACTCATTCATGCTTTTGCATTTAGCTAGAGGTTATTTATTTTCACTGCTGTGTAGTATCTCATTATACGAATGCTTCTCTACTAATCCGTTTTCTTGTTGATGTGATTTTCTAAACTTTTGATGGGAATCCCCTGAATGTCCTTGTGCTTGCAATACTTTTCTTTTAGATCATATTGTGGCATCCAATATACTGGACCTTTTCATTATTCACCTGTCAAAAATGACTGGTACCGGGTCTGTGAAAGCCATATGAGGTAGGGGATAACCTGATTTATGCATAAGAACCTGGTGCTGTCCTACGTCTACCAACACTTCTGAATGACTGAGGCAGCTACATTCAGGGAACAAAGAATGCTGTTACTTCTTCTACCAAGTTTTGGATATATCAATTTATGCTTGTGTGGAAATGGGTGAGGAATGGTGTGGAATGATGACAGGAACACTGATGGGTGAGTCAAACAGAGGGGGGTTCCATTCAACTATTCAGCAGTGGGTGACACTGAGAATACAGAGCCTCAGTTTTCATTCTGTTAAACTACAATAATAATCTCCTATCTGCTCACTGCAGGAGGTTGTTACAAGTATCAAATGAAATAATGTGCTGCTGAAAAAGTTCTGAATCCTGATGTGTTGTGCAACTGTGGAGCATCAACAACCCAAATATATCATTCAAGTGTAACATGGGCAAAGGAGTTACAACAAAACAACACAACAAGAATATAAAATCATTTATCACCTTTTCTATTTAAACCTGTTATTGCCTACAAGTTGTTATCCTTGATCTAGATTACATTTAATTGGATTGTGCTCGAAATGATACCTACTCAAAAAAAAAAAAAAAAAAAAAAGGACAAGAGGAAGATTAGGGCTTTGAGATATGTTTGTCTCTTTGGCTTTCCACCACTTATAAAATCCTACTGACGAGGTTGTTGAAATAAGTTGAATTTTTCCTGGAACTGTATTTGTTGGAAATGTTCTGTCTTCATGCACAGGTATATATCAAAGTAGGAGAGTGGTAATGGTTAAAAGGAGGATTTTATAGCACAAAGGACCTAGGTTCATATCTTGGCTCTACTTTCCTTCTTTTTAATGAGGATAAAAAAGAATTTAACAGGACTGTTGGGAAGATCAAACAAGCGAATGTAGGTAAATTTGTATGCTTGGCCTTTTGAGTATGTTGCTCAAAACCAGGATTAGCTGAGATTTCCCAACAGGTGAGGCAAGGTTGCTGAGATTTTGTTTCTCTCGCATGACCTCAGTTAGTTTAACACCTCTTCACTTTTTTTTTTTTAAGTGTTGGTGCATCTCTTATGTCAGGACCTCTGGCTGTCACATGTCTACTGACACTTCCAAGTGACTGAGGCAGCTATATGCAGGGAACAAAGAATGGCTGTTACTACTCAAAGTTTGGCTGTGCCATATGCTTTTGACCTGAAAGTATTGATTTCTCATTTGGAAACTGAAAGAGTAGCCTAGTTAATCTGTCTGATTAATTAGCAAGGAATCCAAGAGAAGATTTCAAAGTAGTTAATAAAGTCCAATTTTAATCACGTAAACTTGTTCTCAAGCAAGAGCTTGACAGCAGATGAAATTAAAACCCCGTTTCAGAACTCTGGTTCCCAAGCCTTTTTCCTGCAGAAATTTTGAAACCCATGTCTGCTTTGCCAGAATGGTCTTCTATTCCTACAGTTGTAATGAGTCAAAGACTAGATTTGCCTTATGCCTTTGCACACGGACGTCTGGGTTCCTGGGAACTGGCTTGCTTTCCAAGCACACATTTCTCTCCATAAACACAGTCTCTGTGAAGACCTCTTCATGTCTAGGAGGAAGTGAAAAAGAGCAGGGAGGAGGGATACCAGAACAATGTCCTTTCTATTCTAGTAATCTTGGGAGGCTTCCTGGAGGGCATGTGCCTGGAAAGGATGGGTGGAGATGAGTAGATGGAATTTTTGCTGTCTTGGACTGTCTTTATATCACTCACTTGTTCACTCTAAGAGGTGTACTAAGCTTCTGCTACCAGGAGACATAGCACAGTGGCTTGGAAACCAGATTCCTGGATTAAAATTTCATTTCTGTCATTTACAAGTTTCACGATCGTGGGCAAATTTTTCAATTTCTCTGTATCTCAATTTCCTCATCTGTAAAATAGGAACAATACCTATCTCACAGGGTCATTGTGGGGGTTAAATAAGTTAATTATCTATGTCTGTATCTCCCTTTAAACAGTGGCTGGTCCCTTGGAAGAGTTCAAGGATATTAGCTGTTATTATCACTCTCAGCTATAATTGTTACTAAAACTAGTAGTCCTATAAAACTTTGGTAAGGACAGAGCTTTTCTGATAAGTTTATCAGTTTCCCAGGGTTAAGAAGAGACTTTAACAACATAGAGGTTACAATTTTTCTTGGCCAAGACAAATAGCTCAAACTTGGTAGGCGGATGTCCAGGACTGGTTTTGGGGGCAAAGACTCCAAACTATGCCTAATGGTAAAGAAAATAAATGCTATTATGTATCTGCTCAATAAGCTGTTCTTTCCAAATGGAAAACATTACAGTCATTTCAGTTTGCCACCGAGTTTGGCCAATGGCATCGGAGCAGCACAAATGGAACATAATATAAAAGTATACACACAATGTACTGTTCTAAATCCAAAGAGTGCTTTTCTCTTACACGGCTATTCCCTGAAATTTTCAGAGAGATGATGCATAGAATGAGGTGGTTATTAAGCTAAAAATGAACAACAGTAAAACAGACAAGATACTGCAAGGCTGGTAGAGTTGAAGGGAAACCATGAAATATGATAGGTAACAGGAATGAGGGGGATTTTTAAGAAATCTCATTAGTTTCCTTACTTTATGGGAAGACTGAGCCTACCATGATTTGTAGTTCACAGATAAAAATCTTTGTAGAAACTAAAAAAACAAAAAGATGTCTACAGATGGAAAACTTAACATGTTTGCTCAATAGCCCATTGCTTAGCAATGCTCCTAAATTCCTCACTCCGCAGCCAAAGCCTGCCTAAATGATGCTGCTACAACTATAGAAGAAAAACTACATAACTAGAATTCTTAGGGAATGGGTTGGTTTTTCGGTTGTTTTTTTAGTTGTTCTGCTTAGCTTGGACTAAGAAGAAAATATATTTCAAAATTTCTGTTCGCAGACACTCTTTGGGGGGTTGGATGGAGGGAATGTTTGGGAATACAGTAGAGGAGAAAAATTTCAATCTTCTTTAAATAATTCAGGATTCTACGGGACCTCAGGGCTCATTAGGAAGAAGATGATTATGACTGGACAGGCCCGTAGTCGTAGAAAGTTGAAAAGAGCTGGCTTGATCTTTGTGTACACTGTATGTAACTTGAGTGGTGCTTTTTATGGGGTGGTGGTGGGGGGGGGGTGAAAAACAATATCAGAGCCTTTCCCCAGGACAGTGAAAACCAAACCAAAACAAAAAACAATGCAGTGCTGGAAAATTCGAAGGTTGTGATACTAGGTTCTAGTTCATACAAATTTTTGCTGAGCTGTAAGTCACATAGGTAAATTCATAGAATTGTGAAACTCACCACAGTCAATTTCAGAACAATTTCATGTAACAAAGAAACCCCAAACCTATTAGCAGCCACTCCCCACTCCTTTTGCCTCTATCTTGCCTCATCCTCAGGAGACCACTAATCTACTTTCTATCTCTAAGGATTTTCCTATTTTGGAAAAGTCACATAAATGAAATCCTGTAAAATGTGGTCTTTTGGGACTGGCTTCTCTCACGTAGTAGAACACCAGTTTCGAGTTTCATTGCTGTGGTAGGACATATCAGTACTTCTTTCCTTTTACTGATGAATAATATTCCTTTATATGGACATACCCTATTTCGTTTATCCATTCATCAGCTGGTGACACTTAGGTTGTTTCCACTTTAGATATTATGAGTGATGCTGCGCGGAACATTCATGAACAAGTTTTTGTGCAGACATATGTTTTTATTTTTCTTAGGCAGATACCCTGGAGTGGAATTATGTTTACCATTAAGAAACTGCCAAAGTGTTTTCCAGAGTGGCTCCACCATTTTCCATCCCCACCAGCAGTGTAAAATGGCTCTGATCTCCACATCCTTGCCCAGCAGCATTTGTTATTACTTGCTCCCCGCCCCCCCCACCCCCCCGCTATTTTTTTAATTACAGCTATCCTAATGCGTGTGAAGTGGTATCACATTACGGTTTTGATTCTCATGTTCCTATTGATAAATGACGTTGATCATTTTTCCATATACTTATTGGTCATTTGAATACCTTCTTTGGGGAAATAGTTATTTAAATTCTTTGCCTGTTTTTGAGTGAGGCTTTTTATTTATTTATATTTTTTAATTGTTGAGCTACAAATGTTCTTTATATATTTTGAATCTAAGTTCCTTGTCATATGTGTATGTGCATGTGTGTACAAATATATATAATTTGCAACTATTTTCTCTCCTTCTGAGGGTTTTTTCACTTTGTTGATAGCGTCCTTTGAAGTAGACCTGCCTTTAATTATGATGATGTTCAACTTGCTTATTTTTTAAATTGCTTGTTCTTTGGGTGGCATGTAAGAAACCATTGCCTAATCCAATGTTATAGAGGCTTGTACCCAGGTTTTCTTCTAAGAGTTTTAGGGTTTTAGCTGTTAAATTTAAATCCATAATATATTTTGCTTTAATTTTGTGCATGGTGTAAGGGAGGGCCGTCCATTCTTCTGCATGTGGATGGCCAGTTTTAGTTCTAGCATCATTTTTTGAAAAGACTTTTCTTTCTCTGTTGGCTCATACATTTTTTAAAATCACAGGTAAGTATTAAAAACAGTCAGCTATGAAACGTGTGTCTGTGTGATAACAGAAATGGACTTTGTGGATTTTTCTTCTTCCTCAGGACATCATTTGACTTTGGACCAAATGGTTTTCCTGCATTTGTCCACTTGTTTCATTACTTTCTCAGGGGTGTGTTTGAATGCCTATTTGGTAACCCTGGGCATGCAGAGAGGAATTTGACAGTGGGTGTATTTAACCTGAGGCCAGTTCCTTCTTCCATAAAGAGAATGACACAAGGAGGTCCAAAGGAAGGCTTGAGAACAGTAGATGACTGTTTCGACAGATTCTTGCATCATCTGTCACGCTTTCCCTCCAGTCTGTCAAGCTTCGTATGGTACGGCCTTCAAACATGCCGTTTCCCTCCAGCTGCCATGCGTTTCTCTTTTCCTCTGCTCCCCTCTCCTGATTAACTCCGACTGATTTCAGCTCTCACTTGAATCATCACTTCCTTGGGAACAAGTTTCTATTCTTCCAGGTCAGTTCCTCTTTGATTATACCTGATGGTAATAAAATAATTAGTTGAGTAACCAGTGGCTTAATGTATATCTCCACTGTGGCTGTGATGGCTTTTCCAGGGTGGATACCATGTCTTTTTTTTCTGCCTTGTGATTGCCTATTGCCTGAGAGAGCAGGCCCAAGAGTCAATAGACAGATTTGGCAAGAATCCCAGCTATATTTAACCACTCTGAATCTCATCTATAAAATGGGGATAACAATGGCACCTACCTCACAGGTGAGAATTAAAGAACACACTCATATGTGAAGTGCCCTCCTAGTGTTTGGTACGTGGGAGACAGTGAATTCAGATCTATCAGAGAATGAATGTACCAGCCCTTTGGGACAATATGCCACACCTGATGGACCCCTGTGGCCACCATCCACTTCCCATGGTGGCACTGGAGAGAAGGTTGAATGACTGCATGGGGACAAGGACTCCCTAATAATGTTCTGGAATCATAGGCATTTCCCCTGAGTCCTGTGTGATGGTCAAACCACCCTGATCAGTAAGGGATAATGTCTTTCTAAAACACTGTCTATAAAACCACTAAGAACTATTAACCAAACTACATTTTTATATTTCCCCAGAATAGCAAACAACCAGTCTGACTGATTTACAAACAGATTTTTGTGCCACTACCACCATAGCTTACTATTTAACACAGTGCTGAAGAGCAGTGACTCTGAAGTCTTCTACTTACCATGGAGCACGTTTCATAACCTCTTTGAGTCATAGTTACTTCTGTAAAATGGACATATTAATCACACCTTCATCGCAGGGTTGTTGAGAAAATTCCATGGGGCAATGTACACATGGCACATGGCCAAGGGGCTGGCACATTCCACCAGCTCAAAGAACTTGAGTTACTTTCGGTTGTTGGTGTGGGAGAGGCTCTGGTTTTTAGTTATGAGAGATCTACAGTCCAAAGTATTAGTTTCATTTAATGCTTGACATTCTTCCAAGGAGAAGAGAAAACAAAGGGCTTATAAAATGCCACTTAGTGCTATTTTATTATAGGCTACAGTTAATCAGATTGCCAAATTTTCCATTCATTTTGAAGACGTCATAATTGGGAAAACAAACACTGTGTGTGTGTCTGTCTGTCTTATTTGGGGTGGGTGAAAATTAAGTCCACTTAGTTTTGTCTGAATTCATAGGACAAGAAACAATCTCTTAAATATTCCAGTTGCTCTAAATTAAGGTAAAAGGTCAGTTTTCATTCATATTATTCCCCATCTTTGGAGAAATTTCTTTTGTTCTCAGTCTTCCACATTTTATCATCTGTCATCCCCACCTTCCTTCCATCCATTTCTCTCCTTCCCTTCCTCTCTCTTTCCCCTTTTCCTCCTTCTTCCCTCCCTTCCTTCTCTCTATTTTCCTATAATGTTTCAGCTTTAAATCTTGATGTCATGTGTGAATAATTAAATTATTTGCTTTATAGGATTGATGGGAGAATAGAATGTCGATTCCACGTTCACTGCCTGGCATGTAGTTAGCACTCACTACATGTTAGTTACAAGTCTCAGTACTATTTGACAAAAGGCAAATTCTCATTTCTTTTCTCTTAGTTCTTTTGATTTTGTCTCTTCAAATTCAAAATCTTGGGGAACACTGCCTGGGGAATATTTCTTTCCCAAGTCGCTTCTCTTCAGCCTGTCTAGCAGCTGTCAGTAACGGGAGAGCGTCTGAGTTGCTAGTTAAGCGATTTGTGTGTGAGATGCCTCTGGAGCCAGGCATCAGCCGCACCTCTTGGGTAACAGTTGACTTCTGGCTGGTATCTATGCAGGTTAGTTTCTGCTCAGGTCCTGGCTGGGCTGTCATGTTAGACCTGTCCCAAGGGTGCTGGGGTGATGACCTTCATGTGTAGTAGATGGGCAAAGGCAGGCTCAGAAGCAAGAAACCATTTCCACAGGGACCAGGTAATACCTCCAGGGTCAATTGAGAGTGCCTGCAGCCTTGAGTATCACATTAATAGTGTCGGGTGCATCTCAGAGGGTCTGTGTTCTAAATCAATGCATCGATTGTCAGCTGGCCAGCCTACTGGAGGGGTTTCTTGCAGTCCACTTCTTTGGCCCAAAGAAAAGAAGGAAAGATGCTGGTGTTCTTGTCTGATTCTCCCCCTGAGTCTTACTGGGGAGAGCAGCGGCTCTTGCACTTTAGAAGGCACATAAGTCACCTTGTTACATGCAGATTTCCCCTGCAGACCCAGACTCAGTAAGTCTAGGATGGAGACTAGGAAACAGTTTTAGAAGCACCCCAGGCTTAGTACTTAATCGTGGTCTATTTCCCCACCCTGCACCAGTGTGAAGGCTGACTGTCCGCTGTAGGAGGAAGGGAATGAAATGTCACATCTGTCAAATCTCAACATATACACTAATCACCCAGTGTCTTGTTAAAATGCAGATTCTCATTCCATGTGGAGTAGGTTCCACAGGTCTGAATCTCTAACCAGCTCCTGAGAAATGCTGCTGGAGGTTGTCACTCTGAGCAGCAAGGGTAGAGTCTTTGAAACTGCAACTTAGGATTCAGACTACCTGAATTTGAATCCTGGTTGCACCCCTTGCTGGTGGGGAGACCATGGCCAGGCTTTTTACCCTAAAAAATGGGCCAGGGTCAGTATCTCCATTACAAAGTCCTTTATGGGCACTCATAAGATAATACATTGGAAACAGTTAGGGCAGCATATGCTGAGTGCTGAATAAATGTTAATTCTTATTATAATTATTATGAATAGTTAGAAATTAGTTCTCAGATCACAATTTAAGAAATACTGGTTTTGTGGCCAATGTACAGAGTTTCGTGTCAGACTGCCTGGATTTTCCTCCTGGCTCCACCACCTGCTAGTTACATGGCCTTCTTAACCATTTTTGCTGAAGTTTCCTTATCTATAAAGTAGGGATAAAGGCAGCACCTACTTCCTATGGCTGTTGAGAAGATCAGACAAGATAAAGAATCCAAAGTACTTTTCCTAGTACCTGGCGTCCGGGGGCCCATGGATGTTACTACTATTATTGATCAGATCAGGTGTAGCTATAGAACTTTGGTGTGAGTCGTAAACAACTGGGACCTCTGGCCTGACTAATAGTTCCATCAAACATCTTCGATTAGTCAGAAGGCATCAGGTCAGCCACCCTCATCAGCTATTCCTTTAGCATAACCACAGCTTCATTTATTAACTGTGTGCCTTTAGAGAATTAATATCTGTGTACCTCACTTTCCTAATCCATAGATAGGAGAAAATAATAATAGCTGCCTCGTAGTATTGTTAAAAGTATATAAAGTATAAAATAATTAAAACAGGGTTTAGCACATGGTGGAGTGTTTGTTCGGGATTTGTCAGCAACAGTAGCAATTATTGTTACGTTATCATTACTTTATAATGATATATAATAGAGTCTATAAAGTAGATGTTAGCTATGCTAGTGATTATAGAATATCGTATGTTATATAAATCGTATGTTATAATAATTATCATACACTATTATAGTATAATAATCTACATTACTTTTCGTCTGAAAATATCTTTATTTCACCTTCCCTTAAACATTTAAAAAATTGTGATAAAATGTAAAATAAACTCTACTATCTCAACCATTTTTAAATGTACAGTTCAATAGTGTCAGTTAGATTCATACTATTCTTCAGCCATCACCACTATCCTTCTCCAGAGCTCTTTTCATCTTGAAAAACTGAAACTCTGAACCCCTTAAACAATAACTCCTCATTAATTTCTTCTCCAGTCCCTGGCAACCACCATTCTGCTTTCTGTCTCCATGAACTGTGGGCTCCAGGTACCGCAAGAATGGAATCAGGCAGTGTTCGCCCTGCTGAGATTGGCTTATTCCACTCCGTGTAATGTCCTCGGGGTTCATTCATGTTATTTCATATGTCAGGATTTCCTTCCTTTTTTAGGTTGATTAATATTTCATTGTATTATTTATACCACATTCAAATATTTAATTTTTAAAATTTATTATTTAATCTTTTCATGGGTTGCCTCCACTTCTTGGCAATGATGAATAATGCTGCAATGAGCATGTGTGTATAAATACCTGTTTGAGGCCATCGAAATTCTATCAGTTCCCATGACTTGACTTCTGACCATAGTCAGAGATGTCTCTCCTTACACTATCATACCCTACCTTGAAAGGAAAGCCAATAAACAAATAAGTACAGGAACTTCTTTCATTTATTTATGTCTTTATACATGCATTCATTGCCAATATTTCCTAGATTACCTGCCATGTGCAAGATACCGTGTTGGTGATACCAAGATTCCTGGACAGTGGTGAGTATTCCAGTTGGCTATTTGTATGTGGAGGTGATATATACATGGTGACTTTTCTTGTTAGGTCACCACACAGAAGCTCCAAGCTGAGGTAAAAAAGTTTCTATCTTTAGTATTTTGGTAGGATTCAAGCTCCAGGCACACTCAGAAATGTCATCTAGTCCAGATAGAATGGTCTCAGACAAGGCAGTTTTTCTACCCAAAGGATTTCAAAACAGTCCCTGTTCTTTGTAAGGATCGGGAGTCTGTAGGGGTAAAACCTGTGCTCACACCTCTAACTTTCCAGCACTCACAGACTCGGAGAGTTTTCTTTTAGAAAGGTTATTTCACTTTAGCTTCAGGCAAACCACAAGCAAAAGGCTCTCTACAAAAGCACTCTCTAGTCCCAAGGGGTTAAAACCTGCAGGGTGAGCTGCCTGTGGTTGTGGGACCCTGTGGCTCTGGGGACCTTCAGCAGGTTAGCGTGTGAGCCCTCAGTCAGACGGCCTGGGTAGAAATTCCAGCTCACATAGAAAATGGGAAACCCTGGGCTCGGGACCTGATACTGTGAACCCTAATCCCTCTGAGTCTCAGTTTCCCCAGTAGTAGAACGAGGTGAACGATAGTCCCAAGCTCCTAGAATTGCTATGCAGACTTCATGAGCTAATACGCCCAAGGGGCCTGCCTGTCACAGGGCCTGGCACGGAGCAAGTGCAAGTTCAGGCTGGCTGCCCATCACAGAACTGAGCATGCTCCCTGCCTTCTGCTGCAGCTGCACCGCCACCTTCGTGCCCTCAGACATGCTACACTCTCAGTCCTCTGCGGCCCTTTGCCCATACTTTTTCCTCTGCCTGGAACTCTCTCCCCACTCTGGCTCCCATTGTTTTTCTAATCTTATTTGTTCTTCACACCCTAGTGTACAGGGTGTCCCAAAAGCGCCACCCCCCAAAGTCACCATCTATGGGGAAATGGGAAATTATAGCTAAATGTACCTTTATTTACAAAATATTCATTACAAAATTTTATAAAAATTTTCCCCATGGATGGAGACATTGGGGGAGACTTAGGGACAAGGGTCTTTGTCCTCAAGATTGGTGCAATGTCTCTTTCTTGAGCTCCACAAATGCTCTACTCAGACCGGTCGGTGCACCCAATGCCTTGTTTTGTCACTCCCTCACTGAGCTGTGAGCTCCACGAGGCCAGGGCCTGTCCAGCTTGGTCTGTGCAGCATCTCGAGTGAGCTGTGGACTTCTCCTGGAAGGATCTCAATCCTAGGTACCTTGGAAACCCCCCTTATGTGGTCTTGTTTATGACAATTCCTCATAAGGTGTCCTGGAAAGGGTCCCAGTCAGTTCCCTGAGCACCTTTTTGTTGGCTCTCAAAGGTCAGACTTGTGACCGTCCTTCAGCTTTTAAGGCCTCTGAGTTAGCTTCTGGATGGAGCCCTGAAGACTTTCTGAGGCTGTTCCTTCCTGGGACCACGGGCCAAGGTTTTCCCCCCAGCACACTGGATTTAGGAAAGGAAGGCCTTTCCTTCCTCAGGCCGCCGGCTCGGTCCTCATTAGCAATTCTATATCCTGCTTCTTACCACCTTGTATTTGTCTCCATTTCCTTCCCAGTGAATTGTAATTAGCTATTGGGCTTGCTGGTTGGCAGATCCCTCAGAAAGGATATGTTCTTAGTGATGAGCCACTTCTGTGCTATTCCTACGCATTCCCGCAACCTTCCTGTCCAATTAATTCCTCTCAGATTAATGTGAGAATCATGGCTATAATAGTAAACATTTATTAAGTGATTTTCTGTGTCAGGCATTCTGTGAGTGCTTTACATAACTCATCTCATTTAAATTTCACAACTACCGTATGAAACAGCAATTCTTAGTTACCCCCCCTTTGCAGCTGAGGAAATTGAGGCATAAAGAGATTAAGTCATTTGTTCAAGGTACGCAGAAAGAAAGTGACAAATAGGAGCTTAAACTCAGGTCTGTATAACTTCAAAGGCTGTGCTCTTAAGCATGAGGCTCTATCACTGCCCTGTAATTTTCAGTTATTATAATGTCCTGATTTGAAAGCACCAGGTACACTCAAAAATATACACTTTGTACCCAAAGTGACTTTGCCACATGATCTCACTAAACCCATGCTTTTCATATTACATCCTAGCTTACATTTTATCTTTTGTTTGAAAGATAAATGGGACAAAAATATTTCATTTTTTCCTCTTCTTTCTTTTGAAATCAGGCCTGATTTTGTTTGTTTTGGATGCATGGCTGAAGGCTATGAGATTGCCAATGGCTAGGTGGCTGGACGGGTGCCCTGCCAGCAAGGTAAATCTGGTGATTTTGTTTTTATGGTATCTACTTTGCTCTTCTTTGATTCCAGAGCTGACTGGAAGGGCTCAGCACACCAGCCATTCAGCCAAATATAATCTTGGACACAGAGGTCCTGACTGCGGCAGCAGTGTTCATAGCTCCACAGGCAAAGCTACTCTTGTGATTGAACACACTACTCAAAGATGCTCCCCAAATGGTTTCCATTGCTCCTGTGTGTGTGTGTGTGTGTGTGTGTGTGTGTGCATGTGTGTGTGTGTATATGTGCGCTGTGAGATTAACAGTGGAGAGAGAGAGGAAACAGGTTAGAAAGCAGCATTTCCCATTTTTACTTTCAGAGTAAATTCTTATGATTCACCAAATTCTGAAAATCAAGTTTCATGAACATAGCACCTTGTTCATTTTTTTTTTTTCAAATAGTTTTTATGTAAGAACTCTGGTAGAGACTTAGGGGGCTCTTAGGGGGAAACAATAGGATATACTTAATGGTTCCAATTTCATATTTCTTCATTTATCAAATGCTTATTAAGTACCTAACATATGCTAGGCACCCCACTCAGCACTGGGAGGAGGATGGATGGGAGTAAGAAGTCAAACTTCTACCCTCACTAAATTGAGAGTATGTATATAAATGCTTAGAGGTCATGAGCAAAATCAACTTGGCACTGGAACACGAGAAGGCAAGAACTATCCCATGGGTATTGTTAACACATGGTTGGAGGAGACTCATGGCTGGGAGATAAAACAAAATAAGCAGTATTCTCTGGCCTTGAGTCTACATATCTGTCATCAGGAAAGCATTTTCCGTATTTTCCACCCAGGTTGGCATTGTTACCAGCTACAGTTACTGTTCCATTTTCCTTTCCTTTTTCTATATAGTTCGATAAATTCTTGATTTGCCTAGTTTTGTCAGCCTGAATAGAGAAGGAACCTCAAGAACTTACTACTGTTTTCCCTGTAACTGGTGATAAGGAAAGAATGGAAACATGGCAGGAAGTGGCCCTCCACTGAAGCCAGGGGATTCTGGGCACTTACCTGTGTGCTTGGGTTCTGGGAAGATAACTTTCAAATGACTTGGGCAGGCTTGTTATGGGAAGAAATTCTGAGAGAGAAATTTAGGCACGAAAGATGGTAATTCTGACTGCCCACATGGGAATAATTCTAATGAAGAGAAAAAGAACATCTAAAGCAGACAGCATGAAGAGATTTAATCTCAAATGCCAACTCAGACTGGATGGTGGCGAAAGCTCCAGCACTATTCAGAAGGTTCCTACGTCTTATCTAGGACACCATTGATAACAGATTAAACCTTAAAATCACTGTCTTTAGACCCAAATCCTATTGTAGGATATAAATTCTTGAGTGTTTGATGGAAACAATATGCTAAACAGAGGAATCAAAACCAACGAAATGAAAGTAACTGTATATACCTGCATTTAAATTCAAAATCCAGGAAAGGGTTACATTTTTGGAAAGAGGAAACTTGATAGTGGTTTTTAAAAACAGACTTGACCCTAAGTTCCATGGGAATCAATAAAATAATGTGGCTTCAAAATATCTTAACAATAGCAGGGCAGCCTAACAACAGCTGCTTCCCTGCAACTGGATTTAAAGCGTCTCTTCCTCCCAGTTTGCTGCTTTGCTGGTAGACTTGGTTGTCTGTGTAAGCCCTGGGTTTCTGGAGTCGGATATCTTCTCTCTCTGAGAAGAGGAAGGAGTGTGCCCTTACAGAAATGAAGTGGGGAGGCACCTTAAAAAGACCAGGAACTTTTTTTATTTTTGAAAGAGGCCAGATTTGGAATCAGTAAAAAAAGAAAAAATGCATCAAATGATTTTGCAAATGCATGGGTTTTTGAAAAACTTGAAATGTGTTTTGCCCCACATGTGCTATCCTTAAACACACCCACACGCACTTCAGGAGGAATTTCATCCATATGGTATATTCACTGGCAGTTAACTCATCAAGATCACTATTGTGTCAGAACCATTTGATTTCCAACTTGCCATTTAAGTTGTTCCAAAAAAGCTCCCAAAGGCTTATTTTCTTGAGCTAAGATAAGGAGTTTGGTAAAAGAAACAAAGAGAATATGGATTCTTCAGTATGAACTCAACGTAGGGGGCACTCAAGAAGTTTAAGTTTGGTAGAATCCATTCTTTAAAAACCAGGTTGACCTTTGCCATCCTCTTTTAAGGATCATGATAATGATGGTGATAATTGATGATCATGATGAGGAAGAGGACGAGGAAGATGACAATGGTTGCAGTTGTTCAACTGATTGGGTATGGGTGATTTTCAGACTGTTCCTGAAATGAACTTTTTCCTAATAATTATGACTGCAGAAACAGCCAGAAAACATAGTCTCTGAGTAGATTTCTAATGTCTGCTTAGTTCCTGCTGAGTCGTCTCCTTGTAGGAAGGCAAGTTCCAGGGTTAGGAAGCCCACAGGTGGTTGGTAACCCCCATCAGGGACCAGCTATTTGACTCTAACTCACAAGGAGGAATAAGGACATGGCCTAACCCAGTAGGGGTTGAAATACAAGTTTCCAAGAGGAGTGGGCATTTGCCATTTTTTCCCCATTATTTTTCACATTCCCCTTTAATTGCCTTCCCACCGGGGATAGGAAGAAAGACTAAGGAATATTCTCTGGAATCCTGCATAAGTAAGTAAAGCTAAACCTCATGCAGATTTGAACTCACAATTTTGGTCTTATTAAGCCCTGGTCTAATGACTGTTGCTAACCCCATTTCAGGTCAGTGCCCTGACTGTCTTCTGACTCAATAGATGATGGCTGAGGGGCTATCCAATTTCACATTATAGTCTTTGCTATATTTACTTTTTTCAACTCCTATCTGAGGGGAGGGCCATGAAAAATTTTAGCTAGACTGAGATTTAAAATGAAAGTTACCAATAGGTGCCAAACCAGAAAGGAAAGGTGTGGGTGGTTGCAAATAATCTCAGCTCAGGTATTTTAGTGTGTACAATGAAGGAGCATGGAGTAATAGTTAAGTGGTGAATGGCAGGAAAGAGGAGAGGATTTAGCATTTCTCACTTTACCCTTGCAGCCTCTGAAAAGCATTATTTGTTAGGCACTATATTATTATTCCAGAGGAATAGTTAGCTTCAAACAGGCCATGCCTCATTTCCTATGCTTTTTCTAGCCAAAGAACTTAGAACATTTTTAAGTGACAAGAAATCATCTCTGTAAGCTGTAAGTTATAACAGGCGCAAGCAAGTTGCAAGTACATGGCTGTTGGGTGTTTATTTTCCCAAGGATGTCATAAGAATGCATATTTACCCAAGCCACGCTTTATAATATTCTAGTTCTTGCTCCTTTCTAAGATTCTGACACTTTCTCTAAGGCCAGCGGAACTGTTAAATTGGCTCCAACATTTTACAAAACAGCAAGGATGGTTTTGATTTTCAAAACAAAAATGCAAATGGTGCTTATCCCAGGGAGGAAACAAGACATACTTAGATGTGCTGAAACTCCCTGTCTCAGGAAGGAACTTCCCAGGTGGCTGACTAACCAGACTAACTTCACGAACCATTCTGAAGAGCAATTGGGGTTAGACTTTTTAAAAAGCCCAAGTTCTGTTTACATATTGTGGGTTCTCTCTTTCTTCCCTTGGCTTGGTCACTGGTTCCAGCCCCTTTGCGCCAAAGAGCGGTAAACAAA
This sequence comes from Otolemur garnettii, assembly GCF_000181295.1. NCBI lineage: Eukaryota > Metazoa > Chordata > Mammalia > Primates > Galagidae > Otolemur > Otolemur garnettii. Next base: position 32,507,080 of record NW_003852398.1, on the reverse strand, counting down.
GAGGAGAGGGAAAAGCTTTTGGTTTAACATTCTACCCAAACATAAAGAGTCCTATTTCAAAGAGCTGGTTTTTCCCATATTAACTAATTCATTCTCTGACCAACGTGGTGGCATTCTGTAAATCAGCGGTTCTCAACCTGTGGGTCGTGACCCACAGGAACTATATTAAAGGGCCATGGCATTAGGAAGGCTGAGAACCACTGCTGTAAATAAATAAGGACGATTATACTGTTTTAAGGAAATTACAAATCATATCACAACAGTAGAATTCAGTTTCATATGTGGTTGAAAATCATTACTTCTCTTGGCAAGCTCTTTTTTTCTCTTTTTAATGTTTTAAAGGTTGCCTTATTTTGCTTTATCTTATTTTTTCCTATATCTGTCATTTCTAAGTCAAATTTTAAAAATATCATCACAAAAAATAAAAAATAAATAAAAATGTCACATGTACCTCCTGGTTATTATTTATTTTTACTTGTATTTGCATTGTTACTCTTTGAAGTAGAGCCATAGAGTAGGAAATTATAACACATCCCTTAAGAATACAGTAAGTTCTCAGTAAAAGTTCCTTATGATAAGTGGCAAAAATAAGTTCTTTTTTTTTTTGAGACAGAGCCTCAAGCTGTCCCCCTAGGTAGAGTGCCATGGCATCACAGCAACCTCCAACTCCTGGGCTCAGGCGAGTCTCCTGCCTCAGCCTTCCAACTAGCTGGGACCACAGGCTGCCACAATGCCTGGCTATTTTTTTTAGTAGCAGCCGTTGTTATTGTTTGGCAGGCCCGGGCTGGATTCAAATCCGTCACCTTAGGAGTATGTGGCTGGCGTCTTAGCCACTTGAGCCACAGGCGCCGGGCTGCAAAAATAAGTTCTAATGGAAGAGTCTTATTGCCTAGAAACACTTCATTCATTCATTAGTTCAGCAAAAATGTGTTGGTTACCAACTATGTGTCAGACACATAGATGCCAAGGTCTTTGAGGTGGACAAGACAGACAGGGGTTCTTGTGCTTATGGGGTTTACTTTTAAGCAGAAGGAGGCAGAAAATAAGAAAACCAAACAAATAAGGAAACTATCAGAGAGTGCTGTGCAGAGAACTAAAATTAAATAAGGTGATGAGATAACTGGGTGGCAACTTTAGAGTGGGTGATCTGGGGAAGATCCCCCTGAGGAGATTTAAGCTGAAGTCTCATTCCACTTGCTGTAGCTACCTAATGAATTACCCCAGAACTTAGTGGGATAAAACAATTTATTATGCTCATGGATTCTCTGAGTTTGGAATTCTGGCAGGGTAAAGTGGAGACAGTTTTTCTCTGCCTCACAATGTCTGGAGCTTAGCTGAACAACTCGAAGAGTGAGGCTTAGAAATTTTGGAGAGTTCCTCACTCTCTCTGATGCTGGGGTCTGATGCTGGCTGCTGCCTGAGTGGCAGCACACAGACATGGGGCCTCCCCTATCGCCTGGTTTTCTCACAATGTAGCAGATGGGTGCCAGGGATGAGGCTGTGCCAGGTGGAAGCTCTATTGTCTTTTATCACCTAAACTTGGAAGCGTCACTTCTGCCATGCGTGTTGTGTCTACACTTAAATAAGAGTGGAACAATCTCATTACCTCTGGAAGAAGGGGAAGGGTCTGGGGTTGAGGATACTGGTCATAATTTTCTAATTTTTTAAAAGGAGAATTGAGCAATATATATTACTTATGGTACTAAAACTAAATTGAAAATATCCAAAGAATTCTTCACCTTCTGCCTTTAAAGGTGTGGATAACACAAAATAACAGTCCCCCAACTGGGTTCTGTGGACCACCAGGGCTCTGTCCGCACATGTCAGAAGGTATTTGTTGATTTCTAATGTCAGCAATCACACAAAGGCTAGAGAGGGAAATGGAAGCAGATGCCACGCCATTGGTATGTGCTGCCACGGCCAATGTGGCTGTGTGAGGGACTGGCACGTAGCAGCACACATCACTGCAGCCATGACCTTGACAGTGAGGTGAGGAGTTGGGTAACCAGGCAGACATCTCTGGTCTGGTCAGGGGAGGCAATTCACAGAGGAAGATAAAAAAATTCAAGTTTGGAGAGCTTGTGGACCTTGTGCAGAACTCAGTTCTGCTCTGTCTTGATTTTCTTGAGGACACAGTGTCATCTTAGCCATAACTGATGTCTGTTGAAACTGCATAGGAGCCTGTGATGATAAATTACTGAGAAGATGGAGGCAATTACCTAGTTAATTTAGGTCAAGCACCTATATGACCTGCAACTTCATACAAACAGCCGTCTTCTAGCAAGAGAGCTCATCTGTTAATATCATGGGCGTATAAAAAAAAAAGTGATGTAAAGCAGAAGGCAACTGGGTCCAGGAACAGTGCAGATAAACTGTGACAGGGAATGATGAACGCAAAGTGTCTAAACAGGCCTGAGCCTCGCAGAATGAAATACATAAATCTAAGAACAGCTGTCAGTGTGGTGGAGGCTTGTGGACTATTTCCAATATCTTTTTTCTTTTACTAGGAGCCTGTGTTAGATGAAGCTCCAGGTTGGAGATGCCGCTGCTATGACACTGTAGCACTGGGGTTCAGAGTGTGGGCGGTACAGTCAAGGGGCTGAGGCCAAGTCTCATGGGGATGCTGTGTCCCAGCCGTGCACATTCAGATCCTCGACAGGATTCTTGTGAGAAGGAAAAGGGTCAGCATAAGAATGTAAAGTGCTAAGCCAAGGGCTCGGTGCACAGTGCTCAGTAATGCAAGCCGGTATCGTCATCTGATCACACTTACAATCCACACTGGGACGGCTGCAGAGGACTAATGGAGCTTCTGGTTTGATGGGAGTGTTCAGTGTGATCAGTGCACGGACACATCTTAGTGACCTTTGGGAAAGTGGCTTTTTCCTTAGAATGTTTCAAGATAAGATTTTCAAAACACGTTGGGCTTGGGTTGTATAACGGTGGCAGGAAGGAAAGGAGGGCGGTTTGCATTCATGCACTTGGGCTTGAATCCCAGCCTTACTCCTGACTAGGTAAGTGACCTCAGGCGGTAGGCTTTACGGCCTTGGGCCTCGGTGGTCTCATCTACAAAATAGGGATAATGATTCTTGGGCTTCGGGGAGGATTAAATGTCAGATAACATTTGAACAGCATCAGGCACAACAGTTCCCATATCCAGTGTAAACGGGACAAGCTCATGCAAGCTTCAAGGGAGCGTTTCAAACTGCTTTTATAACACAAAACTCTCAGCCAAAAGGTGGCGGGATCTACTATTTCCGTTAACCTGAACGGCGCAGCTAAATCACAGCTCAGTTGCTACGAGCCAGGGTGTCACTTAACAGAAAAGCCCATTAACAATATAACAGAGAGCACATAAGTCCTCTGCCAATAGGACGTAGCCTTATTAGTGGCTATTTCCTAACACAGGCCAAATCTGTGGCTCCCTGGTGTCCCCGTCAGAGCTGTTCTGGATGCGGTAGGTTGAAACACGGACAAGACAAACTGCCTGGGGGGTTTTGTCTTCTCAGCGCAGTCAGAATGGCTTCCGCCATGTTTCCAGCAAGCTCGGCTTAATTCCTCCACCCGGAATCAGACTTCGGCGTGCTTCAGTCTGACGGTGTCTCAGAGGCTTCGGCTTCAGCGTCTCAGCTGCCAGCTGGTTCCCCTGGGAGTGGCTTCTGCTGCAGCTTGGCCAGGCTGACAGGGGAAGGACGGAGGAAGAGAGCAGGGATGTGAGGTGGCCTGCCTGCGGGGACAGCTCTGTGTGACCAGCGGTCTGGGAGGAGGGGCAGTTTCTGTAAGGTGACCAGACTTTAACATTGGTAAA
>NW_003852398.1:32485782-32502234 GCF_000181295.1 Otolemur garnettii | reverse complement strand
CACACTTGAGTGGAGAGGAAAAGCAGTAAAAAGACAAACAGAACAAACAACTCATGTTACAAGAGTTTGACGGCAAATAGGAAAAAAAGCTCCCATAGCTGGCTATGTTCAAATGTCCTTTTATATAAAATAAATTGGTCTAAAACCCAGCAGGCCAGATAGTGCCTGTTAATTATTATTTGTTATAAAATATTGGAAGTGCACAGAGAGTTTCAGGGCCATGTACACAGGTCATGATTTCCCCCTTGAAAAGCTCTACTTGTTTATAGACAGATTCAGTACCCGAGAATGCAGATGTGCCTGTGGGTTCACCAAATATTGCACCTTACGGGGGAAGAGAGTGTTTGAAAGTAAATTCTGGAAAGAGGTACATTTTACAGATGAACTTCAGTACCAAACAGAAATAGCATACGTAGTATAAAAGGCAATATTTTATTAGTGTAAAACATCCAAGCTATAATGAAAAGAACATAGAACATAGAAATTGCCCTTAACCCTATTCTTGGAGATAATTTCTAACATTTTGGTAGATTTCCATCCATTGGATACTGCTTGTTAATCGTTACTGTTCACAAAATATTGAAAGTGCATAGGGAGCATCAGGGTCACATATGGGTATGGTTACCCCCAGCAGTTATATATACAATACTGAGTTAGACACCCTAGTTAAAACTGAAAGATTTCTAGAAAAACATAAAGTGCAAAAACTGGTATAAATAAGAAATATAGGCACTCTACCCAGGGTGACAGAGCAAGACTGTGTGTCCAAAAAAAAAAAAAAAAAAAGAAAAGAGGAAAAAAAAGGAAACACAGAATTTGAATGTTATCAATGTGGTTTAAATGATTTAAAATGATAAAGAACTTCCTTTCTCAAAGAACTCCAGGCTCAGATGGATTTATTAGAAAGTTCTACTAAATTTTTAAGGAATAGTCTCATCCAAGCTGTTTTGGAAAATAGAAAAGGCAAAATCTACAAATATCATTTTACATGTAATAAGTGTAGCCTCATTCCAAAATTAGAGGAGGTTAATAATACTTTGGAGAAAATAATAGGCTACTTTAAGTTACTAACATGTGTTCAAAAATTATAAGTAAAATATTAGCCAAACAAACTGAAGAGTAAGAAATTATATCTCAAGATTGAATAGGGTTTATCTCAGACCTACAATGATAGCTTAACAGAGAAAACCCATTTAGGTATGTTAAAGTTTTAACAGAGTAATGGAGAAAAAAATTCTATCAGTTAAGACCCAAATACCTATTTCATAAAGTTCAACTGAACTTTATTGTCAAAACTCTTAGGGAAATAGGAAGAGTAGAAAATTTTCTTTAACTTGATGAAAGTTATTTTTGCTAATACAGTAAGTAGCATTTATACTTCATGGAGAAACTTTTCTACAAGGAAAGTAAGACAAGGATGCTTACTATTACCACTAGAGGTCTTAGCTAAAGCTAAAAGAAAGACAAAGTTGAAGGTCAGAAGGAGTATAGATTCTATTCCTATTTCCAGTTATTTGTTATCACCTTCATGGCAAGAGGGTTGCACCTGCCTGCCCATTGCCACATGATTTGCAGAGCCTTCTGGGAAGAGAATGCTTTGTACCCTTTTGTCAACAGACTTAACCGTGGGTTTTGGTTTTGTCCAACGAATATGAATGGATTTGGCTGTGTGTGAGTTCTGAGCAGGAGGTCACAGCCATTAGCTTGGTGTGGTGACATGCACCTATAGCCCCAGCTACTTGGAAAGCTAAGTGGAAGGTTCTCTTGAGTCCAGGAGTTTGAATCTAGCCTGAGAAACATGGTAACAGTGGTCTCTAAAAAACAACAAAGAGACAAACCTCAAATAGCCAAACAGCCACTATGTAGATGTGATGTCTTCCTTGCGTTTTTCTTCTGCACGTGAATGGTGTGTTCTTAATCAGGGCTGCCTCTTTAGCTTGGATACCAGAATAAGAAAACACTCAATGCAGAGCTGTAACCCACATATATTCAAGTGTTACCTGAGTGAGAAACAATTTTTTTTTGTATGGTTGTAAGTCACTGAGTTTGGGGAGTTGTTTGTTATTACAGCATAATGTCGTGAGAGCTGACTTATGTGGAAAGTAAGAGAGAAAGCTGTCTAGATTTGCATTTATCCTGAAAAACCAACAGATTCCAAAGACAAAGTATTAGAACCAGTAAGAAAGCCAGCTAAAATTGTTGGATGCGAGCAATGCTTTTTTTTTTTTTCAGTACTAGCAACAGCAAACTAGAAAGTATGCTAAATAATATATTATTCCTACTACCAAGAAATCAATTAGCTATACAGGAATTAATTATATTGATAAAATAAGTAAAAAATATCAACAGAGGAAACAGAAACAGAAAACTTAGAAGTATTAATAAAGGACATAAAAGATGATCTGAATAAATAAAAGAATCCCATGCTTTTGGATGAGATAATATTATACTAGAAAGACATAAATTCTCCCATTCAATCTACAAATTTGATGTAATCTCATCAGAAATTCTTAAATATTTTTGATGAACATGATAAAACTCTAAAATTTATTTGGAGGAATATAAGTTTGTGAAGTGCTAAATCAAGCTTAAAAAACAGAGACAGGGAGCTTGTCCTATTAGATATTAAAACATATAACAAAGGCACAGTCATAAAAATAGTGTGGTATTGATGCAAAAAAATAAAGAAAGAAAAAAATGAAACCAGCCCCAGATAAACATACTAATAAAAGACAACAGAGAGCTCAGACAGAGACCCACATGTCTAAGTGGAAAGTTAAGTATAATAAGAAGGTTATTACCTGTCAGTACCAGCAGCTTGTATTGGGGAAACTGGCTGACTACACAGAGAGAAAATTGTGTACTTGCCTCATGTACCATACAAATGTGAACTCCACTTGAATTAAAAGCATAAAAGGAAAAAGTATGACTATGATTGTACAGTTAATGGAGCACGATGTAGGAGAGCATCTCGGTTACCTAAGATCAGGGAAAATATTTTCAAACAAAATTTCAAAAGAAGAAGACACCATGACCAAATTTATAACACAGATGACAATATGGAAAAAATATTAGCAATGTCTAAAACACACAAGGGTTAAATGAGTAACACAAGCGGCTGCTTCAAATGAACAAGAGAAAGGCAGCGAATGCAATGGAAAAGTAGACAAAGGGTACCAACAGGCAATTTACGGAAGAGGACAAAAGTGGTGCCCGAAGCGCGGGGAATCTGAGAAATGTTAATGACAATGAGTTGTCTCATTAGACGTGGACAGCAGCAGTTAGAAAGATGGGTAAGGCCAAGTGTTGGGGATAGGTGGGGATACAGGGATCTCATCATTGCTGATGGACTTGCTGTAACTTCGCTGCAACCTTTCTAGAAAGCCCTGGCACTACTTACTCTATTAAGAATACACATACCTATAACCCAGCAATTCCATCCCTAGGTATCTATTTCAAAGAAAATCATGCAAGGATCCTGAAGGGGAAGTGCATGATTATATTTATTACAACGTTACTGGTAGTGGTAGAGACTTGGGAGCCCGATCATTGAGAGCACAGATGATAAAAAGTTGAGGATGCACGCTCCAGAGGATAAGGAGCATTTGGAAGGAATAAATTCGAGGTACACACAGCACTACTGTTTGAATTGTGAATCTTCAAAACCTAGTGCCTAGCAAACAAAGATGGATGCGATACATGATAGTTTCACATAATTAAAAACCCATAACAAAATAATACCTAGTTTGCAAAATGCACATGCAAAAAAGCACTTTAACTCATTACAATGGTTGACCAAGTTGGGGATGGGACCCAAAGAAGCGCCGAAAAATTGTTCTTAAGCCGGTACTCAGAGGTAATAGTTATTGATATTTTGTATTGTCTCCAATATCCCAATAACAAATGCTCTAGTTTACAGATCACTTACTGAGGGCCAGGAACTACACGAAATACACTTTGCCCATTTAATCCTCATAACAACCTCAGGAAGCAAATCCTATTATCATTTCTCCTTAAAGGAGAAAGTGGGATCAGCGCCGTGGCACAAACCTGTAATCCCAGCACTTTGGGAGGCTGAGGCAGAAGTATCATTTGAGGCCAGGGGTTTGAGATGGAGCTATCAGACTCCCTCTCTCTATAATATATAACAAGAACAATTAGCTAGGCATGGTGATGTATGCTTGTAGTCCTAGCTAATTAAGAGGCTGGGGCAGGAGAATTGCAACCACTTCAATCCAGCCAGGGTAACACCTACTGAGGTAAGACTGAAAAAGATCAAATTATCTGCCAAATGTCACATGGCCCGGAAGAGAATGGATCTGAACCCGTGTCAGTCTGACACTAATGTCTAGGCACCTCCTCACGACCCTGCTTGCCTAAACCTGTGATAATACGAGCTCCTATGTCCTATTATGAGAATGATAACAAACCATACTACTGATTCATAATGTGCTATTTTTCCATTTAACCATTTAATGAATTCCTTCACCTTAGTAAACATAGATCCTGAATTCCATTTTAAGGCTGCTTAGTGTTTTACTGTCTGAATACGTGAGGGCGGAACGTAATAAGCAATGGGGGATGATTCTCCAAAGACCAGACTTTTAACAGGCAGTGAAAACTCCACCTCTGTCAGACACCTGTCAATTGAGGAGGGATTGATTATTTTATGTCCCCCAGGGAGGGTTTTTTGGTGAAAACCAGAAAACTTGGTAAACAAATTCTAAAAGAGCCATAATATAGAGAAGGGATTTGTGTAATTTGTAAGCAAAGAGGGAACCAAGAGCTCCTGTATAATCGTTCAACTTAATTGAACCCTGGAAATTTGTAGAGGATGCATTTTGGCATCTGAAGACAGATAATGCTGCCAGATAATGTGCCAACATGTGTATAAATACAATTATTTTCATTTAAGGCAGTGGTTGTCTTTTAAAGGTAGACTTTTAGATGTTGTTGAAAGATGCAAAGAAAGATGATAGATCTCACTTGTAGATTAGTCTCAGTCTAAAACTCATGGATGTCCTCAACAGACTTTGTGAGCACTTCTCATAAGAGCTAACTCTCCTCAAGAAGATAATAACAGCTTCAAAAAGGCCAGGCTTGTGAGAGGGAAATGTTTAGGAGTTTGTGCTGGTCACTCTGGGTAATAGTGATAACACGTGGTGTTGGAACGGATCTTCACACTTCTCATACTGGCACAGCCACTGGCCGGTGCGCCCCTCCTGAGAGCCAGATAAGCTAGAAGGGGTTAAATGACATTACTACCCTTTGAAGATAAAAAAACCAAGGCTCTAAATATTTAGGAGATTTCCCCCCAAGTTCAAAGTAGTATCTTCCTGGGAACTCCAAGTTCAGTGCTCTTTCTACTACTCCATGTTTCCTCTGAACTCGGAGGGAAACTGCATTACTTGCTCTGAATTGTTCACAATTATTAAACTTTTATGATGTAGAAAGACTATAGCTATAGTAAACATCATAGCTGATTTTAATGCATGTCCAGATGAACTTCCTTTGTTGCACACAAGCTGATGTTCAAACTAGTGTTTTAACCAGTGAAATGCAGCCTCATGGTCAATAACTGGGAGTTTCGATTAGAGAGGAGGGCAGGATGGGAGAGGGTGGAGTGTCCATACTGTTTTGAAGCACACAGGATAGAGTTTATAGAGAGGCCAAGTTTACAGATATTATCCTCTAGTCTCTCTGTGGGTTAGACAAAGGCCATCACCATGATGTCATGCAATATAAAAAAATTGACGACAATGCAGATTTCCTTTAGATCCCAATCTGATGCAGGGAGCAGGTCTATAGAAGACCCTCAGGTGAACTATTCACACGACAATCCCTTTGAAACACATCTGTTGTATGCTCACTCAGTTATCAGGTTGTTATATTGTTTGCAAAAGTAGTAAAAATATTTGAATTGCTTTTGCTAAACAGAAGAATGCAGTTGGCATTCCATTAAAATTCAGGGTGCAAGGTGCTCTCACAACACAGGGGAGAGTTAGGTGGCAGTGTGTTGGGGTAGAAGAGCAGCGAAAGGGATTTGAGTTGGGCCTTCAAGGCCAGAAAATAGTTTGACAGAGATGGAGGGAGAGGACAAGATGGTGGAGTTGACAGCCCAAGAGGTCAGCGGTGGGGCAATTGATGGCGTTTTTTTTTTTACCACACCCCTGTGGAGTTGGTATAGTTGTGGAGAGCAGGGTTCTTTTGAATGTCTCACTCCTTTTCCTATCCCCCTCCTGTTCCTTTGCCTGGTGAGCTTTGCTTACCCCCTCTCCCTCCTCCCTCTTCTGGAAAATTCCTACTAATACTCAAGCGTCAACACAAGCATCTTAGCGTGTCCTCTCTAACATGAGTCATCTCTGACATTGTACCCGGACACACCTGCACTGCACTCGTCTCATGTGTGTCAACAATTTCCTTGGGCACCAGTCTCTCTTATCAGCCTGTTGGTGCTAGGAAGTAGGAACCTGAGGCTATCAGCCTTTGTATTTCTACCACCTAGCCCGGTGCCTGGCACAGTGCTGGTACTTAATAAACATTGATAAATAGTTTTTATATTTTTCTATGACAAGGTTTACATATCTTTTGTAGACTTTTTCCTCATTACCGTATATTTTTAGTTGTTACTCTATTGGTAATAAAATAATTTTTTTTTCATTTATTTGTTTATTTCAAAGTATTATGGGGGTACAAAAAATTTTGGTTACATGGATTGCTTTTATAATGCCCGAGTCATGGTTATAAGTGTGCCTGTCACCCAGATAGTTGTTCATTGCACCGTTAGGTAGGTTTTCATCTTTGCTTTCCTCCCTCTTCCCCCAGTTGATTCTGTTGAGTTTTACTTCTCCCTATGCACCCGTGTGCTCACAGCTTTTCTTCTAACATTCTTTAGATGCTAAACTTAGGATAATGGTCTCCAGTTGCATCTGAATTGTTGCAAAAGGCATTAAGTGATCCTTCTTCATGGCTGAGTGGTATTCCACGGTAAACCACATTTTGAATTTACTCCTGAACTGATGGGTATTTGGACTGACGCCACATCTTTCAATTTGTGAATTGTGCTGTCAGATGGTTTGGGGGCCTAAGTTTAAAATTCATTTTTTCCTTGGAGAATTGGCATTAGCAGAACCAGGCTTCTGGGGGAATTTGTGATCCCATATGTCTTTCAATTTTCTCCTCCTCTTTTTTCTTCTTCTTGCCACAAAGGTTTTGTAAACTATGACCTGAGTTATCTGTGACTGCAGTATTATATTTAGGAATTAATCAGGGAGTTTTTAAAAATACATCACATAAAGTCTTAACCTTAGACAGACATTTATTTCCACAAACTTCCTGTGTAGGATGGTTCTTTTTTTTTTTTTTTTTAACCAATGAGGTTTCAACTATGACTTTGTCAGTAGACTCTAAAATGGTGTCCTAACCTGCTTAGGTCTCAAGATTTGCCTCTCATCTTCCAGAGGAAAGGGCTTTTAAAATTCAAATTCCAATTTACCAGAAATTGGCAGATGACCCCATGGCAAATACTACTCTATGTTTGCTAACCTATAGTTTTAGCTTCCAAAGAATTCCCTTACATTTCTGCCAGCTCAACATACATTTGTGTGTGTGCGTGTGTGTGTACCCAGTACTTTTAGGAGTGCTATAGCAGGAAAAGATTTGTTACATATCTAGTCCACTTTTGACTTGAAACAGAAGACTTTACTTGGATTGATTTAACATTGTTTGGTATTGCATTATCCTAAATTTCACCTGATCAAGCCTTCCTCAAAGCCTCCAGTCATTTCCACTGCACTTAGAATGATGTCCAAAGTTCTCACCATGGCCTGTAAAGCCTGGCAAAACATGACTTCCTGCTACCTCTCCAATCTTATCTTCTCTTATTTTCTTGCTCGTTCATCCAAATGTGATCTATTGGGCCTTGTGTGTGGCCCAACAAGCATGGTTATACCACAGGATCTTGTACTTACCCTGCCATCTACCTGGAACTCTCTCTAGATATTCATATTCCCTGCACTCTCAATCTGCTTTGGTCTCTTGCTCAAACATCACTTCTTATAAGACATTTTCTACCTTTGGGAAAATGGTATCCTTATCATTCTCTATCCTCTCTCTCTGTTTTCTTTTCCTTCATGTTATGTGCCCGTTTGTCTATTTGTAAATGTAATCACACCATTAAAGCTTGTTGGTCTTCTTCACTGGTGCATTCCTAGTGCTTACAATAATAGTATTAGACATTATAGGTGCTCAAATATTGTTGAATACGTAGATGAATTTCAACACCATTTTAATTAAAAAATTGAGTTTTTCGCTCTTATTAAGGGAACTATTTTCTGGGGCATGTAGCTTTGAAACTAAGACCAAAACAATGAAACACATGGAATCATTTATTTTTATTAACAAGACAATTTAGTTTTTGCAAAATGTGCAATTCCTGACCAGCTGCTTAAAAATGAGGCAACTCATTTCCAAGCTGTTTCCTGCAAGCACATTTGATAGTGCTAAATATTTATTAAGTGCCAGTGTGCTAAATTAGGTGCTGGTGGAGAGTGACCACATTTCAGTCCAGCTAGTGTTTGGGTCCAGAGAGCATCAGGAGGAGAGACATGGCGTTGTCCTGGTCCCCTTCCTCAGAACTCTGGGGCTTCATTCCCCAGAGGGGGGATTTTAGAGAGAGTGAAATTATTATGTGTTAAGTATTGTAATGGTCCCAAGTGTTTCCCCAAATTTAGCTTTTCTTGTTGCAGAGATAATTTAAGGATTTAAGGTAGGAGGAGATCATCTCCTGGATTACTTTGTTGTGCCTGAAATGACTGGGTGCTTGTAAGTAGTAGGAAATTAAGAATTTCATGTTATAAGCAAGACATACATTCTTGAAAATGGGAATTTTGACTGGATCAGCTTACTAAGGCCTTGTTAAATATGTTCTTAGGACTGCGCTTTGACAATTGCTCTTCTACTTCCTGTGATTTCTCCAAGTGCTGACTCACCCTGGGCCTTAGTTGCCTGTAACTGGAGGTCATTGTCCCCATCTACACTGACATTTTTTTATACTCCATTAAAAAATGGAGTATTTAAGGAGCTATTTTTCCATAAATTCCCAATTACCTGCTGAACTTAGTAATTTCTCAACCATTTCTTAAAACACACACTGAGCCATGCTAAAATGTTTTAGCTAAAACTAGTGTTTTTGTATAATCCTTTGCTTCTTTGCAAATCCAGCTCTACCACCTGCCATTTAAAAATATATATTTAATTATTGTAGGTGCGTAATAGTTGTATATCTTCACAGGGTAGATGTGATGGTTTGATGTGGCATACAACATGAATTAATGAAATCAGGGGTATCCATCACCTCAGGCATGGAACATTAATTTGTGTTAAGAAGATTCTACTTCCACTTCTTTAGTTAAAGTGTACCCTAACTTATTATTCATTATAGTCACTTTGTTGTGCTATCAAATAGTGTTCATTCTATCTAACTATATTTTTGTACCCATTAACCATCCTTAGTTTACGTCCCCTACCCACTACCAGGCTCTGATAACCACCATTCTACTCTTTGTCTCCATGAGATCAATTTGTTTCTTAATATTTAGCTCTCACACGTGAGATTTGTCTTTCTATTATTGGCTTATTTCACTTAACATAATGTTCTCCAGTGCCATCCATGTTGTTGCAAATGACAGGATTTCATTCTTTTTTTTTTTTGCAGTTTTTGTCCAGGGCTGGGTTTGAACCCGCCACCTCCGGTATATGGGGCCAGTGCCCTAGTCCTTTGAGCCACAGGCGCTGCCCCAGGATTGCATTCTTTTTTATGGCTATACCATATTCTGTTGTGTGTATGTACCACGGTCTCTTCAGCCATTCATCTGTTGATGGACATTTAGGTTGATTCTGTATCTTTGCTACTGCAATGAACAGGGGAGTGGAGCTGTCTCTCTGATATACTAAATGCTCCTACTCTGCATATATACACAGTAGGGGGATTTCTGGGTCATATGGTAGCTGTAGTTTTAGCTTTTTGAGGAATCTCCATACTGTTTTTCATAGTGGTTGCACTGATGTACACTCCTACCAACAGTTTACAAGGGATCCCTTTTCCCCACGTTCTCATCAAGATTTGTTATTGCCTGTTGATGATATTTCATTGTAGTTTGGATTTGCATTTTTCTGATGATAAATGATGATGTTGAATATTTTTTCATATACCTATTAGCCATTTATATCTTCTTTTGAGAAATTTCTATATTCTTCGCCCTTTTTAAAATTGGATTCCCCCCATTGACTTGTTTACATATTTTATTTTTTTATTCTTTACATATTTTATTTATTAATCCTTTTTCCGATGGGTAGTTTAAAATATTTTCTCCCATCCTGTGGTTTGTCTCTTTACTTTATTGTTTCTTTTGCTGTGTAGAAGCTTTTTAGCTTGATGTGATCCCATTTGTCCAATTTTGCTGTGGTTGCCTGTGCTTTGGGGTATTACTCAAGAAGTCCTTGCCCAGAACAATGTCTTGAAGTGTTTCCATGATGATTTCTTCTAATAGTTTCATAGTGTCAGCTCTTAAAGTTTCTAATCCATTTTGAATTGATTTTGGGATATGGCAAGAGATAAGGGTCTATAGTTTTATTTTCCTGCATGTGGATAACCAGTTTTTCCAGTACCATTTACTGAAGAAACTGTCCTTTCCCCATTATCTGTTTTTGGCACTTCTGTTGACGTTTAGTACAGATGTGTGGATTTGTTTCTGGATTCTCTACTCTGCTTTTTGGTTTATATGTCTATTACCAATACCATGCTGTTTTGGTTACTACAGCTCTTTGTATAATTTGAAGTCAGGTGGTGTGATTCCTCTACTTTTGTTCTTTTTGCTTAGGTTGGCCTTGGCTATTGTGGGTCTTTTGTGGATCCATTTAAATTTTAGGATTATTTTTTCTATTTCTGTGAAGAATGTCATTGGTATTTTGTAGTGAATCTGTATATTTCTTTGGGTAGTATGAACATTTTAGCAATATTGATTCTTCTAATCCATGAATATGGAATATATTTCCATTCTTTGTGTCTTCTTGAATTTCTTTCATCAATGTTTTAAAGTTTTCATTATAGAATCTTTCACTTATTTGGTTAAATTTATTCCTGAGTATTTCATTTTACTTATAGATATTGCAAATGGGATTACTTTCTTGGTTTCCTTTTCTGATTGTTTGCTGGTGGCATGTTGAAGTGCTACTGATTTTTTTTCTGTTGATTTTGTATCCTGAAACTTTGCTAAACTTGTTTATCAGTTCTAATAGTTTTGGGGTGGAATCTTTAGGTTTCTCTAGACGTAAGATCATATTATCTGCCATCAGGAAAAATTTTTCTTTCTGCCCAATCTGGATGCCCTTTATTTCTTTCTCTTGCCTGATTACTCTAGCTAGAACTATCGTGTTCAATAGCAATGATGAAAATGGGCATCTTTGTCTTATTCCAGATCATATAGGAAAGGCTTCCAATTTTTCTCCATTCATTATGATATTAGCTGTGGGTCTGTCATATATGGATTTTATCATATTGAGATATGTTCCGTCTATACCTAGTTTTTTGAGAGTTGTTTTTTTTCAATCATGAAGGGATGCTGAAATTTATTGAATGGTTTTTCAACATCAGTTGAAATGATCATGTAGTTTTTGTCATTTGTTCTGTTGATATGATGTATCACATTGATTGACTTGCATATGTTGAATCATCCTTGCATCCTTGTGATGAATAATGTGTTGCTGAATTTGGTTTGCTAGTATTTTGTTGAGGATTTTTATATCTATTTTCTCAGAGATATTGGCCTACAGTTTTTTTTTTTGTGTTGTGTCTTTGTCTAGTTTTGGTATCAGGGTGATACAGGCCTTATAGAATGAGTTTGGGAGTATCTCCTCCTCTTTGATTTTTTGGAATAGTTTAAGTAAGATTGGTATTAGTTATTATTTGAATGCTTGGTAGAATTCAGCAGTGAACCCATCAGGTTCTGGCCACCTGCTGTCTTCATCAGCTACTGTGGATCAGCATTGCTCACCATGGCTAAAATGAATGGCAGAATGAGGCCATTTGTGTGGAGTGACAAACCCCAATGTAGAACCACACACAGCTCAGCAGGGCACAGTGGAGCACTCCCTGGCTGAGAAGTTGGGTTGTGTTATGTGCAAACTGCCTGGCTGGAGCTGTGGAGTACTGTCTCTGCTCCTGGCTTGAGGTTAAAAGTATAAGCTGTAAGTTATAATCTATATACCATAGTGGATCATTTTGTCTGTTCCTTTATGAAAATGTTGCAGAAACAGTATTATAAAGAACTGGTGCTATACAGGGTGGCTTCAAACAGAGTGAGCACATACTAGATAGAATTCTATAACACAACTGACCTTAGTTGTGGTCACATATACAAATGTGTACTATGGGTTTTATGGTTTATATAATGGAAAGATATGGGGCATAGCCTTCCCTATGAAATAACCTTCATAGGATATTTATACCATGTATACACATATATCAACCTATGTTATAGATGTGTATAAATTTTTCAAAAATCCAATTTAATAAAAGTTTACCGAGTACCCACTGTATGTCATACACTTTTCTGGATTACAAAAATGGATCAAGAATAGACTCTGGCTTGGTGCCTGTAGCTCAGCGGCTAGGGTGCCAGCCACATACACCAGGGCTGGCTGGTTCAAACCTAGCCCAAGCCTGCTAAACAACAATGACAACATTCATGTCCCAAAATACTCACGTCATTGTGCCATGTACAAAGGAAGGGCTCTCGCATGTGTTATGTTCATAAATGTATAATGACAGATATTAACTTAAAATAAATCTGGCCTCATTCTGGGGTTTAAATGTTCAGTTGTTTTTTTTTAATTTTGCTTTCAATTTCAACTGGCTTTCACTCATCTTAGTTCGAAGTTTTTTTTTCTTTTTTCTTTTCTTCCTTTAGCGATTCTCTTGCCCTTTGCCTCCCAAGTAGCCGGGACTGCAGGAGCCCGTCACAATGCCCAGCTTTTTCTGGTAGAGATGGGGTCTTATTCTGGCTCACTCCAGCTCAGGATGGTCTCGAACCTACAAGCTCAGGCAATCTACCCACTTGGGCCTCCCACAGTGCTAGGACTACAGGCCTGAGGCACCACGCCTGGGGCTGAAACATTGAGTATTGATGAAGCCTATCAGTGACTGTCAAATAGGAAGAAGGACCAAATTTAGAAGGCTTGGCTACTGCACAGTTACAAGCAGTTGTTTCTAGAAGTTCATTGTTTTTTCGTCGTATTTTCAACCAAGTTGAGAAGTTCCTTCTGTCCTTTTTGCTGAACTTGCAGATGGTTTTGTTTGTTTGATTGTGTCAAGGTTGAAGGCTGGTCAGTCATGCAGGCCTCCTAAAGGTTCTTTTCTGAGCATGTGGGAGGGATCTGGTGGACACGTGTGGGAGAAGGCATGGCTGAAACACAGGGGCCACTTTGGAGGAGTGGACAAAACTGTTCAATAATTTGCTTATGTTGGCTCTGCCTAAATGTTTCTCACACAAATGCAAATATTCTAATACTAAAACCTTACTGATGTAACTACTTGAACTTCAAGATAGTTTAGATACATGTCTCTTACATAATTGAAATAGATGAAGAGCTCAACCTGTCAAATTGTATAACAACTGGAGGCAAAAGGTTGTCCATAGCACCATTAGTATAACATGAAAAACTGAAAACAAGCTAATCATCTGTCAATAAAAGACTTTTTTTTTGAGACAGAGTCTTGATCACCACACTACAGTGCTATATCATCATAGCTCACAGCGACCTCAGACTCAAGGGCTCAAGCAATTCTCTTCCCTCAGCCTCCTGAGTAGCTGGGACTACAGGCACCCACCACAACACCCGGCTATTTTTAGAGACAGGCTCCCTCTAGCTTGGACTGGTCTCAAACCTGTGAGCTCAGGCAATCTGCCTGCCTTGACCTCCCAGAGTGCTAGGGTTACAGGTGTGCGCCACCACGCCCAGCCAATAGAAGACTTGTTAAAAGAGTTATCATATATCCTAACAATAAAATATTAGTAACTTGTTCAACAGTAATATGCTAAAGTGATACTATAAAGTGATATCTTTTTTAAGCGAAAAGTTTATTGCTTTAAAAACATTTAAAAAAATATTTATAGACTCACTGGATGTTGAAGTGAAAGTAGGTTGCAGAATGGTGTCTATGAGATAGGATCCTATAAAATAAAAGTAAAGCTATCAAATCATTAGCACTGGATATCTCTGTGGGATGGGACATAACATGCAGTGGGAAAAGAAGAAAATGTAGGATTTTACATTTTAATTTCTAAATATCTGTAATATTTAGTGTAGCTATCTATATCTATATATTTATATAGATATCTACATATCCATATGTAGATATGGGTATATACTCCAAGGAGTAAAAACATCTCAAATAAATTTGGGAGAATAATTTCTATAATGGCAGATACATGCAAATTAATTCAAACTACAAAACTTTGTTATTCTCAGTTTGACAGATTTTAAAGGAGAAGAAAACTACAATGCAGGACTGTATTATGAGTATTTGATACCTGTTGCCTTAGAACTCAGAGAACATTTCCTGGAAGAGGTCATTGCTCATGAACCACAAAACATATTTTCCCATGGTTCCATGGTTGTTGGACCTGGTAGGCAAGACTTAACTGTATGCTTGGAAGCCAAAGTATTAGGTAATTCTAAAAGGCCTTGGTTTCTATCTTATGAACTTATCTTTACTAGCAGAATTATGCTTTGACCATTTCTCCCTGAGCCAGATTTTGGATGGGCATAAACCACTAGTAGCTGGAACTCAAATCTGGCCTTGGTATGCAATCTTGACTATTTTAAGCTCTCTGATTCCCCATGTGCTTTTTATCAACCTTTCTCCATTCTGCAACTATTTGAGTTATCTGGTACATGATCAAAAATGCATTCCCAGCTGTATTGTACCAGTCAGTAGTGGGTGGTGGAGCCTTCCCATATCATTTCTTTTAAGCTTCAGTGCATGTATTTGTACTCTTCATCCTTTCTATCTTGAGTGGTCCCAAATTCCACAGGCTGCTCCGGTGTGGGGAGGTAGAGAGGGAAGGGGAAATGAAGGGAGGCGACGGCTGCCGAGCATTTGGGGTGTGTAATGTAACACTCAGTTGGTCACTGCTAATGAATTTAAACATTTGTTTACTGAGTAATTTATCTATGCCCCATTAGGAGGTTGTTAATGGTCATAGAGAGGAGTAATTGCTGTTTCTGTGATTAAGTTGAAATGAACGCAGATGTATAATTAACAAGACACGGTATTTATATGATATTTATAAGTCATATAAATAGATTTTTCCTTGAATGCTAACCAGAGGCACATGAATCATTCATGGTGTTTATGTGGCTGAATGAATGTTGATTCCTTAAGCAGAATTAGCAAGGAAGTTGATTCATGTGAAGAATACTGCCATTTCTATTTTCTGTTTATCAGAATAGATTGAATTAAAGAAAACCAAAAATATCCTTTGCAAGTTACATGAGTAGCATTCCCAGCCCCTGAAAGATACACACCCTGGTGCATGTTCATTCATTAATTCATGTGTGCATCCATCCATCCAATGTTAATTGCAAGTCATCTATGTGCCAGGCTCCACGTGCAAGGCTGAGGACACAGGGGTGAATGAGATAGACCCAGACTCTGTTCTTTAAGGTAGAACAGAAAAGCTATGGTGGATTATACCGTCAATACAAAATCACCCCAATAATTATACAATTACCAATGTGTCAAGTGTTCTGAAGGAAAAGAATAACTTATTTGAAAATGTGTAAGATGAGAACCTGACCTGACCTGGGAGGGTCAGGTGGCCTTGCCTGCAGAGTGGTACTTGAATGGAGAGCTGATGGATGATTGGTAGTGAACTGGGTAGAAGAAGGTGTGTGATTGATCAGTGGGTGAGTGTGTGTGTGGGATTGTGGTCTGAGTTATCCAACACTGAGGACTATGCAGATGAAGCTCTGGGGTAGGAGAGAAGACAACACAGTGTGAAGGAGTTGAAAAAATGACAGGTGGCTGGACCACAGAGAGATAGGGTCAAGTGATTCTGCATAGAACTAAGAAAAGCAGGACCCGGAACACACAGGGGATTGGAAGATGGACAACAAATACAATGAGACAACTTTGAAGAATGATGCCAATGACCCAATACACTCCCCTTCTCCTTTCCCTAACACATAATATACGTCAAAAAGGACGTATATGTCCAACAGACATTGGGGGAACTCAGATTATTTCAAACACCAGTCTAATAAAATTGTCACATATTCTTGTTCAGAATCCTGTGTACAATCACAGAAGAGCAAATCCCAAAGAGATTTTTTTAAAAAATAAAACATTTATTTTTGTGATCTGGTCATCACACAACTCCTTTATTTGGC
>NW_003852398.1:32466956-32485429 GCF_000181295.1 Otolemur garnettii | reverse complement strand
GGTGCTGGCGTTGCTTATCTTTATGTGCACCCACCCAAGAAAAGCCAACATGTTCCAGTCACAGGAGGAAGCCCGATGCGATGGAGCCCACCTATTGTTTATTTAGTCATTAGAGCTTCACAACTTGAACATGTCGCCTGAGACAGGAATCTGCCAGTCACAGCAGCCAGGATTCAATAGCCCACTGTACCCCAGGAAGGCACATCTTGGATGTAGAGACCAAAGACTTTCCAAAGCTTGTGAAAGAACCCTTTGTGAGCTCAGCCAGAAGATTCATGTCAAAGAAATGGAAATCCCAAATAAAACCCATCACAGGCCAAGCTTGGGAGGGCTGGCTAGCAAACAAATTCCGAACAAGGAGGATGAAGGGAAGAGGAAAATACATGCTCCATACCCATGCGTGAAAATAATCTCCTCGGCTATAACTTTTCAAATCAGGATCTTAAAACAGTAGGTGTTTGTGGACAAGATGAAGGAAATTTTATTTGTAATTGGTGGAATAATAGTATCTGCCTTTAGCAACTAATCTCAAGAAAATCACTTTCAGAGTCCAGAATAGAAGAACACTTAACTTGGAAATTGCTCTTTACAAATATTCATCAATCGGTCCATGAAAGTCTGCAAGATATGAAAGCTGTTTTAACCCAAGTAGGTAAGACAATTGATAGCTGGAAATATGTGTGTACCTAACTCTGTGCTAAGAGAAATGGGGTGTGTGTGTGTGTGTGTGTGTGTACACTTGCCTGCTGGTGGGTAGAGAATGCTACGTTCATTCAGGTGCAGGAAAAAGCTTTTTAGTTTTTGTCCTGACCAGTTAATTTTTTCTGAGTGGATGAAACTGTTGTGGTGTCATGGAAACCGAGCCATGGAAATGTATAGAAATATCAGGAGATTAAGGCTGGAGTGTTGAAGAAAACATCATAGAGAGACTGCTACCACCCGACTCCCATAGATGCTATAAAAATAGCCTCTTTTATCTTCCTATTCTCAGTGCGAAAATCTCACTATTGGGAAAATCATGCTTGCTATTCTGCAGCTTTTCAGTACAGATAACTAATACCTAACTTGGAAAACACTCACTCATCTTAAATTGAATTGAATTGAATCAGATGTTCAATGTGGAGAACTGAGGAAGTGAAGCTCCCCTCTACATCCACGCCTCCCTCCAGCCTCCACATCTAGTACATCCGCGAGCCCCATTCATTTTATGTCATAACTGTATCTTTACCTTTACCCCAAGCTACAATGCTTGTCACCCTCCCCTTCCCCCATCGAAATCCCTTCCTAGCTACTTTTATGGCACTCTCTGCTTTTATTTTCTTTCTTTTTTTTTTTTGCCAACTGATTTTATTTTTATATCACTCACCACACTTCAAGTTCATTTATATGAGTACCAACATCACTCGTTTGTTTTATCCATTCATTCACTTATTTATCCAACAAATATTTACTGGGGGCCTCGTCTGGACCAGACACTGTTCTAGCCACTACTTATACTGTGGGGAAAAAAAAATAGATAAGGTCCCCACTCTCACGGAGCTGACATTTGAATGGGCACAGAGAGGCACGAGTGGATGAGCAGCTAATAAGAATAGTGCCTACTGTCTGGTGGGAAGGACAGACATTCAATTTTTTATCCCCTCAGTACCCACAGTGAACCTCAAATACAAATCAGACTAAGTTAGAGTCCTGAAATCCTTCTGATGGCTTCCCATTACCCTCAATACAATTCAACCTCCAAACATACCCTAACCACACCACCATCTGTGGATGGTAGTATTTTGGCTTGAAAATATCATTAGGTGAACAAATAAGGTATCACGTCTACTTGGTGAGAAGCAAATAAACTCCTAAGAGAATGGGTGTCTTCCTTAAGGTCTTCGTTTTCAACGTCTGCCATGGTTGAGCTGCATTTTGTTCTATATCATTTTTCCTCCGTTTGTACTCAAGCAATTTTTAAAAATGTTGGTTTCCTTTTAATTTTCAGACCGTCTCCTGGAAAATTGCTATTTGCAAGTTATTTGACCTCTCTGAGCTTCAGTTTTCTCATCTATAAAATGGGGGTGGTTGTGTTTCATATCATACATTTGCTTTGGAGATTAAATGAACTAAAGGACACAAAAACTGCCACGAAATAAATGTTTAATTAGACGTTCTTCCCTTTGAGCAAATAAAACAGCACTCATCCTTTATTGCTGTAAATAAACAAACGGCACTGTCATGGAAATAAGAGAATGTCACTGAAACAAAAATAACGCAATTGTTTACTTCCCAGCAAGGTAATGGTTGGGGCAAGGAGGCATCGGCAGTGTGGGTCATTGGTAACCTGTCATGGTGACTGGGCAGACACCAAGCCTTGCTCCAAAGCAGGTATTTTTGTGCTGTTAACCTTCTCTGGGCTGGTGATTATGCAACATGTTTGTTCTCTGAGCACATGTTGTTCTCACGCGGCCAGCATGGTCACTAAAAATCCTACCTGCTTTAGAATCTTCCTATTTGTAAATACCAGGCAACGTCACCAAAAAGGCTTACAGGCTGGGAAGAGATGCTGAATGGATCCTGAGGTGCAGATGTATCTCCTTTTCATGTGGGGCTTACCCAGGGAAAGATGTCTTTATCTATCAGACCTGGACCTGGACGCAAGCTAGTGCTCACATTGACCCTTCACCCGGCTCTCTTGTGCACACCTGCTCTTCAAATGCTTTGATAACTTTATTGACTTTTTTCTGATGGAAAAAGTAAAATAGGATGGGGGACAAGGGGTGGATACTGAATACATAGCAAGAATGAAGAATAGAATGAAGATCACTAGTCACTCTACCCTCTCTCTACCTCCAAATAATTATATAATGTTGACAGGCATTTGGTTATAGCCGTGCAGATTTTTTTTCATTCCTCTATGGACATAATAAATCGTTAAAAGACTATGGACAAAGACTGCCTGGCTTACAGCTCAACTGGGCTGTTTGTTAGCTATGGAGCCTGAGAGAATTACTTTTAGTTTCTCTACCTCCAGTTTCTTCACCTATAAAATAGAAATATTCTTGGAATAGTGTGAGGATTAACAGTCAAATAGCAAGTGGTGGGGTCAGGGTAAAGAACTGACCCCGAGCCAGCATTTTTGCACATGTGGTTAAGATGGACAAGCAAATATGCGAAAATGCATTGTTGGTGGGGTCAGTTCCCGACCACCAGCCTTCAGTGTGCACCTGTTAATGTGATAAGACATCTAAAATAGAACAGTGCACTGCACATAGTAGGTGCTCAAAAATGCTACCTAGATATGTAATTATGTATAAAAATCAAATAGGAGCATGTAACTGTGTGACTTGGGAAAGACGAGAAGGATGTCTGCTGTTTAGAGCACATAGTAGGTAAACGGTAGACACTTGTGGAATGAGAGAGTGACCCAGTGAATGGGTGGATAAAGCAGGAATGAGCAGATAAATGAGGAGTGGGTTGATGCGGCACAAGTGCAGAGGAACCCAGTGGGAAACTTCTGACTGAGGAGAATCTTTGCGTCTTGGTGATTCTTCTAGAAATACAAGTAACACTTGCAACCTTCTTGGCAGGAAGAGTAGAAACTCCCGGAGTCCCTCTGGGATGGAGGGGGAGGAAGGGAGCCCAACCCTTCAGCTGGGTCCTCAACTGATGATGGAGCTCTGGGTCTCCTCTGGAGGCTCAAAGGTCACGCTGGCCTTTCTGAGGGAGGGGAAGGCTCCATCCCTGAGTCTGGCTCCTGTTTCCCTGTGTGCCTAGAAAGAGGCCCGTGATGTGCAGACACGCTAGAACCCTCCCCTGAGTTCTGGAACCCCATTGCCTGTTGTTTGCTTGTGAATATTTACAGCTTGCCCAGATGACAGAAATCCATCACCCCCCTTGAGGTCTCTGGAAATCTCTGTAGAACTTCTCCAAGCAAAACACCCCATCCTTCCTTCCAGCTCAGACCAGGGAATTGTTTCTAGCTGCTGAGCAATTTTCCCACATTCTCAGAGAAAGGCAAGGCTCTAGAAGGATCCAAACATTAGTATGTTCCATCGGGGGCTCGGAGAGGAGGTGTGAGGGGTGTGTGCCAGAGACACACAGCGGAGCCGGCGGCGGGTCTGCCTGAGCCTGGCGGGACGCAGGGTGGCTTCGCCCTCACCGCTCACGGCAGGGCCTGCTTTGCACGCTCGTTCAATGCCATTACATCCCTCTGTTCCAGTTCCAGGCAATCCAGTGAGTTGCAGCCACAGTCTTTCCCTGAGATCCAGTGCAAACCAACCGGCCTCTCCAACGTGGAGGCTGACGGCGTGTAAAGGACAAGGCGATTCACGGCATCCTCCTGTTGGGCCCAAGAGGCCGAGGGTAAATCTGCTGGGCCGACAGCAGAAATGGCCAGACGTCAGGGACACACACGCCTATCTTTTTCTTTCTTTCTTTTGTAAGAAACAGGATTTGAATCCAGTGTGTTCTACCTGACAGAGTACCAGGCCAGAACCCCCTGCTCTGCTCCTCTCTAGCCGCCTGGACCCAGCCAGGCCCCTTCAGCTTGTGGAGCCTCAGAGTCTGCGGCTGTGAAATGAGGCTCAGCCCGGGGCCCATCGGGACACGTGGGGACCGGGAGCAGCCACGTGGGGACCGGGAGCAGCCACGTGAGTCCCTGAGCACCGCGCTGGCTGCGCCTTCCGCTGGATAGAGGCCTTTCACCACCAATTAAGATGCCCGGTCCATATTATTTAGGGCTTTTAGTGCCGGCTCTCCCTCAAATACACTACTTACTTTTATTTATTTATTTTTTTAAGTAAAAGCATTTCTGAAGTAAAAAAAAATCTACACTGAACAGGGCGGAAACCATAAATGAGTGAGTAGCTTGATGAACTGTACGGAGCGAGTGCCACCACGGAACCCCCACCGACACGACAGGGCCACCGTGTGCCCCTGCTCATGCACGATTACCACTGCTCTGGCTTCTAGTACTATAGATTAATTTTTTAAATGAAATCATTGCCCTCATCACCACCCAAATAAAGACATAGAACATTTCCAGCAGCTGGGTTTGACCCCCATCCAAAGAGAACTGCTCATTTGATGACTTTTGTTTCTGAGTTTCTGCAGGTGGAACTATGGGGGTGAAATAGTGTGTGACCTCTGGGTTTGGCTTCTTGCACTCAACTATATGCTGGTCGTGCGGAGCAGACGCTCATTGCTGTGAAGTGTTGCATTGTATGAACATTCCATAATAGATTTGTCTATTTTATTTTTAATAAATACTTGTGTTTTCCCCAGACGTTTGCTATTACATACAATGCTGCTAGGAACATTATTGTACATGTCTTTTGGTGTGTGTCTATGTCCCTTTCTGTTCTATATATTTAAGTGTGAAATTGGCTATATCACAGGGTCCACATTTTTTGGTTTCAGTAGATAATCCCAAACGGTTTCAACATTGGACCAGTTTCCGTGACAGCGGTATACCAGAGTTCCAGCTGCACAGAGTCCCACCCTCTCTGTGGTGGCCTCAGAGCTTGTGAGGACAAGCCCCTTGTCACAAGTTAGGGTATGTATCCTCCTGGGTATGGAGTGGCAGCTCATTGTAGCTTTCATTTGCCTTTCCCTGATAAGTAAGATGCTTAGAGCTCTTTTATTGGCCATTTTCACATCCTGTTTTATAAATTGCCTTCTCAAGTCTTTTTGTCCGTTTTTCTATTGAATCATCTACATTTTTCTTACTGACTTAGGTAAGTTTTTAAAAAAATATTATGGATACATAATCCCGTGTTAGATAAACATATGAAAATACCCTTTTCCACTGTACAGTTGACTTGTTCATTCTCTTGACACTATTGTTTACTAAAGAGAAGTTTTACATTTTGATAGAGGTTAATTTATCATTATTTTTCATGTGGTTGGTACTTTTAATGTCCTGTTTAAGAAATCATTGCTTATCCTAGTGCCTTGAAGGTACATTCCTATATTTCCTTTTTTTCTAAAAGGTTATTGTTTACCTTTTCACATCTTCGGTGAAAAGGTAGGGAGTCACGATTCTTTTTTCTTTTCTTTTTCTCATATAAGAATCCAATTGACCTAGCTCCATTTGTTATAAAGGCCTACATTCCGCATTGGAGAGTAATCACGTTATTGTCAGAAATCTGGTGACCGTGTATGTGGGGGTCTTCTCTGGATTTTAATTCATCGGGTTGTCTGTTCCCTCGTCATCACTGCATTTTCTTAATTACTGTAGCTTTATGACAAACCTTAAGATTTGGTAGTGCAAGTATTCCAGATTTCCTCTTCTTTCAGGTGGTCCTCACTAACAACTTGCTAATTTTTATACATACCCCCAATACCCCTCTTGAGATTTCAATTTTGGCCTCATTGAACCTATGGACCAATTTTTCTTGGAAGAATATTAAGTCTTTTAATCAATGAACATGATAGAGCCCCTCTTTTATTTAAGTCCTCTCTAATTTTAAAGTAATGCTTTGTAGTCTTCTGTATAGAAGTCTAACATATACATCTTTCCCTAGATGCCTCCATTTTATGCTTATTTGATATTATTATACACGTTATTTAAAAAATTTCATTATGTGATTGTAATTGACATACAAAAATACAATTGGTTTTGTATATTGACCTTGAATCCGTTAATCTTACTAAATTTAGTTATTAATTTTAATATTTTATATGTAAATGTAAAAATTCTGTGCATACAATCAAATCATCTGCAAATAATAATATTTCAAGTGCAGTGTTGGGAGAAAAATTATTTACATTTCCAATTTCTGGAATAGACATGTCCCTTATTACAGCATTTATAACAAAACAAATGATTTTTACTACCTTAAAATATTTAACTTGTGATTTTCTAAAAACAGATCCATGTCCTCAAAGCAACACCTACTTCTTTTTATTTATTTAATTAATTAATTTTATTAAATCATAGCAGCGTACATTAATACTATTATGGGGTACAGTGTACTGTTTGTGTATACAATTTGAAATACTTTCATCCAACTGGTTAATGTAGCCTTCACGTCTTTTTCTTAGCTATTGTGTTAAGACATTTATATTCTGCATTTAGAGAGATTCACATGTACCCTTATAGGATGAACCATAGGCGTGATCCCACCAATCACTCTCTCTCCACCCACCCTTCTCCCTCCCCTCTCCTTCCTCTCCCCTCTCCCCATATTCCTGGGCTATAAATTAGTTTCATAGTAGGGCTGAGTACATTGGATATTCAGATTCCAAATGAACCCCCAAATTTCTTACATTGAAAGAATGTTTTTCTTTTTCTTTTTACCATGCTGGGGTAGAACCCAATCTTCAAGGGCTGATGTACTGAAAGAGTCATTACAAGTTTGCACATGCACCAGCAAGGAATCTGTCCACAGTGCAATGATTTCATACAAATTTTAATTGGTAAATATTTTTCAAAACATGTTATTTTCTGGCTCAGTGCCTGTAGCTCAGCGGCTAGGGCACCAGCAACATACACCTGAGCTGGCGGGTTTGAACCCAGCCTGGGCCTGCCAAACAACAATAACAATGGTAACTACAACCAAAAAATAGCTGAGTGTTGTGGTAGGCGCCTGTAGTCCCAGCTACCCGGGAGGCTGAGGCAAAAGAATTGCTTAAGCCCAAGAGTTTGAGGTTGCTGTAGGCTATAACTCCATGGCACTCTACCCAGAGGACACAGTGAGACTCTCTCTCTCAAAAAAAAAAGTTATTTTCTATCCAAATGTGAATGGATACTTTGTTCAATATAATCATTAGTCTCAACTGAGGTTCTAGAATTTAGAGATGGGATGGCAAATACATGACATATGGGCCCCGTGGCCATCTCCTGGGATCATGGAAGACATTGCTAATCAATCATGACATTCTCTACCATATGGCCCAGAAGTGGCCTCAGAATCCTTCTCAATTTAGAGCCCTAGCTATCAATATCACCAATTAATTAGATTTGTCACATAAAATGAAACCTATTTGCCACTGTTAACTTAGAATTTCTGGCTGCGTTTACCTCCACTATATATCCTTAAAGCTCCTAGACTCTTTCTGCTTCTAACATAATCATCCCAAAATTTTCTCTGAGTTGTCTACATCATGTGAGCTGTGATTGAATCATACTGCATTTAAAGTGGTATCAAAGAAGAAGACTGGCTGGCTGCCTCCGGCAGGCCTATTTGGGTAGGCAATTCCTTAGTGAGGTAATCTCAGGACAGGACCTAGACAACACCTTTGCAGCTTATAAAGCTTCATTCAATCAGCTGTCCCTGAGTTTATCAAGCTCCCGGGCACTGACTCATAAGGAAACTAACAAGAGAAAGATTAATAAATCAGAATGCCAATTGCCTGATTTGTACCAGAGGCATAAAACTTTCCAAAGGGTAGAAACTGGTTTTCACTACCCAAGAGATTCACTCTCCTGCATAGAGCTATCTGCAGAACTGAATTAGCAATTGGAGGTTTAGTGGTTCAGAGCATAGTCTGGAATAGGAGCTCAGAATCCAGGTCATCTCAGGTCAGTTGCCTTCCACTTGTAAATTATAGTTTTCCCATTTTTATATTGGGGGAGGGCTAACAGTAATTACTTCTGAGGATTCAGGGCACTAATGCATACACACCACTTATCAGCTTAGAATCAGGCACATAGCAAGCAGCCAATAAATGTTAAATTATTATATAGACTCAGCACAAAGAGATTTGGATACTTCTAAGGAATGTTTTGTCCAGACTATGAAAAAATCTTTGAACGCCCTGCTTCTTAGATGTCAGAATCATCAGGTTTTGTCACTTTCAAAATATCTGTCACTTTCTGTCAGATAGTTTTGAATGAATACTAACAAATTCATAAACACCCGATCTCTGTTCTTTGGATTTAATGCCCATGTCCATCATCTTCTAAAACTATTTGCTATCATTAGATAAAATAAAAGGACTAGGTTCTTGCATTTATATTGGTCATGTTTTAACTCTGAGGATAGCAGCTGGTCATCTTGCTTAGGTGACAGACTAACAGAGAATTTGACAAGCCTCGGGATAGGCCAGGAGGGGCACCAAGGTGCAGGTGTACGCATTTTTGTTGTAATTTTATTGAGAGGAGATGACGAGGAAGATGTAAATACCCACTGAGTGGCTCCTGTATGCCACAAGCACGTCACACATGCTATCTTACTTCATTTTCATAACAACCCTGTAACCTTGATATTTTTATCCATACTTTGTGGATGGTGTGTAGAAGGTAAAATCACTAGCCCATGCCCTCCCCACCCATGCTCCCTCCACGTCACCTTCCTTACTGGCTACTCTTAGCTGAATCTTCAGAGGTTGGGATTTCTATTGACCTCATCTCAAAGATCATAGTTTGAAGATTAGCGTGATCACTAAATCTTTGTCCACTGATACAAAGGTGAGGAGACAGAGACCTGTGAGGAGGTCCAGAACAATGATACCCAACAGGAAAGGAGATATTTAAAACAGCGGCTCTCAGACTTGAGTGTGCATCAGATTCATGCAGACGACTGGCCATGTTTTGCTGGGCCTCACCTGAGAGAGAGGAAGAGGGTGGGCAGGGGAGATGGGGAGGGTCTGGGGTGGGGCCCAGAATTTGCACTGCTGACAAATTCACAGCAGATGCTGATATTACTGGTCCTGAGGTTATACTTGGAGAAACGCTGGCTGATTTAAACAGGAGACTGAAAGAAACAGGAAGAAACCAGAATGGGCAAGACAGTGAGAGCGCTGCCCTCCTACAGCCCCACATCCTGTGTCTTACGGGATCCATGCTCTGGCCTGTCATGTCCCTCACCACTCCAATGTGCCTGCTGATTCTGAGCGCTGGATCTGTGGCTGGCCAGGGCATGGGCAAGGAGGGCCAAGCGGTGGAGAAGGAGTGAGGCAGCTATGAACTGGATGAGTCAGACAGCAGCTCTTTTCCCTGCCAGCATCCAGGTCACCCTTTCCAGAGAGAGAATAGACTCTGGTATGGTCCTTGGCAGGGAGGGGTGGATAAGATTAGAGCCACAGCAGGTGGCAGGCCCTCTTGGAATTTCTAAGGTGAGGGGTGTGGACAGTGAGGCCTCCAAGAGGGAAGGCTCAGCCCACAGAATTGGCTCTTGAATCACTCACTTATGTTTCTGCTCTGATATTTTAAGCCAGTCAAGCCAAAATTTTCCTATCAAACAGCTCCCCATGCACCTCTCTACCGTCACCTGATTGCAAAACAGAAGAAAAACTGAAGAGGAGGCTCTTTGGACCCTTGTCCTGGTAGACTTGGAAACTCACCTGGGGAAAGGGAGCCTGAGAATGTTAAGCCATTTGCTACTAGCTAACCACTATTGGACTTCAGGTCTGGAATTCGGTTTAAAGTAGATAGAGAAAAATATTTCCTTCTTAACAGATTGTCCTTGGGCAAAGAAGAATGTCAACAAACCTAAGAAAAAAGCTTTATCTGCAGTTATCTGCCTCTGCAGAGGTGTTTGTTTTTATATCTTTCTGGCTTCATATGTTGCTTTAGGTGAAAATAATAGTGATTAATTTCAGGCATTGTTGGCTTTTACTGAGCAATAGGTTTAAAAGATTCCTGAGAGGCCTATTTTCCTGTCCTTGAAAGACAGGTATTAAGTTAGCTGGTTCTAGTCATTTTGAGAGGCAAGGAGAGGTTAATTTATGTCCTGCAAGCATTTCTTGAGCACCTACCGTGTGCCAGGCACTGTGTAAAGAGCACTGGACCCAGTGGGTTAAGACTTGGTTGGAGTCCTGCCCAGCTCTGTGGCTTCCTAGCTGTGTGCCGCTCTGCTTTTCAGAGCTTAAATTCCATCTGTTAAATGGGAATGCACACAGCACATGGGGTTGCTACAAAAGGTTTGAGAATCCTAAAAAGCTGTGCAAGTACCAGGTGCCATTCTCTTGTTGCTGAGCTGCCTTCTCTTGGCATTATTCACAAGGACATTACTGTGTGGCCTGGGGTTAGCCCAGTGCTTGGCACAGAGGGGGTGCTCAGGAGCCATTTGTGGAGGGAGGAAGGGCAGTCTCAGGAGCAGATCCTTGGCACCTGTGTTTTGGGTTCAGGTTTTCCCAGAGGGCAGTGAACTGCCGGGGTCAGGCAAGAGCTGACCTGTGGCCATGGTCCTTCATTCTGGGTCAGGCTGGGCACTAGCCCATGTTCTCTTGCCTACTGACCACTGATTCTGGAAGGAGGATTTTGTTTCTGAGCTGAAGTTCCCTCTGAAAAACAGACACAGTTCCTCTACTCGACCCACTTCACTGGGCTGTTCTGAGGATCAGAATTGACTAGATAGTAGCTGTGCCTTGAAAATTGTGAAGTGCAGTAGAGAAAAGCTATTCACCTCTATTTTTATGTACACCCATCTAACACTAAACTTCCCAGCAAAAGGCTTAAAGAGGGTCATTTTTATATGGAAGGCTTGTTAGAATTCTGCTTTCTCATGAACTTGGGGAACTACTGTGGAAAGTTAAGAACTTTACAACAAAGACATTTGCACAAGAATGTTTATTACAGCCCAATTCATAATTGCTGCATAGTGCCCATAGACCTGTGAATGGATTAACAAATTGTGGTATATGTACATCATGGAATATTATGCAGCCATAACAAAGACAGAGATTTTACCTCTTTTATGTTTACATGGATGGAACTGGATCATATTCTTCTTAGTAAAGTATCTCAAGAGTGGAAAAAAGTACCCAATGTACTCAATATTATTATGAAATCAATATATAATCACCCACACTTTCATATGAAAGATAAATCACAATTATAGCCCAGAAAGAAGGAGAGAAGAGGAGGGTGAGGGAAGGGAGAGGGATGGGTGGCAGGAGGGCAATCAGTGGGACCTCACCTACTGTGCATATTGTAAGGGTACATGTCAAATATATTAATAGTAGGGTATAAATGTCTAAACACAACAAATAAGTGAGGTGAACACTATGTTAACCAGTTGGATGTAAACATTCCAAATGGTATATACAATCAGCACATTGTGTCCCATAAATGCAGTCATGTACACAGTTCTGATCTAATAAAAAAATAAAACAAGGTAAAAAAAAAAAAAGCACCTTTATGAGAACCTTTAGCAAGAAGTCCACAATACAAACAATGGGGAAAAGAGGTGAATAAGAATATTGTAAAAGGGGGAGAAGGGAAATGCCCACCAAAGGTGAATATGAATATTGTAAGAGGCAGAGAAAAGAACTACCGACCAATAGGCAGCAAGGAGGTCAGGGGGGAGAACGGGTGAAGGGCGGTCAGTGGGCCACGGAGGATGGAAGCTGATTAGAGCAAGACCCACTGATGGAGCCGCAGACTGACCCCTGGTCAGAATGGGTGAAGGGTGGTCAGTGGGCCACAGAGGATGGGAGCTGATTAGAGCAAGACCCACTGATGGAGCCGCAGACTGACCCCTGGTCAGAATGGGTGAAGGGCGGTCAGTGGGCCATGGAGGATGAGAGCTGATTAGAGCAAGACCCACTGATGGAGCTGCAGACTGACCCCTGGTCAGAACGAGTGAAGGGTGGTCAGTGGGCCATGGAGGATGAGAGCTGATTAGAGCAAGACCCACTGATGGAGCCGTGGACTGACCCCTGGTCAGACTGACTGGTGTGGCCGGGCCACACAGGTCCAGGTTCTCCCCCCTTTCTTCAGTGCTGGCATTTACAGGGCAAAGCTCCTTGCTCTGCTAACTGCAACCTGAACCAAGTCTGGCCGCCTCCACAGGAGGTCACTCTCCAGATATCTGTAGGGGTCAGACCAGGTGTATAAACAAGCAAAATTTGCAGGGCAAAGAAAAAGGGAGTTCTGGGAACTGCGCAAAGTCAAAAACACACACCTGAGCTAAAGGCAGCAGCGGCTCCTGTTAATTAAATCCATCTTTTATTTGATTGAGTTTTTTCAGATAGTGAACTTTTGAAGGCAAGGAAGAAATCTAGATTTTTAAAGAGAAACTTCCTGATCTTAAATATTAGAAATACCATGTGCAGCCAATGAAATGTCTCCTTGATTTACTTGTTTGCCCTCTCTGGATTAAAGCCTCATATGTCTCTCAACCTCACTTTTATTAATTTGTGTGAATTTCTCATAGGAACTAGAAGCACAAACCCTATGTTCTCACTGTTTTAGAGCACCCTGGCCTGGTCCCTCTGAGGGTAGCTGCTGGGCATGTGTTGGGACCGGCCATAAGGTGCAGTGATTCTGAGTGCGGGCTCTCGACTTAGACCGCCCTGGGCTGGAATCCCTGCTTTCGCTGTTCCCAGCTGCATGATCCTGAATCAAACGTTTAGCCTTTCTGAGCCCTGGGTTTCTCATCTGACAAGGAGTTAATTATACTTTGTTCTTTAAAGGGGGTATTGTGAGGATTAAGTGAAATATAGATAAACCACTTGTGGCCATGCCAAGCACAAGGCAAACATGGAATAAATGTAAATATTCTCATTGTCGTTAACAGCTGTTGGGTAGTTACTTCTAAAAGCATTTTCATTTAATCTCCCTCAACATTCATCTTGAAAGCAGCAATTCTCTCTCCAGCTTCTAGTATATATTCCCGAGTCCTGCGCCCAGTGCAGGTATTCAAAGCTGGATGATGAAGTTTGCCACCATCACCATTGATGTTGTCACTGTGTTCGTCCCCATTCCTGTCACCATATCATTTACCAGGCACCATTATGTCCCAGTTCCTGCATTGGGTTCACATCTGCTCTGTTCATGTTCTCAGGCAGCCCTGTGAGCTAGGAGTCATTCCCTTCTCTCCCCACTGATGAATGAGGATGACGAGGACCTAGCCCAAGGCCACCACTAAGGAACATCAGAGACAGAGTTCAGCCCCCGACCTCCTGAGCACAGGCCTGCATTGTCTCCCTCACACTGTGCTCCCGAGTGATCTGGGAGATGGAGGCGGTGGACATTATAGATTATGCAACTGGTCTTGGCTCGCTTGGCATTCTGAGGTGTGCGTCCCATTGCATTTTGGTACATTGCTGTCATTTTGTCTTTTTCAGATGGCTGATAGCAGTTTATTTATAACTGAGAACTGACAGTCTGTTTACCCAAATAGCTCTTTGAAAGGTTCCAATTATGGTTCTGCCACAACTCTGAAGGGTAGTGATGGAAAGCCAAAGCCAGGTTATCTGTGCTGCCCGCTTCGCCAGGAAACACAGCATTGTGCCGATCTTCAAAAGTTCTTGGCGGGGGCAGAGATACCCAGGCCCCGAGAGGTCAATATAAACACGACCTCGAGAGTGGATGCTGGCCACCTTCCAGTTGTGTCCAATGTTGTGGTTAATTCTTCCAGGCAGGCCAATGTGTCACAGATATAGCTAGGAAGTCCTTGTGTGACTTCAGACAGGTGGGTTTCTTCCTAGCCCTAACTGACAATCCCAGCCGTGTGTATGCGGCTTCCTTCTCCCTCTGCCCCATCTCCAGGATAAGCGAGTTAAGCCCCAGAGGCCTTTCTGTCTGTCCACAGGATGGGCAGCTACTGGGAGCAAGGCCCTCTGCCAAACTCCAGAGCTACACCAGAGAGACGGGATTCAGAATCCTCATCATGTTGGAGGAAGCAATGAGACCAAACTTGTTAATTTGCAAACTGGGTGTCTGGCTGCCCTTTGTTCCAGTGTCACTCTGCACTTTTGAGTGAGCCTGCATGGAAGTGGAAGAACTGAATCAGCAGAGGCAGCGTAGCACAGAGAAGCTTATCAGCGACTGTCTGCCACAGACTTGCTATGTGAGCTTGGGCTTGCTGCTTCGTCTCAAGTCACATCATCTGGGCTCACTTCCCAGCCTAACCACACACTAACTGTGTGACTCGAGCCATCTGGTAAATTCCTCTGGGCCTCGGTTTTATTGTCTGCAAAATGGGGATAATAGTAACTTTCTCACAGAGTTTTGTAAGAATTTTAAATAAGATAAATGTGTATAAAATGCTTAACACTGTGTCTGGCACATAGTTGGTGCTGAATAAATGTTGGCTGTAAAAATAATATTAAAATTTTGTAAGTGTTAGTAATTGTATTATTGGGGGTTTCAGGCCTCAGCGCTCAGTCTTGCTCTCTTTAATAGCTATGCTCACTCTGTAGATGACCTCATTCTCTCATGACTTTAAATACCATTGCCAAATTTGTACCTCAGGTGTCCACTCCTCTCCCGAGCTTCCTCACACACACGTTATGTGGATCTATGAATGTAGCTGTCTATATCTATTTTTGTATGTTTTTTTAAAAGATTTATTAAATCATAGCTGTGTACATTAATGCAATCATGGGGTACAGTGTGGTGTTTTCATATACATTTTGAAATACTCTCATCAAACTGGTTAACGTAGCCTTCATGTCATTTTCTTAGTTATTGAGTTAAGACATTCATACCCTGCTTTTATTTTTGTACGTTTTTTTGCATAGAAAGTTCATAGGCCTTTAAAACCCTACACGTCCCTCACTCATTCCTGTTTATTCCCCTGCTCCACTCAACCTTCTCCTTTCTCAGCTTGGTGATGTCGGCTCCATCTTTTCCTGACCCTCAAGCCCGAGGTGTGGAGTCAGCCTTGACGCCTCGGTCTCATCTCCCTCCCTGTCTTCCCTCAGCAGATCCTGCTGCTCCGTGTTCAAATACATCCAGGATCTGCTGACTTTGCACCTCCTCCCTCGCCCCTGTGCTGGCCCAGCCCTCCCTCTTCTCCCTGGCCTGCCTGTGTCCGCCCTTGCCCCCTTCAGCACACTCTCCTGCAGTGGCCTGTTGAAACGTAAGTCAGGTCCTGTTGCTGCTCTGCTCAGGGACCCCCAGCACTTCCTACTACCCTGAGAGAGAAATGCCATTTTACAAAGCCTGCAAGGCTCCTCTTGCCTGAGCCCACTGGGCCCTCTCCTATCACCCAACCCTCTCCTGCTGAGCTGGGCACCAAGGATGCTCCCTCCAGGGCCTTTCCCT
This sequence comes from Otolemur garnettii, assembly GCF_000181295.1. NCBI lineage: Eukaryota > Metazoa > Chordata > Mammalia > Primates > Galagidae > Otolemur > Otolemur garnettii. The sequence continues at coordinate 32,469,504 of NW_003852398.1, read as the reverse complement.
TCCTATCCCTTTGGCCTGGAATGGTCTTGCCCTGGACGTCCACGTGGCTCAGCCCTCATCTCCCTCGGGTCTGGCTCACATGGTGCCAGAGAAGGTGTCCACGTATACCATGTAAGGACAGCCCCACCCTGTCCTCCTTTGCTCTCTCGCTCATTATCCCACCTTCCTTTGCTCCCGTAGCACGAATCCCCCTCTGACCTAGCCTACATTTTTGTTATTGCTGTTTACTGCCTCTCTCCCCTACTGGAACATAAGCTCCAGCACAGTAGGATTTTGTTTGTTTGTTTCATGCATTCTCATTGTCATAACAGTGCCTGGTGCCTAATGCTGTTGAATGAATATTGTCTCTTGTGAATGAATAAATGAAAGAAGGAAGGAATATTTGTCACCAGTTTCACTTTTCCTACCTTTAAAGAGCAGTGGCTGACTAGATGCTCTGTCAAACGTCCCTTGTAGCTTAAACATTTTATGACTCCACCAGGTCAGCTGAATTCTCATGCACTGGTCTCAGCATGCATCTCTGAGCAAGGCCAGATCACTCAGGAGCCTGAGTGCTTCTTCCCAGTAAAGTAAACCATTTGCCACCCTCTGCCAACATGCAAAGTCTCATGGACAGAATCACATTGCCTTTAAAATGACAGTCTTGAGTAAACGTCAAACCTGCTCACAAGTGCGGGCTAGTTTCCCACTGCCCTCTTTCCTGACCCATCCACCCCACACAATTCCTTGCCCCGCCGGAGGCTGATCTCTGATTGCTTCACCTGGGTTTCCTGGCCTTCCAGCTTCGTGGCTGGGTCTGGCCAATGGAAGCAGGAGATGAGAGGCAGGAACAGAGAGGGACTGGAGTGTGTTGTCCCCATCCCACTCTGTCTAACTGCTGCCATCTGGCCATAGTCTGAGAACCCAGCCCCAGCCCGACAGCCTTGCTTCTTAGCTCCAGCTCCCACAGGACTCTCTCACACTCTACTCTGCTTTCTTACTGGCTCAAGGGCTGGGAGGGTCATCTTACTGCTGTAGCACCTAACTAGAGTCCTCATGGCCTCATGACCTTGTCCATAATTCCTTCGTTAATGTCACTTCAGATAAACCCTGTGAGTGGCATCCTGTTCTCGGGCTACCCAGCAATGGCAGCAGACAGTGAATCTGTTTCTCTGTATGCTGACAGGCATAGGAGGTGGAATAGGTCAGGATTCCTGAGTGAACACTCGAGCCTGCATGTGTGTTGACCAGACCGTTGTTTAGAACTGGGCCTAGAGATCTCTCACAACCTGGGAGAGAAATGAGTGAGTTCTTTCTGGGGGAAACTGGGATGGATTAACAGGTAGTGGAAGTTCCACGGATACTTAACTGCAGAGTGGGGGTAGAAATAGCTGGCTGGATGTCAGTTAATTTTAACATTCTTACTGCCCAAAGGAAATGCTTTACTCATCCTCTGTATGGTGCAGGGAAGAAAACTCACTCTGCTTGCCTTTCTTTTAAATTCTTCACTTTCTCTTTATTCGGAACAGTGCTTCACATTCCTGAAGAAACAAACCTTAAATCCAGATTGCTGGGTGACAGGGTAGTGGCGGAGTGCCAGGAAACATATTATCATGTGTGCTAACCCTGTTTAAGAAAACAGATCATTTTAAACTCCAGCAAATTACATAAAAAATGAATTGAAGCATGACTCCGGGGCCCTAGCAGAGGGAATGTAAGATGAGACCATAATACAAACTGAGAGGAAAAAAAGGAGAGAAAATAAATATGTTGGGAGGGGCAAAAGAGTTGGAAAAAAAAAGCCACATTAATAATAAAGGAAAATATTTTCTTTACCTTTGCACTTTTGCTAGGGATAGACACATATCTCTGAAGATATATGTGTTTCAAAACAGAGTATTTTAGTTAATCTGAGCAATCTGGCCATCTCCGCAATGAAGAATGAGCTAGGCATCCCCATACTATGAAAGGCACTGAATTCGCAGGTGGGGAGCTGCTGACGGGCCAGGTTTTACACAGCGGAAGGCAGCAGTGATTTGTGTGTGTTTATTGCACCTTTGTAGGACGCTGAACATGTGCATTCTTCAAAGCAGGAAGATTAGAGCGCCCTGAATCGGGAGCGCTCTGACTCCTGCTAGATCCCCGGTTCTCAACCTGTGGGTCGCGACACCGTTGGGGGTCCAATGACCATTTCACAGGGGCCGCCCAAGGCCATCGGAAAACACACAATTCCCATTGTCTTAGGAACCCAGACGAGACACACTGCTACTCTATCCTCTCCAGGCGTGTCTGCTCACATACCAGTACCAGCATGGTGACATCATCCCGCCAACCCCATCACATACACCCAGTACAAATACAGCAACAAAAATAATTTTATGGTTGGGGGTCGCCACAACATGAGGTATTAAAGGGTCAGGGCCTTAGGAAGATTGAGAACCACTGTGCTAGACAGAGGAGAAGGGGGGCTGAGAACTGGGAGGAAGGCCTGGGGAGGGTGGACTCCCCTGCACAGCCAGATCCTCAGTTTGCTGATGCCCAGGCACTGCCAGAGCTCCAGATGCAGCTC
>NW_003852398.1:32464577-32465486 GCF_000181295.1 Otolemur garnettii | reverse complement strand
AGTAGCTGGGACTACAGGCGCCTGCCGCAATGCCTGGCTATTTTTTTCTTGCAGTTTGGCTGGGGCCGGGTTTGAACCCTGTACCCATCCAAACAACATGCACAAGAATGGCTGTAGCAGCTAAGAACTGGGAATAACTCAAATATGCTTCCCCAAGAGAATGGATAAGTGAACTGTGGCACATTCATACCATGGAGTACTGCACAGTGATGAAGCCAGGATGAGTCACAGCTACACACAACAACAGGGGCAAATCTCGTACACTGAGCAAAAGGCATCAGACCCGAAAGAGAGCATTAGATCTATCAAGAGGAGGCAAAACTCATCAGTGGTACTGGAAGCCGGTGATTAATTATCTTTAGGGAGGAAGGATTGACTTTGAGGGGACACCGAAGGCCCATCTGGGGGCAGGATATGTTCTCTGCCTTCATTTGGGTCATGGTTACCTGGGTGTGTTCATATGGGGAAGAGTCAAGTTCAGTGCTTAGGATCTGTTCTCTTTAATATGTGGGAGGGGCATCTCACTGAACAGGCAATTTCTGGAAAAATTATAATAAGTTCAAGTTTAAAATACGTAATTTTTAAATTACAAAAAAGGACAAAAGATACATACACACACACATATTGATATATATGTACAATTTCTAGGAGAGGGAACTGACCAGTGAAGATAAGATGGTCAACCTGACGAGTAATCAGGAAATTATAATTGAAAGAACAATTTCAGACATATCAGATAGGCAGATGTTTGAAAAGTATGATGATAACTATGTGAAGATGTGGGGAGAAGTTCTGCTGTGCTCTTGGTGAGTATGAAAACTGGTCTAAGCTCTGTGCTGAGTAATTGGCAATGCTGAGACGTGGAGCTGCACAGACATGCAGAGCCCCTGTGGGCAGCAATTCTCCTAG
>NW_003852398.1:32437610-32464549 GCF_000181295.1 Otolemur garnettii | reverse complement strand
TATAAAAGTATGTTATATACATGTATTTTATATATACATACATATGTATAGTCTAGAAAAAATCTCCACGTATCTAAAATGATCCAGGTACAAGGAGCTCATTGTAGCAGTCTCCATAATAGCAAACACTTAGAACCATGCTAAATGTCCATCATCACATACGTGGGCAAATAAACTATAGTTATTCAATTAACAGAATGCTTTTTAGCAGTTAAAGCAAATAATTCAGATCTCCCTATAGCCATGTGGATAAATTCCAAAACCATAATGTGGAGCAGAAAAGGCGAGCCGTAGGACGACAGGTACGCTGCCATTTACCAGTATGTCATGCTAGTCACGTCTGTACATGTGGAATACCCTCAAGAAGAGGGACTCACACCACTTGGAAACAGTGGTCACCTGTGAGGAAGTGCCGTCCAGATACAGGCAGGACAACAGCACGTCTGGGACACTTTTGTTCTTATTAAAAGATGAAGAGATCTGAGTCAAAGATGGAAAACTATTTACATTTGTTCAGTCTGGATGGTGGGTAAATGGATATTTGTCATAGTCTCCAGGATAAGAATATGGGGTTCAGGAGAGTGGTCCGAGCTGGAGGTAGAATAATGTGGTTATGAACATAAAGTTAAAGCCAGGAGGTCCATGAGACCACCCAGGGAGTAAGTGCAAAATGAATATTGCCTGATGGCGTCCCTGTCCCTGGGGCGCTCACCTGTGCAGAGGGGGAACAGGCACGGGAGGCTGAGTAAGAGAGCTGGGAGGCAGGGGCGAAACCAAGAGGGGGCAACGTGGGGTGACCCAGGGTCGAAGCTGAGGACTGACCGTGGAATTTAGTAACGTGGAGGCACTGGGGACCTTGACCAGGGCATTTTTGATGGGGTAGGAGAGTGGGGGACAGTTGGCTGGACTGGGTTTAGGAACTGGAGTCTCTGAGTATAGTTTTGAGTATTGAGAAGGGGAGCAAAGAAAGAGGGTATAACCATGGGTGGGAAGGAGTTGGAGCTTATTATTACAAGATAAAAGAAATTGCATCATGATTGTTTGCTGAGGGGAATGATCCAGGGAGGAGGGGGAAAGTTCTGATGATGTGGGAGGGGAGACAGAATTGCTCCAGAGCCATCAATGGTGAGACGGGACTGGCTCAAGAGTACAGGAGAGGAAGGAAGGCCTCAGGTGGGAGCTGTGGATGTGAGTGCTGCCCATCAGCTGAGGGAGAGGCACTGAGTCGCTATTACACTTCCCCGGGAGCCAGAGGTGCTTCTTTCCTCCTGTGTCCCTGCACCAGCAGCTGGAGCTTTCAGCATCTGTGGAGTAGATTCTTTACTTGATCTCACATTGCTTTTGCCAGTACCAAGTTTCCCTAAAGCATTCGGCTGTTTTTTTTTTTTTTTTTTTTTTTTTGGACAGGTAAATTCGCTCAGCAGGTTAGAATAGCAAAGCTCACTGGATAAAGGTACCTGTTTGATTTTCTTAGAAACCCAGGGCCGAATTATTCTTAAGATGGAATAGGTATGCACTAAAGCTCCCACCAGCAAAACAGTAAGAGGCAGATGCAGGGAGGGAGAAGAGAGAAAGAATTCCATTAAAGATATTCAGAATTTTGCCATCTGTAAAGCCACATGATGTTATTATGATTTCTGCGTGTATGTAAATTTTGTGTCTTATGGTTAGGCATTGTTTTGTCTTCAGTTGCAGAAGGGAGAGCAGCATAATCTGTCAATGCTTATGTTTTCTAAATATCCTAATCCAGCTCTTTTTAAACCGTTTTCCTCTGAGCAGACGAAATCTTGATCCCTGGCTAGAGATTATACTCCAACCACACAAACAGATCTCTTACGAGTGGCTGTCCCGGTGGGACTGCCAAAGAGCACCTGCAGCTCAGTTTAACCCATCGTCTCTCAGGGAATAATAGAGGAAAGGCACATCCTGCTGTCACAGGCCAGAGTCCCATCTCTCCACACGACAAAGGGCACGTGTTCTGTCTAAATAAAGCCTTTAATGAAATGCACTTGCCCCAAAGCCTTGTGCAACTCTAGCTCTGTCCCACATTGCTCCATAGGCAAATGGCATGTAAGTCCAGGGATGGGGCTATTCTTGCTGTTCACACAGGAAACGTCATTCTCAAGTCAACTCTCTCCAGGAAGTCACTTCCCTTAATCACATGTTCAAGCACATACAGTCTTTCTTCCGAATTATTTTCTTCAGAAAAGGGGGTAGTGACTGTGAGGTGTGGTCTTGTCTTTCTGTTACAGGTAGACTTTTGAGGAGATGGAAAGCAGGTATGGGAGAGAGAAGGGCAAATATCAGGATATTAACAGAAGGAGTAAGAACAGGGCAGACAGTCGGGCGGTGAGGGCAAAAGTTCAGCTCGCACCTGCTATGGGCTGCAACAGCGTAGATAAGAAGTACAGTTCCTGCTCTTGGGTAGCTTATGGTTTAGAGCGGAGGCTCTCAGCCTTTTGAGTCATGACTGATAGATAATACTTCATATGTCTAATCCACTCACATTATTAGTAAGAACACCTCTGGACTCTGACTATCGCAGATCTGATTCTCTGCAGAGCATGAGCGATTCCGAGCTCAGGAGCTACACACCCTCCCCTTCCTGCTCTTCCCTCTGCTGTGCACATTGCTGCGGAACTCTCTGTCTCTCCCCTCCCCCAGGGAGCAGTCGTCCTGTGTTTCAGGGGTGATCATGACCTGTCCCGAGCTGGAGGAGTAGCCTCTGACTGACTTAAACAAGCCAGTTATCCTATCTTTTTTGGTTCAGGGCAAGGCATGTGACCTATGTTTCTTTGGAGGGAAAACCAGGATTGTGGTTTGACAGTTGGGGGTGGAGGGGCAGGAAAGAGAAGCTCTTTCCCCTAATGTGCTGCATGTGGATGTGAAACCTGGAACTGCTGCTGCTGTTTTGCTGTCATGAGTGAAGTCAGCTTGAGATAAACCCACAGAGCCGAGAGAGTTGCAGATCAAAGGAGCCTAGAGCCACAGAGAAGTATGCCTGGAGTCCATATAACGCAGGCTGTGCTGTGCGTGTGTATCCAGGTGCATCTCTATCTCCTTACACATTTTGGTATCAGGAGCTAATACTGGAGCTGTTGGTCGTTTAACCCAGTCTGAGCCGGGTTTTGGGAACTTGCCACCCATAGTGCTGATCCATATAAACAGGGGTTCAACTCTGTGGCTAAGCACCTCCGGTTTAGAGGAAGTTTAAAAAAGTTACTAGTTTGACAAATGAAGTGGTCAACAATAATGATAATATAAAACCTGAAAGTGAGCAATAGCATTTAGAGAGATTTCCTTGGCTTAGGGAGTTGGTAGTGGTTGTGTGTGCAGCAAAGGAGACAGAAAATAGGAAAAGAAAAGGCTGGATAAGGAAATACTTCTCTTTCTTCATTGGCTTGAAAATATGTACAGTTACTAGAGAGGGTTTCTAAACACAAAGCTCTAAATTCAGAAACAGTAACCACAGCGGTATTGCTAGAAGAAAAGGCCCCTGTTGATATTAGGGGGTGGGTTTGGATAAGAAATGATAAAATATGGCTGGGCTAACAAATGAACTCACGTCCGAAGTTGCTTATATATTACAAAAATCTCAGAAGCCTGAAGTATTAAAGTAATTGGTAGGTGCAATAAATATTTGATCATCAACAGAAAAACAAGTGTTTCAGATAGCTAGTTGGTGTGAATGTAGACTATTTAAGCCAGCATGTTAGAGCAGCCTCCAGAGACGGCAGTGGCCAGGAATCCATCATTTTTGCTGATGCAAATAAAATAAAAAGACCATTTTTTTTGCTATGTCCTTTGACTCTGATGTCTGTGTCTTCATTTTAAGATTGTTTCTCCTCCCTCCCTCTCTGTTCTCCCTGTTTAATTTTTTTCTTCCTTTTTCTTGTGTGTTGACACTGACATTTGTGTACAGATCTTCTTTTATGTTGAGATCATTCATGCTGGTGGCTTCAGAGGTAGTCTATGCGAGTTCAGTGCGAGTGGTTATAGGCAGTTCCTTGAACTTGACTGCATTTAGGAGATTTTGAATACTTCCTGGAAATTGCCTGAGTCAGCTTGCAACCCAATGATAAAACATATCCTGTAAGTCCTGAGTGCTACATGTGGGCAGAGAAAAGACAAAGCAATTTCCCAGCTGTTTCAATAAAGAGCACAGGGCTCCCTTCAGGGGGTTCTTCTGTGTAGGAAAGCAAGTTAAGGCAGGATGGAGTGGGCAGGCAGCTCGCAGGATGTCTGGCAAATTAAATGGGAAAGAGGGCGGTGTGGTGGCAGGAAGGCTGTGAGGTCTAAGAGGACAGATTCTGGGAAAGAGGGAAGGCTCGAGTTAAGCCAGAAACACCTCTAACTTTCCTTTTTCCTAACACAATTTTGGTAGTATGTAAGACAGCTTCAGGAAAAGGAAAGGGGGAAGTGTATTTGGAAAACTCAAAATGTGGCATTTCTGTCTCAAAAGTCCTGTATTTTATCTTGCAGCTCTCTGACTAGAGATGGGCAATGTTACCCACGTTAGGTGTGTGGGCTTAGAAACAAAATACTTTCTCTGTCAGGCTCCAGACGCTCAGATTCCTAGGGTCTGGCAAGACTAGTTACCTTGAATCTGTCCACTTCATGCTAGGCTTTACCAAGTGTCACAAGGCGTTGTCAGGGAACTGACATGCCTTCCTTTCCACCCTCCCACCCTTCATTTAAACAGTGGCCAGAGAATGGGGATAAGTGTCAGACACTGTGATAGGCATTGGGACGGCCAAGATAACCAAGGCATGTTCCTACCCCAGAGGAGGGCTCTCGTTGAGAAGCCTGAACAGGAATAGGTAAGTTATGGTAGGGAAAGCTGAGCCTCGCGAAGAATCCAGAGCTGTGAGAGCCGACTCCTGGGCGGAGCTCCCTGGCAGGGGCTGTTGATGCCTTTCCAGTTAAGATGGGATGGGGGCAGCTCACCACATGCCTCCAGAGAGCCAGGTGCCAGCCTTTACCAGCTCTCAGGGAGTTCTTATACCAAGGATAACATTTCAGGTGGCAAAGAAATAATCTCATGCATTGGTTTGAGGAGCTCATGTTGCACAACTTCCACATTTTTTTTCGTAGCCTATAGGTTAGAGAGGAAATTGTCTTCCCCCCCTTTTTCTGGGGAGGGGATCATTGGCAGATTTTTTATAAAAATTAAAGATATATATAAGAATGCACATGGAGGGGAGGGAGGGAAGGAGGGAGAGGGGTGTGTGACATACCTCTTGGGGCTGAGGTGCTATTAATAGAGGGACTTCACCCAGCAAACGCAAGCAGTATAAACTGGCTCATTGTACCCTCAATGATTCCCCAACAATAAAACACACACACACACATCCTTGCACTCTGCAATTCTATTTCTAGGAATCTGTTCAGGTATATCCTGAAGAATGTACAAGTTTGTCCATTACAACATTGTTTGTAACAGTGAAAAACTATAAATAAGCTAGATGCCTAATTATAGGGAATTATTAAATAAATTATGGTATACTATGGAATACTATGCAGCAGTTTAAGAGAAAATGGTGCTCTAGAGCAGGCGTCCTCAAACTATGGCCCACGGGCCACATGCAGCCCGCCTAGGACATTTATCCGGCCCGCCGGGTGTTTTTGCTGCCACTGCCTGTCCCGCCTAGCAGCTGACTTATCCCAGGGCCCGCAGTCCGGCCCTCCAGCAGTCTGAGGGACAGTGAACTGGCCCCCTGTTTAAAAAGTTCGAGGACCCCTGCTCTAGAGGCTGAATGAAAAGGGAAAACAACATTGCAGAATAATTTATATAGTCTGATAACAAAGATTTTATGAGCAACACACATATCTATTATCTATACATCTATACCTATCTATCCACCTTCCTTCTTTTTAAAAATATAGTAAAAAGCACTGAAGGATATGCAAAAAACTGTTCACAACAGCTATAGGGGGGAGGGGAATAAGGCTGGGAGTGGGGAATAGGGGGTGGAGGGACATTAACTTATATTTTGTGGGTTGCTTTCTCACTGGGGAGTTTCCTAACATTGACTCTGTAATCAAATATCACTCTCGCAAAAACAGAAAGGTTACATTTTCCATTCCTACCATATCTGAAATGCTACCTTGGTCATAAGGCGGGAATATAAACTCCAGTGAAGTGGGGAACGGCCGGCAAATCTCAGCTGCATAGAAATGCCCTTTCACTTTTGGAACTTTCCCTTCAGGGAGAAGGCCTCAGAGTTGATTTTTAAAAGTCAAATGTGGGATTCTAGGGAGTGAATGAGCCACAGGGCAGTGCTTATGCGAGTGTGTGACACCTCTAGGCTGAGCATCCTGCCCTGCTCTGTGGTGCCACAGTGACAGTGTCAAAAGTGAAAAGTTGGGTTTTTTGAACTAGTTGCTTCAGCTGCCAAACAGGGCGATTCCTCCCCAGTACAGCTCCTTGACAACACCAGTCAAACCAGTTATACCAGTTATCATTCAGACGATGAGCCCAATTATTAGACTGACATGTCCCCTTTTCTACCTGTAGCCCCTTTCTTGGACAGATAAAACTGAAAATGTGCACAGATTTTCCTGCTATTAACTTAAATTGTTGCCTTCTCCTCTGTTCACTCTTTGAAGCTATTTCTTAGCAGGAACGTGGGGGCAGACCCTGGGACTTCTCGGTCCAAGAGACAGTATCAATCTAGTTTTCAGGGAGGCAGACAGGAAATCTAGACTTTGGGGTCTGACACACTCAGATCTGAGTCCTATCTTTGTCCCTCATTGGGTCTGTGACTATGGGCCAGTTCCTCAACCACTCTGGAGGAGTGATGAGGAGAATATTAATATTCTGTAATTCAATTGTCTGCTGTCAGGATTCAATGTGACTTATGAAGTGCCTAGCACTGTGCCAGCCAGCCATGTAACCCCTGCATTATTGTAAGCATATTCAAGAAAATGTTTTTCGTGTTTGTTTTCGAAACAGAATCCTTCTGAAATGATCATTTGGTCCAGAACTTTTCTTCTCAGTTGCCTTTTTAAATTCAGGGAAGGCCTCTCCTCTGGCTTAGGAAATGCCCTGGGTTTTAGGTCGAAGGGAAGTTTGGTTTTCAGGTAGAACAGGGCCCGTGTAGGGGTGTCCTAGTGGGATTCTGTTTCCTGTGGTGTATCCATGGCTTCAAAATATCTGGTAAATACTGAAAGCAAATGTCAGAGAGTGGGTAATTCCAGGGGAAGCAGGATGTCAGACTGTTTACTAGGGAGACACTCAGGTAGGCACTAACCGTGTGGGCTGATTCTTAAGGACAATTTCACTTTCTCTCTGTAGCGCTCCCAATTCTGCCATGGCAGGAAAAGATGGCAGTTCTGTGTGTTACAGCAAGATTACCTACTTCTTGGCCCTCTCTAGAAGGACAGATTAAAAAAGGGCAGGTATAAAAAGCATATTTAGCTTCTTGTATCTGGAAGATTGACCTGGGGTGCAGGGAAGAGCAGCCTGTAGGAAAAGGCTGACTTACAGTGCTGCATGTATCAGGGAGGGGGTGATGAGGGGATTGTGAATGCAGCTGTCGTCCCAGAGAACTGAGCTCTCATATGTTACTCTCCAGTCATTTGGCTGGGCCACCATCAAGACGAGCAGAATTCTTGCAAGATCATTCCCAGAGTTGCTTGGCCGGGTTGATGAAGGAGGGAGGGAACCTGAAGGAAGGTGGCCCAAAGGAAGGCCAGTGCTGAGGAACTGGATTTGAATCTACTCTGTCCGATTTCAGAGTCTGAACCTCTGCGGTAATGCACGGCCACACGAATCCATCTCAGTGTACCAGCCAGGTGACCTCGGACAAGTGGCTCAACCTCTCTGCCGCCTCCATTCCCTCATCTATGAAAATGGGCATAAGAAGAGATGATCCCTCAGAAGTGAGTTGTGTGCTTATAGCACAATGCTTGGCACATAGGAAGTGCTCACACATTGTTATTTATTATTGTCTCGGATCCCTACAAAAGCATCAACAGGTAGGATTATTGCCATTTCTCAGGGAGGAGACTGAGGCTCAATGTTGTTAAGAAGATTTACTCCGAAGAGAAAGCCAGTTAGTGGCAGAGCTAAGGCCTCTGGCCTGATGTGATCAAGTTAGTTCCTCTGTCCCAGTGATAAAGCTTTCCCCGGGGTAGAGGGAAGAAGCTGAGTATTAGTAGATGGTAAGAGAAATGGAACTGGACAGATGAAGTGTTCCTTTTCCTTTTTATCCAGAAGTGGGCTTGTTATGTGCCCTTTCAGTACACCAGGCCCATCCCAGCTCCCAGGATACCAGCCATGTGAACACAATAATTGCAGTACGTGACAGTTGTTGCACACAACCTGTCCAGGTGGCCAGCTGTGAAGGCAGGTCCTCTTAGGCCAGGATGAGATGCTCAAATTTAGTCTGAAAGCTACATGGGGTTTGTGAGTGTGGAGGGATGATGTGTGGGTGGAACCAGTGGTTCTCAACCTTCCTAATGTCACAACCCTTTAATACAGTTTCTTATGTTGTGGTAACCCCCAACCATAAAATTATTTTCATTGTGCAGCATCAGACCCTCGGGCAACTCATTTGCAGGTGTTAGTTATGAAGAAAGAGCCCAAGCCCATGGCAATCCTTAAACATGCAGTCATTGCCTAAGAATCCCCTCACCTGTCATGTACCTTCTCAATAAAAGGCTACTGGGGAGGTTGCTCGGGACTACCCTGTATTCAAGGTTAGTCTACCTCTTGCAAGCTTGTACTTCTTTTTGTGTGTGTGTTAGTAATTATTTTTTTATTTTATTTATTTATGTTTTTATTAGCTCATAGCTGTGTACATTGATACTGTCATGGGGTATAGTATGCTATTTTTATATACAATTTGAAATATTCTCATCAAACTGGTTAACATAGCCTTCATGTCATTTTCTTAGTTATTGTGTTAAGACATTTATATTCTTCATTTAGACAGATTCATATGTACCCTCAAAAGATAAACCATAGACGTGATCCCACCAATTGCCCTCCCTCCACCCATTTTCTCCTTCCCTTTCCCTCCCAAGCTTGTACTTCTAATATGCATCACCCCTGGTTTCTTCATGCAGCGACTGAGACCAGGGCCATAGGGGTTGTGACATAGATCACCCTGGTGGCTGAATATAATTTTAAGGGTTCTACAAAGTGGAGGAGGAGACAGAAGATGAGTGAGAGTTAGAGATTTGGAGATGCCGAACAGCTGGCTATAAGGATGGAGGAAGGGGACACAAGCCAAGGAATGCCAGCAGCCTCTTGAAGCTGGAAAAAGCAAGGTAACAGATTCTTCCCTGGAGCCCCTAGAAAGAATGCAGCTCTGCTGACACCTTGGTTTAGGTCTATGAGACCCACTGTAGACTTCTGACCTGCAGCACTGGAGGATCAAACAAAAATTTTTGCTGTTTTAAGCCTCTAAGTTTGTATTAATTTGTTAAGGCTGTAATAGAAAACTAATGCAAGAGAATAGCCCATTGGGTCATCATATTGCAATTTCATGTACTTCAACAAGCATGGTGAGGCAAGGAAATCTTGATTAAATTAGTGTAGATGTCTTTTATAGCAAAAATCTTATCAATTAAATAAGGAGAGTGGCCTAAGGGGAACGTGTTTGGTATATCAATAGTTCTTATTACTAATGATAACGATATCACCTACCAAGACTGAACACTTGACATATGTTAACCACTTTGCACACATCTCTATTCTTTATGACCACTCCATGATGTAGGTTTTGGTCTCTATTTTTCTGAATAAAGAAAGGCTTAGAATGCTCATGAGACTTATATGTGGTTGTATGTATATTGTAAATGGATTTAGATTCAGGTTTTACTTTGTTATGCCACATTGTTGAATTAACTCTACTGTTGACATATTTTCCACCATCAAATTACTTAGAGGAGAGGAAAGAGAAGATTACAAACCATGAAGGGGTAGGGATATTATTCATCCTGGTTATTACTAAATGCCTCTGCTTAGAATGATACCTCGCACATAGCAGTCACTCTATTTATAATTTTTTTTCAATGAATGAATGAATGGGTGGATAGATAACTGGATGGATGGAAATCTATATTAGAATCAAAGAGCCTTAGAACTGAAAGTATTCTCAGAAATGACTTGATCCACTTTGTTATTTTATAGATGGGCAAACTGGGTCTCAGTGAATAGGAGAGAATGATCCCATGAGTGATTCAACAAATGCTCTGCTGAGGAGGGATGACTTTGAATGAGTATACATTAAAAAGAGTGGGTTGTGGGGTTGCAAACAAGAAGTTCACATTTAACTGATTCCATTCCAGATACTCAATGTTGAGTTTTATAAATTAAAGTCTAATGTGGGTCATTCCACTATCTCACTTTCAAGATCAGTCATCACTTATAGACAGTGGGAGAACAGGGGAGGCCCAAGCAGACACTAAGAAGGGAACAAAATGCAGAGTCTGACTTTTAAAGATGATCCATTTTTTTGGCCTTGGTGAAGTTATAGGCACAATCTGATCAGGGAAAACAGTGACATTTTCACTTCAGCTCAACAGGGCAGCAGATGTTGAAGCACGCAGGTCTGAGAAGAATGAGGTTGTAAGGGCGGGTAGATGAAGAGGGTAGTTGAAAATAGTTTTCATGAAAGAAGAAAGAGAATGAAGCAGGAATGTCCCTTCTCTGCAGAGAAGTCAAACCACCTGGGATACCTGAGACCAGTGAGAACATATCCAATAAACACGGCCCAGGGCTTGGTAGACATGACTGAGTGAGGGCCAGAGAATCTTGTGGGCTTTATATTGGGATAGTCCTTGGCAGGATGGGGGCTGTAATAGCAGAGAAAGGACTGGGGCTGTAAAATGAAGGCATAACTTTGTCTGTTAGGTTAGACAACATACGGAGGTTGTCAGTGTTTCCATTGGCTGAATGAAAAGTCCGAAGTTTTCTTTGTTCATTGTCAAGAAAATGTATATGACAATTCAAGGGTGTGCTTTATGAACTGGAGATTTAGGGTGGTATTAAGACCCTCGAAATTTGGAGAACTCGTTCTTTGTAAAATTAGAAGGATTTGATATGATAATACAATCATTTGGATATGGTGCAGATACACTTGATTCCTCTTCAAAGGGAGACAGCACACAGTAGTGACTGAGAACTTGAGCTTGCAGTTAAGATGGATACTCTTTATTTGCTGTGGACATTGGCCCGTTATGTTTCATTTTCTCTGTCAAGTGAGATGAGTAATGGTAATTCTTCCATCAGGTTGTTAATTCATTAACACAGGTGATATGTGTGGTACATAGCACATGCTCTCTAAATACATGTTACTAGCATTCATTTCCAAGCTCCCTGCTGATGTGTTCCACCTCCCTAGATATTTTTGTGAAGCCATTATGTGTATGTGGATATCCAGCCCTCTGGTTGATTTTTTTAAATGTTGGTTAAAAATGTATCCAGAAGAAGAAAAGAAAATAACACTCATCTTCCAGCCTTGCAGCCAAATGAGTCCTTGAGCAGAGGAGGACAGATGAGTGTGTGAGTGGAATGCAGACCCAGGTGCTTTAGGTGTGCGGGGTGATGAACCCTTGCTTCTCCAGACACATAGCCAGCCTCATGCGAAGGACCAAGTCTCTCCCCACCTCTGCATGTTTAAACATGGGGCATTTGCTTGGTTTTCCTATGGTCTTTGGTTCAACTCAGGCCCTTTATTTACAGGGCCTGTAATGATATTTACAGAGACAAACATATATAACTTTTGCATGGGCATCATGTGGAGCCTGCCCAAGATCTCTCCTCGCACAAGCTCCAGGCAAGCGTGGTTTGTGCTCTTGACCAAGTATCAGTACTTTCTCTGTTTACAGGTATCTGATGAACAAAACCAATAGAGGTGCTCCAGACCGTCTGGCTGTGCTGAGCCTCAGGAAAAAAAAAAGAAAGAAAGAAAACCAAACCCTGCCTCTCTGACAGTACTCTACTGGAGTGCCGACCGATCTGTTTGCTGATTAAATTCTTAACCCTCATACCTATGTGAGGCTTGCGTCAGTTTTGCGTCTTTGATCCTTAATTTTGCAGTGCTTTGGTTCTCAATTTATTTATTTTTTTCGGTAAACTACATAAATGACTCATCAGCAGGAAATGTGGATAAATAGTCGACTTAACTGAAAATACAAATAAACGTATCTTTTTTTTTTTTTTCTTGGTGGGAGGGTTTGCTTAAAGGGAAAAGAACCTTGCAAGGTTAGACTCTAGTTTGGGGGCAAAATCTCCTGCTTTTTGTGGAGTTTCAGCCCTTTTTTCTGTAGTAAGGATGGCATGAGCCCAGCTGCTAAGGAGATATCTGTCCAGGTGGGGCGCTCAGGAGTACTGGTTAGTATTGGAGTCTCTTCATCAGGAACATTGGTAACTTGTGAAGTTATCTGACAAGTACCGATTGTATGCATATGTCCTCATGAATGTATATGCGTATTTTCTAGGACCACTGTTACCCATCTCCTTCATCACTCCTAGGACCAAGGCTTTGGCCTCATATAAATGGAGGTCTAACTCTACTGCTCCCTGAACAGTGAGCAACATTGAGCATGATTAAACATAGCCTGAATGAATGGAATTAGAATTAGCATCTAGATGGAATCGTTACCATATGGATACAGGCTTGTGGTTATAAAGATGTTTTCTTGATTACAATGTCCACATGCTCTTTGATTCTGAAGTCTTCCTAATTTCCATGTAAACAGTTTTGTTAGCATGGCAATCACAGGCAGAGGTTACAAAAACCTTTCTCATATCTCTGAGCCAAGATAAAAGAGAAGCGAAGCCGAGGTGGTGATGAAAGCCTTGCATGGGCAGCCTTTCCACATTTCATGTCTGGACCGACTCCAAGTTTTAAAGTTCGGGAGGCCCCCTGAGCACGTTGGAGACTTTTCTGGATGACTCATGAGCGGTGTAAATATTTCTCTCCTTTTGCTCAGGCCCGGTGACCAACTCCCCATGCATTCCCATCCTTATCTCCCTGCAAGCGCCTTAGGTGGGTATTTCCTCATCTTCCCCACCCTGTGATAGGTCTGGGAACTTGCCGAGAAACCACACTGGCAGGAGGGGTGACTCTCCTGAGAAGTTTCACTTCGTGCTGTGATTTTTTCTATTTTATATAGAAATTATAAACCTCTAATTAATTTTCTGATACTGGAAATTCCAGAAACCTGGCACGTGAAAGGCAAAATTCAAGGCAAGATGAATCTGAAATAAAATGAATAGGTTTGTGTATGGTTTCGCTCTGTTTTAAATTAGGGCAAAAGTTAAAAATAATTTAAATTTGCTCATAAAGATATAGGATTATAATCATGGTTTACCATCACTTAATAAAAATACATCAAAAAAAATGGCAAAAGGCAGAGGGGAATCCATGGTCCTTCCTATAACCCTTAAGTACTTAGAGTTTAATACAATGTCTATGATGCCCCTACTCTCAACTCAGTTCCAGGGAAAAGCCAAAGTTGACTCTTTTCCCCTCTGACTCTGAGAACTCTGACTTGAGATGAGCCTAAAGAGATACAGAAACATTTTCAGGAGAGACTTTCTGGCTTCAGCAAACACCTTAGCAATTTGGTATGAAAATTCATTTCAGTTATGAGCTGAAAGCAATCCCACGTACTGAGACACCTTCTTTAATATCTTTTCAATGTTATTAGATTCAGATCTCTAGTTTTGAGATAATGTTTTTATACTACTTTTAATAATGATAGTGGCTAATACTTATTTAGCATTGACTGTCTCTAGGTATAGCTTGAAGAACTATGCAATTATTTTCGCATTTAATCCTCATGCTACATTCACGAGATGGGTTGTAAGTAATATTCTCCACATTCACAGATCTAAGAACAGAGGCACTGGGTGGTGCTGTAACTCACCCAAGGTCACATAGCTGTTGTGGGCTGGTAGGATTTGATCAAAAGAAATCTGTTCTTTATCCAGTAGGGCAAACACAGGCTGAGGACTGAAGCAAACGTCAAGTGGGAAACCTGCAGCCTAAAGGCCAAACATGGCTGTGTAAGTCCTTAAGTGGAGCCTTTTCACTAAATCCAAATTTAGCATACTAAGTCCTTTTCTTAAAAGGGGGGTGGAGGCTCGGAATCTGTAGTACAATGGTTATGGCACCAGCCACATACACCAAGGGTGGCAGGTTCAAACCCAGCCCGAGCCAGCTAAAACAACAACGGCAACTGCAACAAAAAATAGCCAGGCATTGTGGTAGGTGCCTGTAGTCTCAGCTGCTTGGGAGGCTGAGGCAAGAGAATTGCTTGAGCCCAAGAGTTGGCGGTTGCTGTGAGCTGTGACTCCACAGCACTCTACCAAGGGTGACACATAGTGAGACTCTTGTCTCAAAAGAAAAAAAAAGGGAGGGGTGCAGCAGAGAAGGATGCAGCTTTTCTCTCTTCCTTTGGTGCTTAACAAAGACGAATCTTGACATCAGAGGCCTCAGGTTCCCCACGCTTGCAGTCTACTCTGAGGTGCTCCTGGGACGGCAGGAGGCATCCTTATTTCTTTCCTCACAGCACCCTCACCTTTCTTCCTTAATCCTCTCCTCACCGTGATTAATGAGAAGTTGTTTCTCATCTCTGTTCTCTACCCCGTGGTAAGCCTCTAGAGGGCAGGAACTATGCTTCTTTGGATCACTGCTGAATCTTCAGGCCCTAGCAGGGCCTCATACTCAGTAGACCGAATATACAAATTTGCTGAGTAAGCGAATCCCCTTTTATGAAGATTTGTAATGTTTAGGTGGTATTCGTCCACGCACCTCTAGAAAATTAGGACATTCATCTCTTTTGAAGATATCCTTTTAGCCTCAAAGGTTAAAAGCCCTTTGTTAATATCATAAAAGTCAAAATTTTGGGGGAAAAAAATCTCCTTATGGATCCTGAGAAAGAATTTACTCTATGAAACAACAGATGCCACAATGTGTGCAGACATTTTCATTTTAACAAACATGGCAGTACCATGCAGTGGTTGGATCTCAGGCTGAAGCCAGGTCCCTTGGGCTGGAATTCTGAGTCTGATACTTATCTGGGAGACAGTGGACTTGTTATGAATTCAATGTGCCTCAGTTTCCTTGTCCATAAAATGGGGATAATAATAAAATTTTATAAAACACTTACAAAATATTCTCCACATGTGGGACACCTCTTTGTAAAATTTTGCCATGAATATTTTGTAAAGAAAGGTACATTTAGCTACAATTTCCTATTTTCACTGTGTATGGAGACTTTAGAGGTGACTTTTGGGACACCCTGCATAAGGTCGGTTATGAGAATTAAATGAATGAATGGATGTAAAGTTTCTGAAATGGTGCCTGGCACAAAGTAACTGTGCTATAAATATTCACTATTATACTATTTGTCGTGTGTTACTATTTTATGGTGTCATTTCTATTTTACTATTTTTACTTAGCTAGTTTATCATCACTCAGCATTATTTTTACTCTTCAGTATTTTCTTAGAGTTTACTTTTCTAGAGTACTTCTAGATTCACAGCAAAAGCAAACAGAAAGTACAGAGTTCCTACATGTCCCCGCCCCCAAACATGCACAGCTGCCCCCACTATCAACCTCCCCACCAGGGCACATTAGTTACAATTGATGAACCTACATTAACGAATCCTTATCACCTAGGGGCCATAGTTTATATGAGGGTTCATTCTTGGTATGGGATGTTCTCTGCGTCTGGACAAATGTACATGGCCATGTATCCACCATTACAGTATCATACAGGGGAGTTTTACTGCCCTAAGGATCCTCTGTGCTCCATCTGTTCATTTCTCCTTCCCCAAACCCTTGGCAATCACTGATTTTTTAACCATCTTTGTAATTTTGCCTTTTCCAGAATGTCACCTACTTGGACGTAGACTTTTCAGGTCCGCCTCTTTCATTTAATAATATGCATTTACCTTTCCTTTATGTCTTGTCATGGCTTGATAGTTCATATTTTCTGATCTTTTATACTTTTTAAAAATTATTTGTTCATTCATTCAGCTTTGCAGTAAATAAACACTTTCTGGGTATTTATCACAAGATAAGAACATGAGAACATAGGAATTAGTTCTTTGGAGTACTTAGGTTTTTTAAAAAATTGTTGGCCTAGCTCAGTTGATATATTATTTTTCCTTTTCCTGCAATTACAGACACGTTTAGTGGTCTGGCTCATCCGTAGGTATCCGCAGGGAATCTTGCCAACGTTTTTGCCAACGTCTATTTCCCAGGAAATTTTTCTTTCTTCCTTAGTACTCTGAAAATACGTATATATGTGCCTGAATAGCCATAGAAGTATCAATTTTACCTTTCCTCTGTTTCCTTTGCTCTTGCTAATAAATCTTTATTGAACACATGCTAAATGTCATCCACATGGTGGGCTACAGGGACACAGCAGTAGAAAGCTCCCAAGTTCCCTCTCTTCATAGAGCTAAGAGTCTATTGGGGAGACAGGGATTGTAAGAGAAAGCACACAAAGGAACTTTGTGATTCTAAATTATAGGAAGTGCTATAAAGGAAATAGTTTAAAAAATGTGATGACAGAATATTACCAGGTAACTGGATTTAGAATGGGAGGATCAGAGAAATGTCTCTGAAGAAATGATGACCAAAGTGAAGAATGCAGGAAGAGCCCTCTGGGCAGAGACACTACTGTATGAGAGCCAGAGAGGAATGGAGGGAGCGCCTGAAGGAGGTGAGGAGTGGAGAGAGGCCATGGGGATGGGCTGGTGCAGGGGTGCAGCCTCAGAGCAGGCCACATCAGGGCCTTGGAGGACATTGGAAGGACCCTGCGCTTCACATGCAAGGACAGTCTCTCAAGGGCTACAAACAGTGGTATCCACAAGCAGGTCCACATTTGGGAAAGATCAGCCTGTCCTCTGTGAGGAAAGTGGGTCAGAAGCCTGGGAAAGGTCCTGAGCTGGCAGTCCTCAGCACGCAAGTAGACCAGTGAAGGTGGTCCACATTCCTGTGGATGCTAACATCTGATCAATGTAGAGCCACATAACAATTTTAGGAGCTGGCAGCCTAATCCAGTGGTTACTTCTGTGGGGTAACACACTCCAAAGAGAGCACAAAGCAATTCATTGTGGGGTGGCAGAGAAATATCAGGATGTCTATTTTTAAAAACAACAAGTAAATTTAAAATGTCATTCTTTCCAAATTGTCCCTTTTCTTAGTGTATTTTGCAATGTACAAAATATGTTATGTATATAATTTATAAACCAGTAACACGGGGCAGTGCTAAAAAGCTTTTTACTGATGGAGTGCCTTTTCTTTCCATGCCGTAAGTCTATTATTTGTGCTAAGGGCTCCTCTGACTCAACCCCTATATTTTATTGTCATATATAACAAGAGATTTAGGGAAGACTTAGGTCAAAATTTAGAGCCATAAATTAAAACAAATTAATTCAATGAAATAAGTTAAGACTAAGTATCTTCTCGTCTCTGCTACTCAGCCTTTCCAATGCTTAGGACAGTGCCTGACACATGGGGTGTTCAACAAATATTTATTGAATGAATACATGGATGAAGGAAGAATTCATTTAATGAAAAATAAAATAAAATAAATTCTATGGCCTAACATTGCCTGACTAATTGTCTAAAAGTGTTAAGTGCACTAATAAATGAATAGCTAAATCTTCACATGACTGGGCATTTCAGAACCTGCATATTTTGTTGTTTCTTTGTATTATTCTCTGATTCCTGTGTGAGATTCATCATTTTCACCAGGTCCTTTTCCTCCTCGTTGCCCCTTCTTGGCTTTGACAGTTCGTAGAAGCCGCCTGGGTCCCCTGTTTGGCAGATCTTCTGCAGTGGTGCAGCTCCTCATCCCATCCCAGCGTCACCCACTCACCTTCCCTCAAGCCCTTCACGTTAAACTCCCGATTCTGACAGCAGAAGCCTGAGTGAAATGTAAACCTACCCAGGATGATTCTCACTGTCTCCAACTAGTCTGGGTATGGGTTTAGGTTCTCTTCCTCAAAGCTGGGGCTGACAAAGATAAATAGCATAGGTTCCTCCAACATTTTTTGGAGGAGCTCAGTCTTGGGGGTGGGAATGAGAGCTCAGGGAAATGTCTGCATTAGCTCCTGGCAGTGGCTGCCACTGCTGCTGTTGGAGAACTACCTAGATCAGAGGCTGCCAAATTTACATGTTTAATGCAGCTCAATTCGTACTTGCCAAGTCATGGAAGCAACCTAAATGCCCATCAACCCTGAATGGATCAACAAATTGTGGTATATGTATGCCATGGAGTACTATTCGGCCATTACAAAAGATGGAGACTTTCCATCTTTCACGTTTACCTGGATGGAGTCGAAATGCATTCTTCTTAGTAAAGTATCACAAGAATGGAAAAGTAAATATCCAGTGTACTCCCTACTGATATGAAACCGATATATAAACAATTACATGCTCCTATGAATAATGAAGCACAAATATAGTCTAGTATGGGGGGAGGGGAGGAGAGAGGGGAAAAGAGGGACACGGTGGGGGGACAATTGGCAGAAGGAGGGAGGGCACGAGGCGGGATCTCACCTACTGTGCACATTGTGAGGGTGTGTAACATGCCGTGTGGGTGGGGGGCTCTTTTACAAGTGGGACTTTACCCTGGATGTGACATAGTGTAATCTAAAAATTTGTACCCTCATATTAATTTGCAATAAGAAAAGAAAAAAACAAAAAGCAAAATTTAGAGGGCTATGGGGGACTCACAGATACTATAAATGAAGAGAAACCTCTGAGACACGGGGGGCAAAGAATTCTTATGGCATCCAGGGGAATGCCTGCTCCTCACTTCTAGCCAATTGCTCACGTGTGGAATTTTTTTATATGAATGTTGGCAAGTAACTCCCATTATATTAGCTGAATAAAACATGCTGGAGGGCCCGAGTCAGGCCGCAGGCCCCTTTCACTGCCTCCCGTCTGCAGAGCTATCACTGCTATTTTCTTACCTCATCTCACTTGTTCTTTATTACTGATGCCACGTTTGTTTTATATCTTTCCTTTCTTTCATCTAAATGGCCCTATCTTAGTCCAGACTTTCTTCCTTCATTTCTTAGTGGAGGAGGAAATATTAGAGATCTTCCTTATTAATAACTGTTGTTTGGAAAGTTAAATAAAAAGCAAAACCTCCTTTTGCAATGGGAGAACGTAGCCACGTGGTACAGACTGGAGCTTGGGAGCAGAGGGGACAGAAGAAAATGTTGCATAACAATTAGGGGGCCTGTTTTCCCTCCTCAGAGCCTCAGTGAGCTTGTGAAAGCTGCTCCACTCCACATTTATCCTCTGTTCCCCTAGGATGACCTTCCTGTCTTCTGGAGGCTCTGCTCTTACTGAACCTGGGCCCTCTTGATCTGGGTGTGCAGAAAGCTTAAGTTCTCTGGCACACGGAGGAGCCCCTTGTGGTGCACATGGCTGTGGGGCTTGTCTTACATGGTGAGCACCTGGGCCCCTTGTATAGGTTAGTGACACCTTGATTCTCCTTTGGGAACCCTCTGCTCCCTCCTGAATGCAGGACAGCGTCAATCAGTGGGTCCTGCTCTTCCTGGGCCAGAAGCCAGCATGGAGGGGTGACCCCATAAGAAAACAGACAAGAAGCACCAAAAGAAAAAAGCACATTTGGGGAGCAGGCACATTTGGGGACCACTATCGCCAACACTGGCTGATGTGAAATTGGGGAAAAGGAAAGTTCTTAGAGAAGCCCTGGCCTAGGTCCCTCATGCTACAGACAAAGAGGCTGAAGCTGAGAGAGGTTAGGTAACCAGTGTGGGATGCGAGAGATGGGAACTGAAGTTTATCATCCTCTGGTGTAACTTATGAAACCTGGGCCACATTGGTTTGTCAGTCCTATGCCTCAGTTGCCTTTATCTGCAAAGTGATCGCGATGGTTTCTGACTCAAACAAATGTTCTGAGAAGGAATGAGGTCTTATCTTCAAAGTACACTGTGCCTTGAAAGTACAGAATGTGATTAGTGAAGATGTTACCCTGGAGGGTTCACATCCGGTAAAATCAAGCAACACAAAACCTTGAATATAAGTGAGGCATCCCCTCCCATCATGAATTATCTCAAGTATCACAGGGCCACAGGCATAACTAGTTCAACATCATGAGCAAACAAGATTGCTCTAGAGAAGTTTCCGGTTGTTGATTTCTACCAAGGAGAAGAGGCACAGCGTGGGGGTTAAGATTAGGCTGATTTGGGCTGTCACTTTCTTGGGTGACCTTTGGGAAGTTATTTAAATTCTCTGTATATCAGTTTCTCATCTGTCAAGGGACTTGAATGGTTGCCCTTACCACAATAGTGGTAAATGTGGCAGGAGATGGAGGGAGTAAGTGCTTAGGGCACCGGCTGGTACCCATGAGGCTGTAAGTCAGTGCTGACTAGTGAGGATGATAATGAAACAGAAGAACTAGTGGTGGAATGATGGAGGCATCATTCCCGATGGACACATGTTCCTGGCTATTTGTTGATTTTAGCAGGCAGGTGGCATGATAGAAAAACAAGCCTGGATGGCACCTATGGCTCAAAGGAGTAGGGCGTTGGCCCCATATGCCAGAGGTGGTGGGTTCAAACCCAGCCCCAGACAAAAACTGTAAAAAAAAAAAAAAAAAAATAGAAAAGAAAAGCAAGCCTATCACAGGGAATCTGGCTCAGATGGGCGTCTGCTTTCCCCTGGGCTACCTCAGTCAACTTGTGCAAGACCAACTGTTAGATTCAGTGGGTTCACTGGCCTTTTGCTGCCTGTGTAGAGACAATTACATCCATCCTAGTAAAGGGAATGGCTGGAGAAGAAAATGGAAGGGAAACAAGACGGGACCAAGGTTGGCCTTGTGATGGCCTCAGTGCCAGCTCAGCATGGCAGTTTTCTAGGAAGCCCTTTGCCGAATTTCCAGAATACATAGGTCTCCTTGTCACAGCATTCTGTGGTTTGATCCTGACTCTCATCACAAAATAATTAAACATTTATTTGTGTCACTACTCATTAACGATATGCATCTTCCATCAGTCTCTGAGTTCCACAAGAGCAGAACTGTGTCTACCTTCATTCTCAACTGAATTCTTACCACCTACCACAGTCCCTGAATGTAGTAGGCTCTTAATAAACATATGCAGAAAATATGGGAAAATGCCTCTGTCATGGGCTTTCTGTTTCTTTATGTATCTGGGAACATGAAGAAGCAAATAGGATCAAGTCTGTGAAAAAACTGCCCCTTCTTGTTGTGTTAGAAGTAGTTATTGCTCTGGTAGTCCTGGGTGGACTCTTCACTTCTTTCTTTAGAGGAAATCCCCAGATGAGGCAGAGATAAAATACACCACGATGCTTCTCTCTTGGAGGAATGCAGGCTTCGCTCACATCTAGTAAGCTAGTCAGTAATTCATTCAACAAACTATGGGTCAGGCTTCCAGAATTCAGTGAAGAGCTGGATAGACAAGGCTCCTGATCTTCAAAGAGTTTTTATGTTCTAATGGAAGTGACTGAAAATTAAGAAGAGGAAAAGAATTTCAGGTAGTGATGGGAAACTTACTGAAAATAATACCTGGTAATGTGATGTATGTGACAATCATTAAAGGATGGAAAGAACAATATAGACTTGGATGGTCAGGGAGGGCCTAGAAGATGGTGGTTGACCTGAGGCCTGAATGACGAGGAGGCAGCCACATGAAGATCTAGGTGAGAGCACTGCAGGAAGAGGGAGGGGCAAATGCCCTTAGACCAGTGGTTCTCAACCTTCCTAATGCCACGATATATTTTCAGTGTTACAAAGGGGTAGTGACCCCCAGTTTGAGAACAGCTGCCTTAGACTATGATCCCCAAGCCCTGGGCCTCAGGCAATACCAGTCTGATCTGTTAGGAACCAGGTCGCACAGCAGGTGAGTGGCAGGTGAGTGAGCAAAGCTTCATCTGTATTTACAGCCACTCCCCATCACTGGCATTATTGCCTGAGCTTCACTTACGGTCAGATCTGCAGTGGCATTAGATTCTTACGGGAGTGTGAACCTTGCTGTCAGCTGTGCGTGTGAGGGGTCTAGGCTGCATGGTCCTCATGAGAATCTAATGCCTCATGATCTGAGGTGGAGCTGAGGTGGTGATGCTGGTGCCAGGGAGCAGTTGCCAATACAGGTCATCATTAGCAGAGGGAGTTGACTGCACAGAGACCATAATACATCAATTGCTTGCAGACTTATATCAAAGCCATCCCTCCCCATCTCATTCTATGAAAATACTGTCTTCCATATAGCTAGTCCCTGGTGCCAAAAAGGTTGGAGGCTGCTGCCTTAAGTGATAAGCTTAGCGTCAATATATTTGAAGAACAGAAACAAAGCCACATTGAACAAGGCGCGGCATACTGAGTGTTGGTGTAGTGGAATGAGGTAAGTCAGACGTTAGGAAAGATTCTGTACGGCAGGCACTAAAGGCCTTGCCAAGACATTTCTTTATG
Source organism: Otolemur garnettii (assembly GCF_000181295.1). Classification (NCBI taxonomy): domain Eukaryota; kingdom Metazoa; phylum Chordata; class Mammalia; order Primates; family Galagidae; genus Otolemur; species Otolemur garnettii. The sequence goes on along the minus strand of NW_003852398.1, from coordinate 32,442,103 downwards.
CTGGGTGAGATAGAAGATGGTGGGTTTTAGCAAGGGGGAATGGGTTGCCAGGAATCATGAGTAAAAGCAGGCTTATTTTAGTCATAGGCAAGAGATGGAGGTGGCTTGGACCAGAAGAATAGCTGTGGATATGAAGACATGTGGGTGGACCTGCTGATAGATCAAATGTGAGGGAGAAAGTGGGATCAGCAATGATTCCCAGATGTGTTCTCTAAACCACTAAGTGCCCACCAAACCTCTGGGTGGCCTAGGTGAATGATGGTACCATTTACTCATTTGGGGAAGAGTAGGAAAGAAATAGGTTCATGTTGGGGGGTGGGGAAGGAGGGCACCTTACAAAGTCCTGTTGTGCTTATGTTAAGTGTGAGAAGCTTAACATCTGAGGATGTTAAGGAGGAGCTGGCTGCACAAGTTTCAAGTTCAGTGGAGAGGTCAAGAACTGGAGATGGAGCTGAGTGGCATCAGCATGGTGATCGTGCTTCACTCTACAGCTCTGAATGAGATCACTGATGGAAACATGCAGATGAAGATGAGTGGAAGGAAGGGAGGAGGACATCTTGACTATGTAAGCATGGAATCTGTGCTGCTTTATTTCAGTTTAGGGTCTGAATCATTCTCCTGGTTTCTTCAGTTCCTCACCACGCTTTACCCTTGTACTTCTATAGAGTCATATATGTTTTTATTAATTGGGTATTTGGTATAAAAATTGTCACAGTAAGCTATCTGTAATCTCATTCTAGAAATCAGTTGGCGGGTAACAGATGCACATATGGCCACAGGAAATGCCAAAAACCACTTCCCATGGTTGTTCCTCTTGCACGTACACAGATATTTTTAACACAGCCATGATTACAAGGCAAAGCTCTTGTCACTGGAGGGAACTGTGTTTCCCAACGGAGACCCAAAGCAACCGGACACAGAGCGTGGAGCTGAGTGTGCCAACATTTACTGCTGCTGATTTGGCAACAGAACTCAAACCGCATGGACATTTAAGAATGACCTTTGGTTGCTGGAGGGGTGGGGGTGTGGAGGCAGGCGGTAAGCGGTTGCAGAAAACCAGTTCTATAATGCTACAGATTTCCTAACTTGTCAAAATTTCTCAGAAAACTTTGCTAATTTAGGACTCTTGGACTAATTATCAGAAGTATTTATTCATCTCTTTCCTAAGATCTCTGCTAAGTGGAGTTGATTCTTTTTGAACACATGCTGGGTTTTGACCCAATAACCTGAGAGCGGAACCTTGAAGCTCCAAACCCTGACAGCTCCCTGGTAATGCCCTGGGGCTGCATGTACATGGTTCCCAAATGCCCAATTGGAAAGCTAATTATTTCTGAACAAATGACTTGTACTAGCTACAAATAAATGGTTTATTTGGGGGGTGATTTCTGCTGACTGGCACTGCCCATGATTCGAATCTAGCTTTAAAACTTCCTGGTTTTATTGTGGGAAAGTTACTGAATACTTTCTGTCTGTAGCTTCATCGTCTGTAAGATGATATTATTGTCACAGCCACCCCAGAGGTCTGTAAGCAGTAAAATGTTGCTCTCTAAACCACTAAGTGCCCAACAAACCTCTGGGTGGCAGAGAAAGCCTTGCCATTTTTCCACTTTGTTCAGACGAACTTCTGGGAGGGAGGAGAGAATTGAAGAATTCCATCTCCAAGATTCTTCTGAGTTTGTGAATTCTTGACCACAGAGCAACTGGGCTTTGCTAGTCACATCTCACTCCAGCGGGCAGGATGTGGGTGAATATAAATTTATATCGTGGTGATTCAATATGGTGCATTAAGAACTCATTGGCTTTAATTCTATCAGATGAGGACACACTGACCATCTTTTTGGCTTTCCTACCTCATTGTTCTCTGTGTTATCAGACTCATTTCATACCCTTTCTGGCTTCTCCTATGGGAGATATTATGCCTCTTTCTTCAATGTTAGATTCATGGAAAGAGTCAATCAAACACTTTATTGAATTTAAAATGCATAAATCATGAGTCTCAATGATGACAATTTAGGAATTTTTACTACAAATAGACTTATAAAAGCACTCAAAGACATATGGGCAAGACATTGCAGTGTTGACTGTGGTCCTAAAGAACTAAAAACAATATAAGTCCTAGGGGATCTATTAAATAGATTATAGTATTCCTACACAATAACAAGGTAAATATATACTTTCTGACATGGGGACATATCCTTGGTGTATTACTGCATAAAAAACAAACTGCAGGACATTTTAAAAAATACGTTTATGTAAAACAAAACATAAATACATCCGCTTGTATTTTTATAAAAAGTTTCTTGACACAGATATAAATGGTACTATTAAGGATAGTTACTTAGGGACTGATGGCAGAAGATTTTTACTTTCATTTTATATACTTATGCCATGATCATGGGTTACTTTTTACATATAGAAATCAAAATTAGTTAAAACTAGACTATCCTCATGGAAGATTCAGAAACTACTAATTCTTCTCTGTAAGGCAGCAGAACTAGAACCTATATCACTAAGGAGTTCCTGGTTGTCAGTAAGGAAAACCAAGTCAAGTTACTCATAAAGGGATCATTTTGAATAAAATAACAGGGGTATCTAATGGAAATCCATGGCAGGAAGTACACCCAGCCTCAGAAACATTTGGAAATGGAAAGCTACTGTGACCTCAGGGCATGTTCTCTATCTCCCGTCTGTTTCTCTCCATATTTCTGTCTGATTCTTAGTCTATGAAATTAATTTTTTTCCTGCTCCTCAGCCTTCATGGCAGATCCTGGCATGCCATGGCTCCCAGATCCAAATATTACAAATCTAGTCAAGTAGAGAGATGAAATATCTTCCCATTGATCCTAATTTCAAATTCTCATAGGACAGTCTCTGATTAGCTCAATCAACAGTGGCCAGTGAGATATGGAGTCTTGTAGTAGTTCTTGACCCCTGAGGTCCATTCAGGCTGACTATAAGGAAAGTCATTGCGGGAAGACACTCTGAAAGGCATCAAAACCAAGACTACCGATGCTTTTGAAAAACTTAAAGGACTGGGTTGCTGGGTTGCAGAAGATGCTATATTTAATTATCAAGTCACTACTTCAGTCTTTTTTTGTCACGTTATTGATTTATAGTTTGCTATAAAATTTCACACTGAGGAACTTATAGCAAAAAAATACTGGTTATAAAAAGAGCATTGTGAGGGCTTTCAAGTACTTGCTTTAAATATATGTAGTAGTTTGAATGTGCTAATAACTAAACAATTTATAGGAGTTGGATTGCCACTTGGTGACTGGGACAACTGTGAACATATTAAAATTATGAGAAAGGAACACTTCACCACACCAGATTGGTGATCCTCATTCTTCAATCAATTTACATACCAAGAATTGATTGAAGGATTATTGTTCAAATATATTTTTAAGATAGAAGAAAAATGAAAGCCTATAAGGCTCCTACATAGAAGTTGTGTATTTATATCCATCTATCCTTCCATTTAATATTTCAAATTTTTAATTATTATGGGTACATAATAGTTGTATGTCGTTACAGGGTACATGTGATGTTTTGATACAGACATACAATGTGAATTAATTAAATCAGGGTAATTAGGGCATCCATTACCTCAGGCATTTAACATTTATTTGTGTTGAGAACATTCCAATTACATCCTTTTACTTATTTTAAAGTATACCCTAACTTATTGTTAATTATCCAGCTAATATTTATAAAGTATCTCCCATAGGTTAAGCACTTTGCTAGGCATAAGGATTAAGGGATGGTAATAGCATTTGTGTGTTCTCAAGAAGTTCACAGATGGGTGGAAGTGACATATAAATAGAAAATTACAATGTAAAGAGTCAATAGAGACAGATACGTGTAGAAGATAGAGCTTTAGACAGGGTAAATAAGGCTTGTAAAGGGTTACAAAGGATCTTTGTAAAGGGGTGAGGAGGAAATGGTAAAGCAGAAAAAGTGAATAGAATAATCACAAAATTTGGCTTTCTATATATCTATCTTTGAGCTACAAGGTGGTCTCACATTTCTTCACAGAGAAAAAATACCTACCCCATTTAATCCTTCATTTAACTCAGTTTCATGGGGGTGGGGTGGTTCCGTGTTCCTCTTGTTTATTGCCACATCCCTACACCTGCACCATGCGTGGTCATCATAGGTGCTCAGAGAGTATTTATTTTTACTAAATTATGGCTGTGCACATCAACGCAATCATGGCGTACAGTGTGCTGGTTTTATATACAATTTGAAATATTTTCATCAAACTGGTTAACATAGCCTTCATGACATTTTCTTACTTATTGTGTTAAGACATTTACATTCTACATTTAGAAAGATTCACATGTACCCTTGTAAGATAAACCATAGGTGTGGTCCCACCAATCACCCTCCCTCTACCCATCCTGCCCCCCTTCCCCCTTCCCTCTCCCCTTTTCCCATATTCTTGGGCTATAATTGGGTTTTAGCTTTCTTTCTTTTCTTTTCTTTTTTTTTTT
>NW_003852398.1:32400197-32437487 GCF_000181295.1 Otolemur garnettii | reverse complement strand
TTTATCAAATGGAAACAAATATACATTAAATCACACAGACCATAACTGTACCATATGATAATTTTTTATGAAGTAAATACCACCACCAAGATCAAGGAATAGTATAGTCTAGGTATAATACCCCAGAGACCCTCAGATCCCCTCCCAGTCACTACCCCTAAAAAGGCAAGCACTATCTTGACTTTTATCACTGTTGATTAATTTTGTCGTATTTTAGATTTATATAAATGGAATGATACAGAATTCCACTCTTTTGAAGAACATGATGCTTGAGAGATCCATCCACATCCTTGTATGCAGTCTGGGTTTATTCATTCTCTTGCCATTCAACATCCCATTATGTGAATGTGCCACAATTCGTTGATTTTTCTGTTAATGGACATTTGGGTTTGGGGGTTCCTAAAAGTAATGCTGCTATGAATATTCTTGAATATGTCTTTTGGTACACACAGGTACAAATTTCTGTTGTGAATGTACCTGGAAATGGAATTACTGGGACATGGATAAATTGCTATGCATGTGTTTGATATTAGTAAAAACTGCCAGTTTTTCAAAGTGGTTATACCAATTTATATTCCTCTCAGCAGTACATAAGCATTTCAATTACTCTTCATGCTTGCCAGCAAGTTAGAATTATTAGTCCTTTAAAATGTAGTCATTCTTGTAGAACTGTAGTAGCATCTCATTGTGGACTTAATTTGGATTTCTCTGATGACTAATAATGTTGAGCTCCTATTAATATGTTTTTGGTAAATTTAGATATTCTCTTGTGATGTGTCCTTTAAATATTTCATCCATTTTACCCTTTAATTGGGTTATCAGTCCTTTTCTTTTTGATTTGAGATTGTTCCACATAACATTTTTGAGGTAAGTCCTTTGTCATCTATAGTTTTTGCAAACATATTTTCCCATTCTATGGCTTGCTTTTTTGCTTTCTTTATGGAGCCTTTTGATAAAGAGAAGTTCTTATTTTAATGTCATCCAATTAATCAATCATTTATTTTATGGTGCTTTAATTTTTTGTGTGTCTTGTTTAAAAACTTCCCTAGACTTACTCAGGATTTAGGTATCTGGACATAAGAGGCTTAGAGAACCCAGGGAAATACACTGCAAGGACTTCATTAAAACATACTCATAGGACTAAAGTTAATGTGAATTAAAAAACTCTTAAAATCAGCAAGAGAATAGCATCTAATTACCTATAAAGAAAATCCCATCAGACTAACTATGCACTTCTTAGTAGAAACCTTATAAGCTAGAAGAGATTAGGGTCCTATATTCAGAATTCTTAAGAAAAATACTATTAACTACAAATTTTGTATCCAGCTAGAATTTACTTCATAAATGAAGGAGAAATAGTCTTTCCTAGGCAAGCAAGTGCTAAGGGAATTCATCACCATTAGACCACCCTCAAGAAATGCTCAAAGGAGTTCTAGTCATGGAAACAAAAGGCTTATTTTTACCTTCATAAAAACACTTGCAAGTATAAAATTCACAAGTTTTATAAAATAATTACATCAATGAGGCTACAAAGCAAGTAGATAGCATTATGGCAGGAATAAAACTTCACATATCTATAATAATGTTGAATATAAATGGATTAAATGCTCCATCTAATAGAGATACATGCTATTTATAAGAAACTTGCCTTACTTTTTCTTTGTTTCTTTTTCTTTTCTTTTCTTTTTTTTTTTTGAGACAGAATCTCGCTCTGTTGCTCTGGGTAGAGTGCTATGGCATCATCATAGCTTAGAGCAACCTCAATCTCCTGGGCTTGAGTTATCCTCTTGCCTCAGCCTCCCAAGTAGCTGGGACTACAGACACCTGCCACACACCTAGTTGGTTTTTCTATCTTTATTAGAGATGGAGTCTCACACTTAGTCAGGCTAGTCTTGAACTCCTGAGCTTAAGTAATTCACTCACCTCGTCCTCCCACAGTGCTAGGATTATAGGTGTGAGCCACTGTTCCTGGCCTCACCTTACTATTAAAGACACTTGTGTACCAAAAAGAAGGGGATAAAAAAAAATTCCATGGAAATGGAAACACAAACAAAGCAGGATTTGCTTTACTTATGTCAGATAAAACTAACAACAATAAAAGTAGCCAAAAGAGGTCATTATGTAATGATAAAAGTATCAATTCAATAAGAAGTTATAACAATTTTAAATATGTATATACCTAATATAGGAGGACACAGGTTTACAAAAAAAAAAAAATGTAGTGTTATGAGACCTAAGGAAAGAGATAAACAATACAATCATAGTTAGTGACTTCAACATCCTACTGACAGAACTAGACAGATTGTTGAGTTAAAAAAACAAAAAAATACTGAAGTTAAATTGGACTTTAGATCAAATGGCTCTAGCAGATATTTATAGAATATTCTATCCAACAACTGCAGAACCTACATTCTTCTCTTCAGTACCTGGAACATTTTCCAAGATAGACTATATATTAGGTTGCAAAACAAATCTCAATAAATTAAAAAAAAACTTAAGTCATATTAAGTATCTTCTCAGATCATAGTAGAATAAAAACAGAAATCAATTGCAAGTGGCACCCTCAAAACTATTCAAAATACAGGGAAATTAAATAATTATCTTTGAATCCTGACAAAATAGAAATAAAATAATTTTTGAAGTGAAAAAAAGGAGACACAACATACCAAAACTTCTGCTATACAGACACAACAGTGCTAAGAAAGATGTTTATAGCATTAAAAAAAATAGACCAGTAGTTAACAACCTAACATCACACTTCAAGGAACTAGAAAAACAGGAACAAACCAAACCTAAAACTAGCAGAAGAAATAACAAAGATCAGAGCAGAACGAAATGAGATCATAAAAACAATACAAAGGACCAACACAAATAAAAGTTGGTTCTTTGAAAAGATAAAAAATAATTGATAGACTGGTAGCTAGGCTAACCAGTAAAAAAAGAGAATACTCAGTTAAACACAATCAGAAATGAAAAATGAGACATTACAACTGATACTACAGAAATACAAAAGGTCATCAGAAATAACTATCAATAAGTTTATGCTCACAAACTAGATAATCTAGAGGAAATGGATAAATTAATGGAACCATAAAACCTTCTAAAATTGAATAAGGAAGAAACAGAAATTATGAACAGATTAATAATGAGTAATGAGATTGAATTAGTAATAAAATATCTTGCAAGAAAAAAGGGGCTCAGGACCATAAGGATTCACAGCTGAATTCTACCAGACATACAAAGAACTGGCACTAGTACTGTTGGAACTGTTGCAAAAGAATCCAGGGGGAGGAAATCCCTCCTAACTTGTTTTATAAAACCAGTCTCACCCTGATACCAAATCCAAGCAAGGATACAACAAAAAAGAAAACTATAGACCCATATCCCTGATGAACACAGATGCAAAACTCCTCAACAAAGTATAAGCAGGCCAAATCCAGTATCATATCAAAAGGAAAATACACTAATACTCAAGTGGTTTTTATTCTAGGGATTCAAAGATGGTTCAACATATGGAAATCAATAAAAAGGATCCACCACATAACAGAATTAAAAATGAAAACCATATGATCATGGCAAGAAAATCATAAAAAGCATTTGATAAAATTAAACATCTCTTTACGATAAAAACCTTCAACAAACTATCCAAAATATTGAAGCCATATATCACGAACCCACTTCCAGCTTTCTACTGAATGTTGTGAAATTGAAAGCATTTCCCTTAAGAACTAGAACAAGTGTTCCCTTTTCTCCACATCCACGCCAGCAACTCTGGTTTTGGGATTTTGTGATATGGGCTAATCTTACTGGAGTTAGGTGGTATCTCAAAGTAGTTTTGATTTGCATTTCTCTAATGATTAAGGATGGTGAGCATTTTTTCATATATCTATAGGCCGCACGCCTATCTTCTTTGGTGAAATTTCTTTTCAAGTCCTTTGCCCACCTTGCAATGGGATCACTTTACCTCCTTCATGTTTACATGGATGGAACTGGAAAATGTTCTTCTCAGCAAAGTATCACAGGAATGGAAGAAAAAATATCCAATGTACACAGCACTTCTATGAAACTAATATATACTTCTCAAATGAAAGAAACAACTTAATTCTAGCCCAAGAATATGAGGAGGGGGTGGGGAAGGGGTGGGGACAAGGGTGGCTGGGTGGTGGGAGGGTGACCGGAAAGATCACCTATATTTCTGTCTAACAAGGGTACAAGTGAACTTTTCTAGAACTAGAATGTAAATGTTTTGACACAATGACTATGCAAATGACATGAAATTTATGTGAACCATCTTGATGAAAGTATTTCAAAATGTATATGAAAACTCAAAAAAAAAAAAAAAAAAGAACTAGAACAAGATAAGGATACTCTCACCACTACTATTCAGCATAGAACTGGAAGTCCTAGACAGAGCAATCAGGCAAGAGAAAGAAATAAAAGATATCTAAATTGGAAAAAAGGAAGTAAAATTATCTCTATTTGCCAATGGTATTATTGCATCCCTAAAAAAAACTTTAAAGGCTCTGCCCCAAACTCCTAGACTTACTAGATAAATCTAGTAAAGTTTCAGGATACATCATAAGTACATAAAACTAAGTAGCATTTCTATATATCAATAACAATCACGGTGAGAACCAAATCAAGAATTGCATTCCGTTTATAACAGCTACAAAACAAAATCAATAACCAGGAGTACATTTAACCAAGAAGGTGAAGAAGTCTATAAGGAAAACCACAAAGTATCGATGAAGGAAATCATAGATCACACAAACTGAAAAACATCCCATCCTCATAAAAAGGAAGAATAAATATTACAATGACCATACCGTCCAAAGCAATCTACAGATTCAATGCAATTTCTATTAAAATACCAATGTTACTTTTTGCAGAATTAGAAAAAAAATTATAAAATTTATATGGAACCAAAAAAAGAGCCCAAATAGCCAAAGTGATAAGTAAAAGGAACAAAGCTGGACGCATCACATTACCTAACTTCAAATTGTACTAAAAGGCTACAGGGTACCATACCAAAATAGTATGGTAATGGTATAAAAATAGGTGCACAGATTAATGGAACAGAATAGAGAATCCGGAAAAAAAAGCCACATACATACAACCAATTAATCTTTGACAAAATTAACGAAAAATTAACTGGGTCAAGGATACCATATTCAATAAATGGTGCTAAGGAAATTAAAGAACCATGTGCAAAAGAATGAAACTGGACCCCTATCTCTCAGCATCTGCAAAAATTAACACAAGATGAATTAAAGACTTAAATGTATGACCTGAAACCATACAAATTCTTGAAGAAAACCTAGGAAAAACTGTTCTGGAAATTAGCTCAGGCAAATAATTCATGATTAAATCCTTAGAAGCAAATGAACAAAACCAAAAATAGACAAATGGAACTTAATTGAACTTAACAACTTTTGCACAGCAAAATAAATGATCAACAATATGAGCAAACAACTTATGGAAGAAAATACCTGCAAACCATCATAAAAGGAATAATATCCGGAATCTACAAACAGCTCAACAATAACAAAACAATCCCACTGAAATATGGGCAAAGGACATGAACTGATATTTTTCAAAAGAAAACATACACATGGCCAAAAAACCTGTAAAAATGCTCAACACTACTAAACATGAAAGAAATGTAAATGGAAACCACAATGAGATACTATCTCACATCAGTCAGAATGACTATTATTAAAAAGTCAAAACCTGACAGATGTGTGGCAAGGCTGCACAGAAAAAAGAACACTTATGCACTTTTGGTGGGAATGTAAATCAGTACAACCTCTATAGAAAACGGTGTGGAGATTTCTCAAAGAATCACCATTTCATCCAGCAAACCCACTATGGGATATCTACCCAAAGGGGAAGATATAATTACATCCAACAGATACCTGCACTGGTCCGTGTATGGCAGTCCTATTCACAACAGTGAAGATATGGAATTAACCGATGTGTTCATCAAGAGACGACTGGACAAAGAAAAAGTGATATATATACACCATGGAATATTTCTCAGCCACAGAACATAATGAAATCGTGTCTTTTGCAGTGACACGGATGGAACCGGAGGCCATTATCTTAAGTGAAACAACTTGGAGACAGAAAGTGCAATGCTGCATGTTCTGACAAGTGAGAGCTAGAGTACATGTACACATGGACGCAGAAAGTGGAATCACAGTGGAATCACCTCAGGAGGGTGAGAGGGTGAGAAATTACAATTACAATGGGTACACTATACTCTTGGATGGTGGTTACACTGACAGTGCAGACTTCACCACCATGAACTGCCTCCATGTAACAAAAATGCACTTTTACCCCCCATCTGTAAAAATAATTTAAAAACTCATCAATTCAATTGAGAGGTGGTAGAACTTGGTAAAAAATAAAGTGGTTAACATTCTTGTAACAGAATATAGAAAATTAAGTTTGTGAAGTGGATATTACTCAGAACACAAACTGGTAGGATTGAGGGCAGAAGACTGGCATCCTCCTTCCCATCCAGTTCTAATCACTAGACCAGGGGTTTTCATTTGTTAAAACATCTGGCCTCCAGATGGATTTATTTGATTGTCACCATAATTTTTTCAAAATAGAGTCAACATGGAAAAATTGAAAGATTTTAAATAAAAATACACCCTTCTAAATTTTCTTGAAAAAATCTGAAATCAGACACATGGGGATGCAATCTCTCTGTGGCCACAATTGGCTGAAGCTGTCCTGAGCAGAGCTGTGCTGGGGCTCTGGTTTTACTACTGTCTTTGTGTCTTCTTTTCTCTTGAACTTGAACTTATTTAATTCCCAGCCTGGCTCCATTCCTTTAAAATTCCCTTTATACCAAAACCCCTTAAAAGAGTTATTTAAGAAAAATGTTTCCATCTTATCACCTATTATTTTTTCCTAATCCCTTTCCAATGAATCTGCTCTTTTCAAAGTCTTTGCTGACTGAAATCTTGCCAGATATTCGGTAATTCTTTGTCTGTGTTCTACTTGATCTCTTGGTATAGTAGTTGCCAAGGCTGACCATTCCTTCTTTCTTGAAATCTTAATCTTAAAAACTTCCATGATGCTATAGCCCCCTGTTTCCTTTTTATTATGCAAACACCTCCTTGGTTTCTTTTCCTCGTTCTCTATCTTCTTACCTAATTTCATTGCTTTAAATACCAACCACTGATGATTCCTAAATCAATATCTCTCTGTTTTAACCTTGCTCCTGAACTCTATCCAGATCTGAAAATCTAGCTGCTTCCTAGGCATCTTCATATGGATGTATAATAGGCATCTCAAACAAAACCTGTCCACAACAGGACTTTCGTTGACCCTCCCCGACCTGCCCTCTCATCTTCTCTACTTCAGTAAACAGGATCACCATCTACCTGAGCTCAAGTCAAAAACCTGGAAATCATCTTTGACTCCTGTTTGCCTATTAAACATCTGCCCAACGTATTCACCAAAATGCTCCTTAAATACTTCTCCCCACCTCTACTGCCTGAATCCTCATCTTTTTTTTTTTTTTTCTTTCAGTTTTTGGCCGGGGCTGGGTTTGAACCCGCCACCTTCGGCATATGGGGCTGGCGCTTTACTCCTTTGAGCCACAGGTGCCACCTCTGAATCCCCATCTTAAGCAGTCTCTCTTGCCTCCCAAATGGTCCCCCTGATTCTGTTTTGCCCCCTCCCATGGTCCATCATCTGTTCAGCTACCAGAATATTTTAAAAATTCATATCATATTTAAAAAACTTTGCATTAGCTAACCATTACCCTTAGCATTTGTCTTAGTGTATTTGGGATACTTTAACAAAATACTTTAGATTAGGTAATTTATAAACAAAGGAAATTTATTGTTTTTTTTTTTTTTTTTTTGAGACAGAGCCTCAAGCTATCCCCCTGGGTAGAGTGTCCTGGCATTACAGCTCACAGCAACCTCCAACTCCTGGGCTCAAGCGAGTCTCCTGCCTCCGCCTCCCAAGTAGCTGGGACCACAGGCGCCCGCCACAACGCCCGGCCATTTTTTGGTTGCAGCCATCATTGTTGTTTTGGCGGGTCCGGGCTGGGGATTCGAACCCGCCACCTTAGGTGTACGTGGCTGGCGCCTTAGCCGGTTGAGCTATAGGTGCCGAGCCAGGAAATTTATTGTTAATAGTTCTAGGGGCTGAGAAGTCTGAAATTAAGGTAGAAGCAGATTCAACATCTGGTGAGGGCTTAGCTGTTTCATAGATGGTTGCTTCTTGCTGCATCCTCACATATTGAAAGAGGAAAACAAGTTCCCTCAGGCCTCTTCTTTAAGGGCACTAATCCCATTTGTCAGGGCTCTACCCTCATTGACCTAATCACCTCCTGAAGGCCTCACCTCTTAACACTATTACATTGGGGATTAGGTTTCAACATAGGAATTTTGGGTAGACACAGACCACAGCAGTCCAAATGCTCTATCTTGAAATAAAAAAAAAGCCTTATGTAACTGGGTTCACACCACTCCTCATTTTATCTACCAAGCATTGGCCACACCAGCCTTCTTTCTATTCCTGGAAAACCACAAGCTCTTTTCCTTCTTTAGGACCTTTGCATGGATTCTCTCTGCCTAGGAGTCTTTTTGTCCAGATGCCTGTGTAGTTGGCTCTTCATTAATATCTGGGCCTCAGCTTAAATACTACTGTCCCTGAGAGGCCTTTCCTGACAACCTGTTGAAAGTGGCCACCAGACACTCACTACCATCGCCTCTGCTTAGTTCTCTGTGTATCACTTGTCACTTGAATTTCACTTTTTCTTTAGTTAGTACTCTATTATCTGTCTATCCCTTCCAGAATTTAGCTCTAGGAAGGCAGTCTGTATGATATTCACCCCTCTATGTCCAGTGTCTTTAAAAAATGCCCAGCACACAGTAGGAGTTTGATGAATGCTGGTGAAATGAGTGAGTTTAAATGTTGGGAGTAAGGCTTCCCAATGAATTCTTGCTATTTGGTATTATCAAGATTTCCTCACTCCTTGATTCTTTGTGCTGGTAAATGAGCTCTTTGAAAGTAATTGAAGATCTATGGTGTTAATTTAAAAATTAATTCACTCAAAACATATATACTAGTGGCTTGGTGCCTGTAGCTCAGCAGCTAGGGTGCCAGGCACATACACTGAAGCTGGTGGGTTTGAACCCAGCCCAGGCCTGCTAAAACAATGACAACCACAATCAGAAAATAGCCAGGCATTGTGGTGGGTGCCTGTACTCCCAGCTACACAGGAGACTGAGGCAAGAAAATCGCTTGAGCCCAAGAGTTTGAGGTTGCTGTGAGCTGTGACATCACAGCACTATACTGAGAGTGACAAAGTGAGACTCTGCCTCAAAAAAAAAAAAATATATATAATATGTATGTATATATACTAGGAAATAAATGTAGAAAGTAAAAATTTTCTGTTATTGTGTTTCTGTATATCACCTAATCATGGGAATGCTGGTTTAAAATATTTTAATTTTTAATTTATTTTTTATTTCAGAATATTATAGGGGTACAAATGTTTTGGTTACATGAATTGCTTTTACGTAGTTTGAGTCAAAGTTATAAATGTGTCCATCACCCAAATAGTGGGCATTGTACCAATTAGTGTGATATTATCCCTCCCCTTTTGTCCTTTCTGCTTTCTATTAAATTTTACTACTAAATGTACGCATGGGTGTTGATCAATTAGTTCCAATTTAATAGTGAGTACACGTGGCATTTGATTTTCTTTCTTGCATTACTTCATTTAGGAGAAGGGTCTCCAGTTCCATCCAGGTTGTTACAAAAGGCATCAGTTCATTATTTTTTATGGCTGAGTAGTACTCCATGGTGTTCATATACCAAATTTTATTAATTCATTCATGTACTGAGGGGTACTTGATTCCACATCTTTGTGATTGTGAATTGTGCTATAATAAACGTTTGTGTGCTCATGTCTTTTTGACGAAATGACTTTTTGTTCTTTGGGTACTTAGTAGTAGAATTGCTGGATCAAATGGTAGGTCTATATTTTTAGCTCTCCACAGAGATTGTACTAGTTCACAGTCTCACCAACAGTGCATAAGTGTTCCTTACTTTTTGATCAAGGCCATTCTCCCTGGAGTTAGGTCATACCTCATTGTGCTTTTGATTTGCATTTCTCTGATGATTAGAACAATTCTTTTGTATGTTTCTTGGCCATTAGTCTATTTTCTTTTGAAAAGCTTCTGTTCATGCCTTTCTCCACTTTTTAAAATGAGGTTGTTTGATTTTTTTCTTGCTGATTTGCTTGAGTTCTTTATAGATTCTGGTTATAAGCACTTTAACAGATGTATACCATGCAGAGATTTTCTCCCATTCTGTAGGTTGTCTAATTGATCTGTTGATTGTTTCCTTGGCTGTGTAGAAGCTTATTAATTTAATCAGGACCCATTTGTTAAGTTTTGTTGTTGCTATGATTGCCTTTAGGGTCTTCCTCTTTTCCTAGGCCAATGTCTATGAGTTTCTCCAACATTTTCTTCTAGAATTATTATAGTTTTATGCCCTAGGTTTAAGTCTGTTATCCATCATGAATTAATTTTCATGAGTGGTAAGAGGTGCAGTTTCTGTTTCAATCTTCTACATGTGGCTATCCAATTTTCCCAGCACCATTTATTGAATAAGGCTTCTTTTCCCCAGTATATGTTGTTGTCTACTTTGCCAAAGATCAGATGGGAATATGAGGATGGTTTTAAATCTGGGTTTTCTGTTCTGATCCACTAGTCTATGTCTCTGTTCTTACGTCAATATCATGCTGTTTTGGTGATTATAGGTTTGTAGTATAGCTTAAATACTCATAACGTAATGCCTCCTAATCTGTCATTTTTGCTTAAGATTGGTTTGGCTGTTCAGGCTCTTTTCTGGTTCTATACAAAGTGTAGAATTTAAAAGCTAGAGTATCATAATGCAAAGAAGAGAAATGTAGCTCCTCTATATTAGATGTGACTGAGTAACACTCTTAGTGTGGTTGGGATGTCTTTAGAGATCTTTTTATTTCAATCAGGTGTCCTCTTTTACTAACTTTTCTGAGAATACACTCATAATATTTTATTGCTTTTCAGGTTATCTGATTTCACTATTAATAATAATTACAGTGAAAAGCAAATTCAACTTATATTCTTTAATATTACAAAAGCCTGTAGAAATATCTTCTGGTTACGTTTGTGGTTCCTACTTCACTGCGTAGCATGCACTTGCTGTGGACCCCAGAATTACATGCTCTTTTGTGTCAATGGTCAGAAAGTACTGAATTCTACCTCTGCTATGTGTTCCAATGAGAATCTTTTCCAAAGATAACTATATCAAGGACAAATGTCAGCAGAAAGGTTTTACCACTATGTTCATCCACTAAAATACAGAGTGAACTGTGTAGTCTTTATTTTAAGCACAATGCTGTATGTCATGGTGATTTATTTATGCTAAAGATTAGATACCAGGGAAATTGTTCTCATTTTGCTGGTCTTTCTCTAGCCATAACTTCCTACCCATAGGTGGAGATTTCTCTCTAGTTAAACATTTTCTAGAGATTTGAGTACTTACTTGTTGACTACATTTAGATGCGCTGTTTTTATCTCAGCCAAAGTCTTCTTTCCATTTGTGTATGGAACTTTCTAAATAGGATTCAGATAAACTACTCCTGCATCCTTTAGAGTTACTGAAAGAGTGAGATAAGGTCTGCCTATTTTTAGAGAGCAGACCAACACATAAAGGAAAGACTGTGAGGACCATGACAAGGTTGGATGGCTACTTGCTGGATGTAATATTCTCTGAGCTATTTTACAAAGATGATTAATGGCAGCATGTGCCTAATCACAGGAGTATCAGAGCCCAGCTGTCTGGGAGTGAAAGCGAGAGGGATATTAGTCAGCTCTAGATGAAATCTGATATCCGGGGCAAGAACTCTTCTCTATCCTTTCCACTCTCATCGCTCCACCTGTGCTTTTGATCCTTGGCTCCTAATAACTCTTGCTCTCTGCTATTCACAGGCTTTCCCCCACTCCTGGATTCTTTGGCTCTGCTAAAAACTGTGCTCAAATCACCCCTTTAAATGACATCAAGGCTATAAAGCATTAATTCAGCAATTAATTTAACAAATATTTATGGAGTGGCAATCAGGGACAATTTCTAGGCTTTGCAAATATAGGTGTGGACACGACAGTCAAGACTCCTATTCTCAGAAAATTTACATGTTAGAGTACAGGGGACTAATGCTGAGGAAGAGAAACCAATAATTGAGCAAGACAATGTTAAAGAGTGTTAAGCACTACGTAGAAAGTGACGGATGGGTCATGGGGGAGACCAGTCTACATTAACCTGGAACTTGGTGTGGAACTATGATGAGACCCACAAAGTCTGCCCCCTTCCCTCATCTTCACCCCTTGATAGTTTCTCTATCAACTCAGGGCTAAACTTCTAAGAGGGTAGCTGAAGCTACTAGAACCCGAGTCCCTGCCACCCACTCATGCCTTTACCTTTTCAGTCTAGCATCCCTGAAACAAGGTTGCCACATAACTATTATTTAAACATGGCTTTTGTGGCTCAGGCAACATTCTAAGGGCGATTCTCATTTATTTCTCACAATGGTCTAATATAATCGGTACTATTATTACTCTCAGTTTTGATTTTACGTTTGAAGACAAGAGACATTACCTAATTTGTCTAAGGCCCCCAGCTAGTAAGTAAAAGAAAGGGCATCCTTTACCACTCAGAAATCCTGCCTTTCTAACCTCATCACTTTCCACACAGCGTGGACCTGAAACATCCCTAAACTCCTACAACTGGCTAATAATTCCTCCATTAAGTCCTCCCTGAAACTCCCCGCCCACTTCTTGCCCCAGAGAACTGGAGAACCGGTAACCTTGTCCTTCCACTGTTGCCCACACACATGACTTTCAGCTCACCCATTCTTTTATTAACCCTGTCTGATCATGCTCAGTCTCTCCAGGCAAGGCTGCAGGACCTCCGGGATGGAGACCACTCTGTGGCTTATTGAGCAATATTTGACCCCTTGGGAATATGATATTTAAATATCTCTCTCCTCAACATGGCATTATTATTTTTAGTAACAATGATGAAATGAGATGAATAATAGTGGCCAGAAAAGAAGGAAATGCAGAAGATAGCAATTTTCTGCTGTTGGGTTGCATATATATGTCATGTCGGCTTAAAAATATAAAAAAAATTATACTATACATCACAGAAAATAGATTACGGTGTTTTAATTATATCACTGCATTTTTTAGACTAAAGGAATAAAGCTCATACCTAATGATTGATCTGCCATGGAAATGATTGGCAGCATAAGATGTCTATTTCCTTGACTTAATGCACATTTGCCAGTGACTTCATCAAAATTGTTCATTTTACATCTTCATGTGCAACAAACAAATAAGATTTCTCGTCTATCTTTTTGCACTATGGTTGATTAAAAATACATTTAAAAATGATTGTAAAAACTTTCACATAAAGTAACAGGTATAAAGGGAAAGTCTGAAATATAAGAGGAAGTCTTGGAAGAAATTCATAAAAATCCCACTTCTAAAAAAATTTTCCAAATTGCAACGAAGTAAGTCTTTGTTTATTTGAGATCAATTCCAGCAGCTTTCAAATGGCTCTGCAGTGAAAATTTTTAAATATGAATAAAAGATACGTGTGTTTACAGAGAATGGCAGAGTGAAAATATCTCAAGTTGTGGTTTTTCATCTATGCAATCTCTGTGTTATCATTTTTAATTTTATTTTTTTTTGGTTTTATTAAATCATAACTGTGTACATTGATGCATTTATGGGGTTCAGTGTACTGATTTGATGTACAATGTGAAATGCTTACATTGAACTGATTAGCACATCCATCACAATTGTACTCTTTTCTTGATAGTTTTGTAATGTACCACTGCATCATTCGGTGAGATCCCCTCAAAAGCCCTCCCTCCTCCTGCCTCCCCCCCTCCCCTTCATTCTCTCTCCTTTTCCCTTCTACTTTCTGGACTATAGTTATGTTTTATGATTTGTATGAAGGTGTAGGTGATTATATATTGATTTCATAGTAGTATTGAGTACATTGGATACTTTTTCATTCTTGAGATACTTTACTAAGAATATGTTCCAGCCCCATCTAGGTAAACATAAAAGATGTAAAGTCTCCATCTTTTTTATAGCTACATAGTATTCCATGGTGTACATATACCATAATTTGTTAATCCATTCATGGGTCAATGGGCACTTGGGCTATTTCCATGTCTTGTAATTTATGAATTGGGCTCCAATAAACATTCTGGTGCAAATGTCTTTGTTGTAAAATAATTTTTGGTCATTTGGGTATATACCTAGTAGAGGAATTGCAGGATCAAACGATAGGTCTACTTTTAGTTCCTTGATTGTTCTCCAAACTTCTTTCCAAAAAGGTCATATTAGCTTGCATTCCCACCAGCAGTGCAGAAGTATTCTCTTCTCTCCACATCCATGCCACATTTTAAATTTTAGATATTGTGTTTAAACACAGGAATATGTGATATCAAAGGTTTGGAGATACACTGGTACTTACCATACTCAAACAACTTCAAACTGTTACAAACTCATATAACAACTCATATAACAACAACTCATATGTAGCAATCATATAACTGGGGTTTCTCTGTCCATATATAATATTTATTAAAAGATAGGAAATAAAAGTCTGCTAATATACATCTTACATATATATTATTAAAACTCAGCAATCACTATAGTGGTTGATTTAAATTTAGACCAGTAAGAGATTTTTTGAGGGGAGAATATTTTTATCACTAACATTCTTGAGAATTGTCAGTTTTGGCAATAATAAAAAACTGATTTTGAGGGGGTTTTGTTGTTATTTTAAAATTCTCTACAGATAGTGCTCTGACCAGCTCTTTCTTGGTTTGCTGCAGGGCCATGTCTTACTGACCTTTGCACTCTCAGGGCCTGGCTCCGCTCTCAGAAGCACTGAGACTGGGTAAACTGTTGCCTTGGTGCCCGCTCATCCCCTTGCTTCCTTGACAGAGGCCCTCCCTGCCTCTCCTCTCTGCCTGACACGTGTCCCTAGAGATTTCCTCCTTTCTCTGCACTCATCTTTTACCCTGGTATCTAAACCCTCTTGTGTAGAGAGACTCCAAAATCTCCATCTATAGCCCTGACATGGTCTCAACCACATTTCTACAATCTGGTAGGATTTCCAAAGACTGATATTTCCAGACATTATAATCAAAAGGATTTGTAAGAATGATTATTTTCTCTCAAATGATGTGATTGGAATCATAATCCAGCAATACTTCCTATATGCATTGGAATTTATCGGTGAAACATTCTTGAGTCTGTAGGACACTGGAACAAACTCAAGATACTTACTTATTGTCCAGTGTAACCAAACAGACTGAGTGTGTACTACTCTGAAACCAGGGAAATGAAGGACCGTGGGGAGGACTGCTCTTCTACCCTGGTGGCTCCTCGCTCCTATCACCCTTTTCTCAGAGATTGCAGAATATTCCTCAGAAGAGTCTTCAACACAGCATTCCTGGTAACTACCAATAAGTTGGAGTTAATAGAAGAGAAGAAAACCATTTGTCAGCCCTAGACTGACCATTCCATCCTAAGACTGTCCACGTACAAAACTTAAATTTTGGCCTCTATGGAATGGCCTGACTTTAATTTAGGATTAGCATTTAAGTCATTCTAAGGCTAGTGATTTCCCTGGCTTTAAGCGCAAGTTGGTCTCAATCAAATACAAGAGAGCTTAAAAAGTACCACATTTTCAAAGGCACAGAAGGGGTTAAGAACAGTGGGATTAAGTGCCAGGTATATGGCAGACACCAGGAATAAAACCATCAGGAAGACCCAGCCCCACCACGGAGGGCCAGCAGTGAGAGGCCCAGTACAAACAGGTAAGATCTACCAAAGATGTACGGGGGATGTGTGTGTAGGGAACTGTGGAAGCACAAGGGCTGGATTCATTAGAGTGGGGATCACAGTGAACATGGTGGTCAACACAGAAAGACTCTGCAGAGGGACGGATTATTTTCTGCTCGTGGACGAGTTATTCACTCTCCTAAGGCTTCAGCTTCCTCATCTACAAAATGAGGGGGAGGGGCGGTGGAGGCCAGTGGCTTAGTGGTAAAGAAGGCAGGCTTCTCTGCTACCTTCTCTTCTCTTCTCTGCTTCTCTTCTCTACCTCAGGTAGGTTACTCAGCGTGCCTGAGCCCCTTTCCTCGTCTGCAAAAAGGCAGTAATAATGACGTCTGCCTCTACCTCATAGGGCTAATGTGAGGACTAGATGTATGATCCATGTAAAGAGTTAGAGTGTGCCTGGTTTGCAAAAAATGCTCAAGCTGCAGGTGATGTCACCTCTTCAGTCCTTCTAAGGCCCCAAGTCCAAGAGTCTTTTGTTTCATTCAAGGGATCTTCTGACAGTTTCATTGAGGAACAAAGTAACTCTGGGAATAAGTCATCTTTTCAGACTGGGTACCAACGTGTCACTCTGGCCAGCTTTTGCTACATACATAGACAGTCTTCCTTTCCTTTCCTCTCTGCAGCAGCTTTTAAATGGATACACAGTGGGGTGCAGGAGCAGCCTGTCACAGGTAAATTCAACTCGTGTGGCTAACTGGGGACACCCTGGCTGTGTATATGTGATAGGCAGGGAGGGGTATAAATCTACCAGATAAGCTTAATTATTTCACATGGCATGGATCATAGTGGAAGGCATAAAAAAAAAAAGCCAAGTCTTATCATAACAAAGAAAAGAAAATCAGAGATATGGAGAAAAATGTAGGATTAAAAAACACTTCCCTCGAAGACTAACAATAGAATTGGGTTTCTGATAGCAGGCAGTGAAAATGCCAAAGCAGAAGGCAAAATAATCTAATAAAGATTTTTTGGGGGGGTGGGGGAGGAGTTTGATTTTTAAGTCACTGCAATTGATTTGACCGTAGTCTCTATTTAACTTTGGATCAAGTAGCTGCTTTTTATGGGGAAGTGAGCAGAAGGTTGAATCAAAGATGTGTCAGCAATACGTTGCCCGTGGGGGCTGGGGGTAACAGCAGGCAGAGAAAATACATTTCATGGAAGAAAACCAGGGAACGCTTCAAGGGGAAGCCAGTTTGCTGAGGACGAGGAGTGAATGAACTGGTCTGGTCTTTGCTTACTTCCTTTAGCACACCAGCTTGGAAATTAGGCTAGGACTTCACATTAGTCTGAGTGGGCAGATCATAGAAACCGAAGATTGATGCTTTAAAATCGACTCAGC
The DNA here is from genome assembly GCF_000181295.1 of Otolemur garnettii. Classification (NCBI taxonomy): domain Eukaryota; kingdom Metazoa; phylum Chordata; class Mammalia; order Primates; family Galagidae; genus Otolemur; species Otolemur garnettii. The sequence goes on along the minus strand of NW_003852398.1, from coordinate 32,420,204 downwards.
CACCTGTGTTCAGAGTAAGCCCTGCAGTTCCTTTTGAAGTCTGTATTACTATCTGTAATAACTCTGTATTACTATCTGTAATAACTCTGTAATACTATCTGTAATTAACCCTGTATCTGTGTTACATAGGCGTGTTCACAAAACACAGCCCCGGTCATCTGGACCGTGCGAGCACAGTCATTATTTGTGGTTGGAGTCTTGCTTTCCTGTGTTTCCTCTTAAATGTGTATGTTGTGAAGCAAAAAGGAGAAGATACTTCAGTAGTAATGTATGTAAGAAGATTTTTAATTTTTCACCTTTGGGCCTGTCCTTATCTACCAGTTGAAAAATGAAATTGCAGACAGGCCCAAATTGAGAACGATTTAACGTGCACAAAAGGCAGCAAATGGAAGTGATGTTAGATTGTTGTGTTCCTGTAAAAGCATCCAGACAGGCTGATGTGCGTGCATTTACCCCAGCGTGAGCGGTGCCTTTCTGGGGCCCTCTGCGTTACTAAACGCTAACGCACACTCACTGGGTGATGCCACCAGACGTCCTTCTGGGTGTTATAAAATGTTCACTCCTTCCATCTACACAGCAATTTGAGAATTTTATTACCCCTCTTTTACAGGTGAGGAAAGTGAGGCATAACAAGATAATTGATCAAGATTAAACTGCACAGCTCGTAAGTGGAGAGGCAAGGCTTAAACTGGAGCAGTTTGCCTAGACTCTCTGTTGTGAATTCTGTGCTAAGCTTTTTATTTGGTCTCCTTAATAGATACATCTGTACAAATCTGAAATATCCCTGAAAGTAGCTTTCCTCAGGGTTTTGTCTGGGATCAGGAACCATAAACCTTGACACGAATACCCTGCCTGCCTCCCCGTAGCTCTGAACCAAGGCCTGGGAGGGCCTTCCGCAGGGCTGCTGTTCAAGCCAAAAGGAAAGGCCTGCCTTCTGTGCTTCCGTTAAAGCCCTGGAGTTATTTATTTTTGACTAGTCTTTCATCATCATTAATGAAAATGATTCAAGCTCACAATAAAAAGTTTAAACATTAAAGAGGATATGAAATAAAATCCTTCCCTCCTATCACTGCTTCCCAGAATTCCTGTTTCTTACACATCCCTCTAGAAATTGTCAGCCCACGTATTTTGTTGTCATAAAAGCAGAAACACATATTCTCTTGAATTAATTCATAAGTATTTGCTGAGCACCTACTAAGTGCCAGGCACTGGGGATATAAGAGGGAATAATACATATAGGTCCCCACTATTACACAGAATCCATGTTCCACTAGGGAAAGACAGACAAAAAATAGCAAATAAATACTTGGGCCATTACAAAAGTTTTGAGATATGCAAAAATTAAGAAACATAAAATCCTCACAGATGGAAATAAAGCTTTTCCAACACCACCGATAAGCCAAGCAGGGTGAAACTTGCAGGGTGAATCAGAAAGGATGCTGTTGACTGTGTTTCTTGGAAGTGAAATAATGGGCCATAACATAGTCTGTCTCAGGGACCTACATAACCTGTACAGCAGGTTAGGAAGAGATGGGTACAAGGGAGAATTAGAAAGGAGAGAAGGGGGATGGAGAGTGTTAGAGGCTCAGGATTTTCAATAAAGTTGTCAGGGAAGGCCCCTCCAAAAAGGATGACATTTCAGCAAATGCTTGAAGAATGTAAGGGAGCAAAGAAGAAAAATGTTCTGGGCAGGGAGAAGGATCCACTTCAAAGGTCTTCAGGCAGGAGATACTTGGCATGTTTGAAGAATAGCAGGGAGACCAGTGTGGCTGAGTAGAGTGAGTGAAGGGAGCGTAATGGAAGATGACGCTCCCCCCAAAATGATCTAACTTTGGTTTTGCATATGAAGAAATGCTACAACTTTCTTTTTCAACATTATATCCTGGGCTTCTTTTACTGGTATATTTAACATACTACAATCTTTTTACCAGCTTCATGGTAATACCTGGCGTGGATGTATCAGACTTTAGTTCTAAAATCAATTTTTACTGATAGTTTGCTTGCAAGATTTTGCAGCAACCATACTATAATTGGGTTTCCTTTGTACATACCGATTGGCACTCTTTTGTAGGAATGCCCATAGGATATGTCTCAGAGGTGAAATTGCTGACCCAAAGGTTGAACCACCCTCCAAAAAGTTGTCCTCCACAAAATAAATACCAAATGACTCTTTCACCAACAATTTATGCAGAGTGTATACCTCAACACATTCGTTAACATTGTGGATTGAGATTTTACATTTTGTTTTCTTGGCCAAATTGATAGCTTGCTTTTAGTTTTCATTTCTTTAATGATGAGTGATAGTATCTTTTCATGTTCGTTAGTCATTTATATTTTTACCACTTTCCTTGCTCATTTTAATTTTGAGTCTATTTCTTATTGATTTGTAAAAGCTACTTGAATATAAGGAAATGACTGATTTTTTTCCTGTCATGTAGATAGCCAACTTTGCCCTCACTATCTTCAATCCTCACGTGGAAAATGCTTTGTGTATGGTTTCTGTTTGTATTGCAGAGACTTTTCTCCTAGATCAGCAGTATGATTTTACTTAGTTTAATTCAATAATATTTGTCTTTATGGGTTTTGGTTTTATTTCACATCTTCTCCCTGCCAATATAATCAATGGAAAAAAAAAAAGGTTTAGCTTTCTTTTGGTTACCTTTTTGGCTTTTTAAAAATTTTTTAGTTAAGTCATAACTGTGTACAATTATGGGCTACAATGTGCTGATTTGATATACAATGTGGAATGCTTAAATCAGACTGATTAACCCTCATCGCACTTCATCTTTAGAAACTAACAATTCTAGGGAGGTAACACAACACAGGTCACAATTTCTGGGTCTGGAAACATCAGAAGCAGCTCTGCTTTACTTTTTACTTCATTTGCTTGAAGTAGGTCCTCAGAAAGTCTACTCTTTCACCTGATGTGTGTTTTACCTAAAGCCGGGCTTCGCTTAAAGAGCCTCGTCTACCTCTATGATGCAGGCACGGAAGCAAATGCAATGTCACTTGCCTTGTGGTTGATCAAAATCAACCATCATCCACAAGCAGACACTCAATGGAGGCACGCACAGCCTGGCTCTCCCACCCCCAAAGCACACCCTGCTGACGGGCTTCCGATCCAGCACACGGGAGGCACTACGTAAATACGTGTGAGCATTTGAAAAAAAAGCCTCACTCTTTCACAGAAGAGGAGAACAAAGCATAACTTGTAGCAGTGTGTGTCAAAGGAACTTCTAGGACATTCTATTAGGTAAATCAACAGCTGTGACTTCCTGTCAGAGCTGGAGGTCAGAGGCATTTCCCAGCATTGACAACATATTATATTTGGTTTGGTCGAGTGGTTTGCACAGTGCCCTGATGAAGTGAGTGATAAAATAATGCATAAAATTTCGACCTTGACCAGAACAATCTCCTAGCTTTGAGGTGTTAGAAAAAGGTTCTGTCGGTAGCAACTTAATAGGTTCAAGATAATTCAAGAGTGCTTCCTCGAGTGCTTTAAAGTGCCTTAGAAACAAGCTATGGTTGGTAGAGAGTTTTTCCCTCCTTTCTCCTGAATCCTCAGCTATGAACCGTTCAATTCAAGGCCTAAACAAGCCATGAATTTTAAGACAGTGTCTTTAGGTTTGAGATGCTTTTAAACCTCAGATTTCTATTACCTTCTATGTTACAGGACTTCTTTCCATGCTTTACCTCCTAAGAACATAGCTGTTGAGGCTCATGGGCAGACTGTGCGCTCTCCAGGGGTCCTGCCAAGCCTGGACCACATGGGGTGTGATCTCACGTCTGATTCATCTTTTGTGATTCTCACTCACCATCAAAGTCAAACTTCCCGGCCTACTCTGTCCTGGCTCCTTTCTTATCCTCTTATGGAAAGAATAGAACATATGTTTGCTTCTTCAAGCCTCCTGGACTCCTCAGCTCTTTTCAAAGAACTATTAGAAGGAACAGATGCTATCCTGTGAACTTTATGTGGGAAACGCCCTATTGGAAGAGCTCGGCGCCTTTGGGGACATTTCTTCTTCAATCTACTGCAGGAATAGGGAGGTTTGGTTTGAATTTTCCTCTGGGGGCTTACTCAGCTTGCACTAAAACAGATAGTGCATCTCTGGCCTTCCTATACATTGGGGGGTTGGGGGGAAGTACTCTAACCAGTCCAACATGTTAGCAGTTGGTATAAGCAAGTATGAATTGAGCATGTGTGTCTATTTTGTTTAGGGAGATTTTGAGAGCCTTTATCAAAACATGTTTTAAGTATATTTGTCACAAATATTTAACCCAATTATGTCTTTCCTTTGTTTGGAACTCACTAATAGCTTCCTCTTATACTTACAATTTAATTCAAACTTTGGGCCAATGGCTCCCAATGGTCTACACGATCTGGCTCATTTTTCTAATAACTTTGAGTAAATTTTAAAATATTGAAATAACCTCTACATAGTTATTCAATTTGATCAGTTTTAAATCATTACCATGATCAAGATAATGAGTAAAAAACACATTACCCTGAAATTTTGTTACGCTCCTTTTTTAATCCATGTCTCACACCGCCCCTCTCCCCAAGGAACCATCGATTTCCTTTCTGTCACTAGATACTGGTTTGCATTTTCCAGAATTTTCTGTAAATGTATGTACTTTTTTTTGCCTGCCTACTTTAACTCAGCGCAACGATTCTGAAATTCATCTATATTGTTGCATGTATTAATAGTTTGTTCTTTTTTCTGTTCAACTTATTAATATATGTGTGTAATCTTCCTTGTGTGGATAGTCCACAGTTTATCCATTCATGTATGGATGAACATTTGAATTATTTCCACTCCTTGGCTATTACCAACAAAGCTTAGTTTAAAAAGTGTGAAACGAAAGGTAAATTATTACTGAAACTTGAAAACAAGAATTATTTGCCATAAATAGAAAGTAACCATAAAATGAACACAATAGCATAAAAAGAGTTGAAATTATCGCAGGTACCACCAATGGCAGATGCTTTCTGATGCTTTGGGAAGCGCTGTTCCTGCAGGAATCAGACAGGCCTCTCTTTTAGCCCCAGCCCTGGACCCAGCAGGAGGCTGTGGCGGGAGGTGAGACAAGGCTGTGAAGAAGATGACAGAGCATTTGTAGACCCTGGTCAAGAAAAAGGCCAATTATACAAGGTTGGCCTTACACCCTCCCTGGTCATGAAAGGATCATGGCATGACAATGAGAAGTTACTTTCTGCAATGTATAGTTAAAATGTATTGATAAAAAAAGTAGTCCACCTGGCAGAATGCGGTGCTGGAATGTTGACAGATGCTATTCAGTCATTCACTCCTTAAATAAAAGAATTATCAGTGACCCTCAGCTGTGTGCTAAGCACATGGGCTATGAGGTGAGCAATGTGGACAGGGCACCTGCTGCTCATAAGCTTGTTTATGAACCGAAGAGAAGAGACTGAGGATGCGATCTGCCTTGAAGTGTGGTGTGCATGGTGACAGGCAGTTGTCCACTGGTCTGAAAGCTCAAAGCAGGGTAACTGCTGTGCCTACAGGAGTCACAGATGTTTCAATGGTGACACAAAGGGTTCAGGGGACAGAGAGGGCAAGCAGAAGAAGTATGTGATGAGACAGAGGGGTAGGTCTAGATAAAGACACAGATAATTGGAGAACAAGGTGGAAGTTGGGCCGAAATCTCACCTCACCACAGATGAGGTGTGGTCAAGAGTTTTAGGTCAACGTGGTAAACAATCTGTGCTTGCCTTTTCCTCTGATGCTCTACTATTAATTCACTGAGTCATTTCTCCCCACTCAGGTAGTAACTTCCTAGGGGTTGTAAGTGCTGGTGGTCTATAATGAGCCTTGGAAGAAACTGTACTTGATTTATGCCTTGTAAATATGAAATGGTTTACTTTATGTAGCATCAAGTTCGTCTACTTAAAACGAGTCTGGTCCTTCCAAAGCTAACCAACTCAGACAAAATTCTGATTCAGTGACTTATGAACCAGTGGAAGCAGTGATGAAGTACAGGAAGGGAAAGCTCAGGTGGTCATCAACAGATCTAGAAAGGCAGAGGGATCAAAGTTCAGATGGCGAGTTGCAGGTAATGTCACAAGAGATGTGGGGATTATAGCAGACTCATATGACTCCACCCAGCACCCCTTCTCTCCTTCTTTCTAGGTAACGACACCTCAGTTATATTCAGAGGTTCACCCTCCTCTCCACACCCATGGACTTTAGAGGAGAGTGATCCCACCCCCAACTTGGGGATGGCTCTGATTGGTCCACATCAACCACGTCAGCCTTGTTCCACTTGTCAGTGACTGGTTTAGGGCTGAGTGTGTGGCAAAACTCTGGTCACAGAGACATGACAGTGACTCTGCTGGGAGAGGTTCTGGCAAAGGTTTTCTTTATCTTAAAAGGGGTCTCACAGGAGAGTTGGTTTCTCCTTTCTCTGGATGCTGTTGTCATTGCATACAACTCCTGAACGACTGCAACCACCATGGGTAGAAAGATAGCTAAGGAATAGTTGGGGGGATGGCCGGGCACAAAGATGAAAGGATCTGGATCCTTAATGACCCAATTAGTTACAGGCTTATCAAAGTAGAGAGGGTATTACGTAATCACAAAATACACTATTGTATTCAGAATTCATTCTTCTAGACTTAAGTACCCCGTGATCCTAATTAAACAGAATATCTTTTAACACTGACAAATATGAAAGTTTTACTTTTAAGGTTAGGAAATTAATTGTAGCAGGATTAATTAGAAATTTTATTTTCTCAGAGTTAAAAAAAAAAAGACCAGAAAAAGAACTGATAGAATACTAAATGCTAAAAACGTGATGTTATTAAAGTTATTTGTAAAAATACTGTGTCTGGTGTAGTATGCTCACGTAGTACCTGGTGTTGCTTCCATGCTAGGGACATGGGACGGTAACCCTCTTTTGGAGGAATATTGGTAGTTAGAAAATTGGGAAGAGGAACCAGGATGGTCATCACAGGAATGCCCTTGATAGATAGAGGCAGGTGTGGCACTTACCCTGAGGGAGGAGGAGTCAGCGAGGATGAAGAGTATCTACCTGCTTTTAGATACTTAGAGGAGCCGGCTTCATCTGGGTGGGCCCCAGGAACCCAGTTTCAAAGGTGAAAGTGTCAGAGACACTTAGTTCAGCCCAATGTAAGAAAAACTTTGCTTTATAATAAAAATATCTTCCCAACAATAAAAGAGGCTAGACCCTGAAGTAGTGAGTTATCCTTGGAAATGTGCCAGGTGAGGAGGAAAGTGGGAAGCTGAGTGTACACACAATTCATCCAGCGCTCACTGGAGGAGCTGCTAAATGCTGGGTGGTTGGTGGGAGCATAAAGATACGTGCTGCGTCGTCGCTCACCACAGGGTGTTTGAAACCTAACAGGTAAATAGCGATTTATTCTGTGCAGTAACTGACATTGTAGTGTTCTTGTGAACTTTTAGGGAGACATTAATTCTGCTTTGGATAATCAGAAAGTATTGGGTGGAAGTTATATTTACTGGATCTTGAGTAATGATTTGGAGTTTGTATTTCCAAAAAGTAAAATATCCATGAAGGGGAAATTCAGTGAATTATAAAGTCTCCAAAATCTTAAGAATTTACTCCAAACTATAAAGGCAAGATATTTACAATGGCGATCTAAAGGGATCAGACACATGTAAAGTACCTAGGTGAACTCAAGGGACCTCCCCCCCACTTTTTTTTCCTTTTGGGAAAAAAAACAATAAGTGAAGAAAGAAGCAGTTGTGGGATTGGCTGCCTGGTGGCTGGAACAGCAGGCTCACTGGATGAAGTGGGGAGAATAAACAGGGCCAGGGCTCTTCAAACGTCCTAGGCAGACACTTGGAATTGCATGCAGAAGAAAAAAAGCCAGCTGGCTGGCAAAGGGCATACAAGGAGCCCTGGTTTGCTTTTGTATGGAGAGTTTGCCACTCTTGATGTGGTTGGTCACGCACTTCAGGTGGACTGTGAAGCCCTTTATGAGCAGGGGAGCACCTAGACGGGTTTGATGGAGGAAACTTACTGGGAGGCTTGAGTCCCCCCTCCCCCTCTAGATTTGCTTAGAAATACAACTGGAAAAGATTGATGAGTTTTGGAAAAGGGGTTAGTTTGCTCTTCCCAAAGGGTGTGGTGGACTGAAGTAGCCAGAAGGGATAAGAAGCAGGAGCATGAATAATCATCCCTAATCCTTGGCGACGCATGAGAAAGGGGACAGACTGACAACTCCCTTCTTTAGCTCCAACCCAGAATCGATAAAAATCCTATTAATTTGAAGAAGATATGTGGTGCCTACCGGTAAGGAGTAGCAGTGTGATAAGCTGGTAAAACAGCCCTCGATTTAAGCCCTGAGACTTTTGCTTCTGTGCTGTGTGACGTTGGGTGAGTGACCTAACCTCTCTGAGCTTCAGTAGTCTCTTGTGGAAGGAGATACAAGTATAGGTCACTCAGGGCACCTGTGGGGATCACATAGGACAATGCAGTGTCTCTGTTAATGTCTAGTGCAGTCCTAGCCATGTAGCAGGGACTCATATATTACAGCTATCATTATTATTTTATTCCTAGGAGGAATCTAAGTTAAAAAAGAAAGTTATTAGTTTGGCCTTATTGGACTTTGGGATTGACAATTGACTCAACAAACCTGTCCAAGGCACTGATTTAGTGCTGGGAACACATTAGAAAAGAACTGACAAAGTTCCTTCTTCCTTCCTGAAATTACATTTTACACAAAAGATGCCAGCAATAAACAAGTAGACAAGAAAAAAGATACCTTTAGACAAAGAGTAGAGCTATGAAGTCATTTAAAAAAGAAAACGGGCTGCAACATGTTTGTGCTTGAGTAAGAACGTTGGCTAAACTATGATATTTGGGCAAGGATGTTGATTCCTGAAGGCTGACACGGGGCCTACACTGAATGTCAGACTGGCTCAGTGACTTTAGACCCCAGAGAGTCACACACTTCTAATGTCTTAATGAAGTCAGGTTTCAGACAAATCGGTTCATTCATTTTCAAGGACCCCCATATTTCTTTTGGTCATGGATGAGTTGGATTACTCATTCACTAAGTATTTTGGCAGAACCTCCAACTGATGTGTATTTTTAGTACTGGGTTCATGTGTAAAAAACAAAAAAATACATTTGGAGGGGCTGGATGAATAACGGGAGAGGAAAATAAAATAGCGAACTGTGTTTCTTAAATGTCAGCTTGGTAGTAACGGAATAGAAAGTATCGGGTGATTCATAGAATGTGTGAGGTTAAAAACAAATAGAAGCAAAATACCAAATTGCTCAAAGTCTCATGAGTGAGGGTGTCAATCATGAAAAGGCTTGGACTGACAAAAAGAGAAGGGCCAGAGCAGGGGCGTGGGGAGACAGGGATGGATATTGACACGGGAAAGCAAGCTTTAAGGAGCATGCGCTATCTGAACATAATGACCAAAAATGTTTTTTTGGAAGAGTTTGGAAGAATTTCTTTCCCTAGAGCCCAGATGAACAACGTTGCCTCTGAGTAAAGAGAAAAATCATGGCCTGTATCTTTGAATTTGTAGTCTGACCCTGACAACGTGCGCTTTGATTAACAGAATGGTAAGAGGAGTTTTCAACAACAGAAGTGGCTGATAAACGCGAATGTATCACACGTAGGGGTTCCGCATAAATGTCTGCAGAGAGGACGAGCCTTTAATAACAGCTCTGGATTGTGTTGTCAAAGCTGTTGATCTCCAATACTTTACATGCAAAATATTGTAGTTTATGCCATCAGCTTGAAACTCATTCTAGGAAAAATCCCTAAGATTTTGTTCAGTTTCTTCTCTGTTGTCTGTAGCCAAGCCCCAGATTCAAACTAGTTTATTTTTTTTTTCTGTGGCCTCTTAAGCCTCAAATCCACCATTGCTTTTTAGTTCATGATGTCTCCTTTCTCTGAAATGTCTTTTTCCCAATCTCACTCCTGGCTTCTTTCTCCCTTTCAGGATTTAGCTCAAATGTCTCTTCTTCCATGAACCTCTTCTTAAGCAGCGTCGTCCAAGGCTTGATTGGGTTTCCTGCAGCATTTTAAAAACGTCTTTATGATTTGTTTGTTTATCATTGTTATGCCTACTGTTTATTGTGTGTCCACTGTGTGCCAGGCACTATATTAAGCATATGACATAAACTCCTTCATTTAACACTTGCTACAGCCATATGAATTATAGAATATTATTCTCATTTACTGATGAGACTTCATTTCATCCGTGTAATAAGGAGATGGCATCAGGATTTGAACCCCATCTTCTCGCCCTAGAACACGTGCTCTCAGGTGCACGCACTGTGGCCTCTCGTACCACCAGACTCTTTGCTTTTGCTGAGGTTGTAGTTTGTGTTCACATCTGTCTCCCTCTCTACATGATAGACATGAACGGATCATGCCTGGGTTGAAGGGATGGCTGGATTACAGACCTACTAAGGAGTCCGTCTATTGATTCCATCCATGATCCAGGAGGCAGAGTTCTTAGCATAGTCAAGGTTGATTATTTGGATATCTCTTAAAGGAAACTGACATGGACAGAGTTGATACCAAGAGTCAAGGGTCAGAGATGAAGAAAACCATTCAGGGCAATAAAATAAATAGGAAGCGATGGTTAAACAAGATCTTGTTCAGGAAAAATTTTGACTGGAAATAACATTTAACTACACACACAAAAGAAAGAACATTCTTTTTCACGTGGAATCCGTAGTAGATGGCCAAATATTATAAGCTTCTTGGATATGTTGATCATAAAACCTCAAAATAAATTTCTAGACACGCCTGCCATACCAGCTCTTCCTTATTTAGGACGTGTGTGCATTTACATTATGATTTTTATTACTTTGTATTGTTTAAGAGGCATCATTCTCTGCTGAGCTTGGATCTTTTCAGGATCACTGAGTGTATTTTATTCCTTTTTTGTGGTCCAATGTTTAAGTCATGACTAGTGAGTTATGAAAGGTGGGCCAATGCATAAATGAAATTGAAGCAAGAAAAAAAATGTTTTCTACATTTGTAAAATGACTGACCAAATTAAACCCCCCCCCCACGAAATTCATTATTTCTACAAACAAAACACCCAGTACTTTTCTAGGGAGACAAAGATTCATGTAACCTCTGGTAAAAGTAGACAATCACAGAGAATTTCTGAGACAGTAGACCATTACTATGTTTCTACTCTTTCTCCATTATTCTGGAAAGGTAGAAATACAAATTCTTTCACAGACTACCTTGATAACTTATCAAGTTGATATTTAGAAGGTAGTATTCATTATCTTTCATATTTATTGAATATTAACTACAGTATTTATTGTAGAGCTAAAGATAATTGATGGAGTTTTCACCCATCAAATAAGTTTTCTGACTATTAAAAACAGTACCTGGTGATTGAGGAGACAATTGATCATTTATTCACATATTCCTTCATTCATGAAGACTAGGTACACAGTTGAACCTCTGTAAGTTGACCACCTAAGGGACTGTAACAAACTGGTCAACATAGGGAGGTGGTCAACATAAGGAACCAGGCCTACTATACTGATACATGTATGTGGTGCCTGTCTGGTCTCTGAACATTAGGTCAACTTAAGGAGGTGGTCAATGTAGGGAGGTGGTCAACTGTGGAGGTTCTACTGTATTGAATGACTTTTGTATGCCATTAAGAATGTAACTGTGAGCCAAAGCAGACCTAATCTCTACTCTCTTGCTGTTTATTATCAAATGAAGGTCATCAAGTATATAATTTTAACTGAAATTACACCTGTGATAAGTGCTTCAAAGAGAGCTGTATGGAGCTATGAGAGCAAACAGCATGGGAAAGAGAAGCAGGGTATAAGCTGAGTGTGGAGACGTAGGCGCAGGTAGATCTTGTTGAGTGTCAGATCATGTCATATATTCTCTTATTTACTCCAAGATCCATAGGAAGTTATAAACACTGAATTAATGTAATTAGATTGTGCTTTCAAAAGACCACTTAGCTTATAGCGTAGAGAATGGGATGGAGGGGGCAAGAGAAAATCTAAGGACACAAACTAGGTAGCTTTTATGTTTATCTGAGTGACAGTAGATAGTAATGTGGACCAGGTTTAGGGTGTCGAGAAGTGGGATATGAACTCATTTCACTGTTCTGATTTCAAATAGAGGTGTATGAGTTGAGCTAGACCTACGGGGACCACTCATTTGCAGGTGGAGGGAAACTATAGCTCTGCCACTTGGAAGAAAAATATCACCTGTTGGCTTCCAGTATAGATACTTAGACATACGGGTGTGACCTAACCAAATGTTTCAGCTTGAGGAAATGAATGGATTTTTGAGATAAACAGGGACCAAAAGGCATGATCTTGCCAACAGGACCACGAGGTACAAGGTAGAGAATTCAATGCCTTTCTACCATCAGCTGTAGTTTATTCACATATCCTTATTAAAAAGAGTAAACTTCTTCTTCCTTTTTTTTTTTTAAGGGGGCTTTGAGATATTCAATAGGCTGACAGCATCCATTAAAAGTTTTAGACCAAAACTTTGCACAAGGCACAGGATTAATCTGTGATTTATCTAGGGGCAGAGCCTTATTTGATCTTTGCATTCCCTAGGCCAAGCCCCCAGTGTCTGATTTTTTTTAATTGAATGCATAAGGAGAAGAAAGAAAAACTCATTTACTGAAGAGGGACATGAGATTAGTAGAACTAAAATATAAAAGGATTTGATAACTTAATGCTACATGTAAATGGAAAAAACACTGGATGGATTTTGAGTTGTTTCTTCTTCAATTTCTAATTTGACTGTCTGATTTGTAATTTACATTTGTTTATAGTTGTCTTTAGGCCAAGTTTGGTTTCTTTCCATCTGTATGTGCAAATGTAATAAATTAAATACTTATTGGTGCTGTGGTTATCTATGGTATTTCCAGAGGTCTTTAGTGCAACCATGAAAATAAACATTAGACTGTTTCTAAAAATTCTTGCATACTGAGAATTGGATGGTGGGTCCCAGAGAAACATGATCCATCCAGACTTGACTTTTCTCCCCCCATCTGTTTTGATTTTGCAGGGCAGCACTGCTCTGGGGAAGCAGAGGGAGTACGGGTTATCAGCAGATACTTTCTCAGTCTAGCAAGCTGGGTGCCAGAGAAATGAGGGCTCATAAAGTTGCCTATAAAGAGGAAGAGATGACACTGATTAATGTGTACTGGGCCAGGATCAATATTATGAGCCTCGTGGCTTCAGGGAGTTTTTCATAGGGCGGTGGATGTTTTCTTCTGCTTTATAGCTACTGGAAGACGAAGGGAACTGGCTCAAGGTCACAGAAAAAATGAATCAAGGTCCATGCTAGTCCTCGACCCATGAATGCCAAACCACTTTCTTTTCCTTATTGGTAAAGCTCTTTCCTGAACTATCTTCTTCCTGCAGACTTGATCCCCTCCTATATTCACTCTGTCATTTAGAGGCACTATTATCCATCCTTTTGGCCAAGCCAGAACTCTTGCACTCAAGCTCAAAAGCTTTCAGACTCTGGCAGTTGTCACAGATATATGAAGTGCCCAAGAATAAGGCCAATGGGTGTGGACAGCCTGTGAACAAGGGAGTGACTTCAAATGTAAATTAAAAAAAAAAAAAATAACACCAACCTCATCCAAACCATTCACCTGATCTCAAAGTCATCCTCACCTTCTCTTTTTCTTGCTACCATATTGCTTACAAGTCCTCTGCCAGTTGAGCCTACCTTTTAAGTAGGTTCTTAACTATTGAGTCTTGCTCATTCTCTCCCTTCCTATCACTGCTGCTTTCATTCAGGCTGTCATCTTCCCTCTTCTTATCTGGCCTCTCTAACTCCAGTTTAGGCACTAACCTTTTCCCATATCCATCCATAAAGTTGTCCTCCTACAGCCTGAGAGAGATTATGTCATTCTCTCATTCATGAAGATCAATAGTTCCCCATTGCCCATGTGGTAAGGTAGACCTCAGCATGGCTAAATCCACCTAACTTTTCGGGAGCACCTGCTAGCACCCCTCCTCTCCTGCCTTGTGCTCTAGAAGATCAGACTCTGTGCTAGGTTCTAAATGTGCCCAGGAAGGCTCTGCTCATTTAGTACCAGGGGAACAAACTCTTGGAACTGGATGTGCTGCCGACTAACCACCTCTGGGGTCATGGCAGTGTGCTCTTCCCAGCTGTCCCTGGCATCATGCTTTAGTGACAGTTCTTCCAGTTTCCTCAAATCATCTAAACTCACAACATCCTTCTGACATAGTTTCTTGTAGGTCAGAGTTCACACAACTGGTCGATCATCCCAAGGCCAAGTCATGGTGCCCCCTCAAGTGTCCTCCTTCCTTTCCCATGAGGCAAATTCCTACTCATGCTTTGGGCCCTGTTTAAATACCCCCTAAGCCCTTACTATTCAGTGTACACTCCTGAGCCTGGCATCTCACACTGATTTTCAACCAGTGTGCCACGGAGCACTGGTGTGCCACGAGAGGATCTTAGGTGTGCTGTGAAAAATTTTAAAGATCATTAATTAAACTATTTTTGAAAGAAGTTTCAAGTACAGTAAGTATATTCTTTTTTTTACCCTTTTTCTGATCAACATAATTTAAGTGTATGTGGCAGTTTAATGACAGGTTCAAGTGTAGCCTGAGATAAAAAAGGTTGAACAACACTGCCTTAGAGCCTATTCCAGATGCAGAGTCTCAGGCCCACCCCAGATACATCCAGTTAGCATCTACACTTTACAAAACTCAAGGTGTTTCACGGGTGTATGTCCATGTGAGAGGCACTGGCCTTGCCTGTAAAGACCACCTTTACCCTCCGGAAAAACGAAAAGCTCTGCTCGCATACTTGGTGCTCCTTTAGTCTTTATCATGTGGTGTCATGTAAACCTGTGACAGGAGTGGGCCTTGACAATGTTTGCTGCAACGTATCAGGACACATTAGTTGAGAGGTCTGCTATTTATTATGATGTTTGTAAAAATATATGTTTATTAGTTGACCCAATATCCTCCTTTCCTTCAGAGACTTCAAAAGCTAGAATTTTCTAGTTTCCCTAACAGCCACGTATGGCCACGCAGGGACATTTCTGCCTTGACATACAAAGAGTGGTTTGCTAGTTCTTTCTTTTTCCCTTTCTCTTCTTTTGCCTGAAATACGGATGCAGTGGTGGAGGTAGAGCTCTGGTGCTACCGGAAGCCAAAAGGGACAAGCCAAGGATGGCAGACCAAAAAGAGAAAAAACCTTGGAGCTTTGAAGGCATCTTTCCAACCCAAACTGCTTCTTTGTAGACTTTTTTTTTTGAGAGAGAGAGTCTCACTCTAGCACCCTGACTAGAGCACCATAGCATCATAGCTCTCAGCAACCTCAAACTCTTGGGCCCAAGTGATCATCTTGCTTGAATTTTTCTATGTTTGGTAGAGATCAAGTCTCAGGCTGGTCTTGAACTCCTGAGTTCAAGCAGTGCACCCTGCTTGACCTCCCAAAGTGCTAGGATTACAGGCGTGACCCAGTGCAGCACCTGGCTCTCTGTAGACTTCTTACGTGAGACAAGTGGATCTTTACGTGTTTAAGCTGCTGTCAGTTTGCTGTTAATGGAGCCAGATGACTTTCTGACCAACACAGTGTCTGATTATTTAGATGGGCTGAACCAATTTGAATTCACAGCCTTTACTAATCCTTGCTGAGGGTCCTTAGGGTGTGATATGATAGGGTTTTAGAATAATAGCTCTTTGATTGTTCCCTTTTTTTGTTGTTCTATTTCTCCAAGCAATTGATTTATAGTAACATTTACTCCCAATATTCCCCCGAGGGGAGACAGGTCTATGGGATTATAAAATTTGGATAACTTGCTGCTTCAGTCTCTCTTGTTGAAAGTTTTGGTGAAGGTGTAAATAAATATTGGACTATCAAAGAAATTAGTCAAGGTTTCGGGTCATTATCAGAACCGAAGCCTCTCCCCTCACCCTTCTTGATATTGTGGCTGCTCCCAAAATGGGGAGTGGGGCAACCACACGAGGGAGTTTTTAAAAAACATTCCAGTTACTGCTTCCAGGAGCTTTGTGAAAACATCTCTCCCTGAGTTGGACTTAACTCCAGTCACTGTCTGACCCCACAACACGGAGATGCTTTGGGTCATTACAATCTCTGAAGATTTCCCAAACCTCAGTTACACACAAGGTACATCTCGTTGGGGAACACTGTGCTGGCCAATTGGAGGAACTGGGTGTTGACAGCCATAATAAATGGAAAATGGAGAGGGATTCTGCTGTATTAGCCTGTGTAACGTCTTGTGTCTCAAACAACTCCATAAACTTGATGTGGTATTTTGCCCATGCTCCACTGGTCTATCTCTGTCAGAATTGGGAGCTGCTTCGTGGCCCATCACTGTCAAATACCTCCTTAGACTCCAAATTGTGCAAGCTGAGCAGCTCTGGAAATGTCGTTTATCTATTTTCTTGGTGCCATCTGGCCTCTGACCCATAACCTGTGTCTACCAGAGTATATCAGGTTATCCTCTGTTATTCTGTAATTAGGTCCCATTCCTATCTAGAAGAGCCACATTCTCAGACTGTTCCAGATGGGTGCTATAATTAACAAACACCAAGAAAATGCAAGGTCTAACAGGAGCTCAAAGTGACAGTAAATAGACCTGCATACAATCACCCCAATGAACACTCTATTGAACACCCTGAATACAGAAACCTTTGTCCCACAAATCTGAATCTGAGTTTGAAAATCCAACAAAAGTTATTTAGACGTGGGGCCGGTCATCAAGCTATGTGATTTGGCTTTTTATAAAAATCCATCCACATAAGATGGATTTTATACAACATCCACTCTGGTCCTGGTCTCTGAAGACAATTTCAAAAGGGAAGAGGCAGGGACATGGCTGCGGCCACCTCCTCCTGGGAAGGCCGCCCTTTCTAAGATGTGAAGTTACCTTACATTCTTTAGGTGATCAGCCTCAATTCTTAGCCATTGGTTTCCAAACTCTATCCTGCATCAGATTCACCTGTAGCACATGTTGTTAACAGCAGAGATTTCTGGGCCCATCCCCAGAGTATCTGATTCAGTGCATCTCCAGCAGGGCCTGGTAATTCACATTTCTACCAATTTCCCAGGTGATGCTGATGGTGTTGTCACAGGACCACACTTTGAATTGTGCTTTAGTCAAATCTAAGTCATTCCATAAAGTCAGTGGTTGTCAGTTCTGAGACCTTTTTCTTTTTTAATAAAGCAGTGTGGCACAGTCACATTGTGCCCTGGACACTGATTCTCAATCATCTAAACCTCTTGAGTTTTATGGTTACATGGTTCATAGTGCCCAGGGGACTTCACTGGAGGGACACTGAGTTACTGATTAGGCTAAAGGGACAGCATCACTGTCAGAGACCTTAGGGGAGAGGGGACAGGCAAGGCAGGATGTCGAGCTGTCACTGCCAGAGCGTTTATTACAATTCTGTGTAGGACAATTACTCGCTCTGAACCTTGTCAGTGAGCTCATGAATAGATTTCGTTTGGTTTCAACACTTAATATTTTAGCCTTGTCCCTTTGGGAAGGAGTCACGGTTCCTCTAGCCCCAAGTCTGGGATGTGGTCCAGGGTGGTGTGGTCAGGTGTTCCAGGAGATATTTTCCTCTGCTTTCATTTTCTCTCCTCTGTACTTAGGAGCAAAGAGGTGAGCTCCTGGCCCGAGGTGCAAATTGGTACATGTTCAAGATTTTTACTCAAGGCTTCTGATTGATTTTCCAATTTCTTCCTCATTCTACTTTAACCAGAAATCTCCTTGTAACTCCAGAGAATTGGCTAGCTGCATTATTAATTGCTGTCACTTTTAGCTATAAGTTGATCTTATTTGGCCCTTTAGTAAATTCTTATTCATTCGGAGTTTTAATATTCTTTATTTCCTTTTAGAAAAAAATCACAGTGTTCAGAGGAAAATCGGCAGCCTTAAAGAGGGCAGCTGCCTTTTTCCACAGAGGCTGCAACCTGGCATCTACTAACCCTACCATGGGCTGCGTGCTGCGTGGAGGTTTGGCGGACACCTAGCTCACGTATACCGGGCACTTTTCCGGACATGCAAAGGGCCGAAGCCTGTCCTCTGCTTGTAGAGTTCTGCAGTGAATAGGAGGCCAGAACACCAAGTGGAAAATTTCTGATCTTTCCCTTCTTCTCTTGCTCCTCCTTATATTCCTTCCCAAGGAAAGCCACGCTCTGAGTGACCAGACAACTCCTCTCGCACAAAGCCACTCACCCGCCTCCACTAAGAAGGTGTCTGCAGCCAGAAAACAATGCACGTTGACTGAGGTTTATAAACACAAGATGGCCCCCAGAGACCCTTGTCGGACACGTTCTTTGCTTTCATCCCTGCGTGTCAGGGAACGTCAGAGGCAGGACTTATTCTTCTTGGTTCGGGGATGCAGCTTGTGTGTTCAATGCTCTGACGGGAGCTAAACAACCGTGCAGTTTCTAAATATTTGCATTCTGTGATTGTCTTTGGGCAGGCTCTGCTGGGTTGAGCTCCTCCTCTTCCCAGCCACGAGCTCTGAATGGTTAACAGGTGCCTCTTCCTCTGCTCAGTGCCCGAGGGGGGCTCCTTCAGCCTGTCACCTCTCTCCTTGGGCCTGCCATGCTGGCCACCCGAAGGGCTGCTGCAGAGAGTGCCTGAATTACCAGGCTTGAGATCCCCCTTTGCCAGGCATTGTGCTTATTCTGGGTCTCTCCTCTTTTCTTCTTTCCTTCCCTGGCCAAAACAAACCTAGACCAAATCCTTCGAATGGGGAACTTTCCTTACTGTCTGCTGACAGCTAGGGATTGAAGTATTAGGGGATTACAAAAAACATTGAGTGTGACGTTTTAATGGGGTTGTAACTCAGTTTGATGGGTCAACTTGGGAACTATCAAAGAATTTGGAAATAAGGATACTTGAGTCTAAACATCGTGATCTGCCTTGATTTTTTTTTTCCTTCACAAGCAAAGAAAACAAAGCCAGCCATTTTTCACCTGTGACGCGAGAGGATGGGAGGGTGCTTCTTCAAAAAGTTTCCTCTCATTCTGGTTTTGACATTGATGGGTGGGTTTGGCTTCAGAAATTCCAGATGGATGATGTGGGACATATTTCCTGAGGTTAAGGAAGTGATTTTTTTTTTTTAAGGCTGTATTTTGGCCATTGGCTCCGCTATTCATGTTGAGAGCTAATCCCGTGACCTCCAATGAAGATGTTGGACTTTACAGACGTACTAGGGGTATCGGCCCCTTTTCTGCTACAGAGCTGGATTGAAATGTTCCTGCATATTGGTGTATGACAGCCAGCTGGTGTGTGGCTGCTGATGTAGGGGGTGTCCATCTCAATGAACACTCTGGGTACAAGATGATCTCATCTATTTACTATGCTTTATTTGGATTGGAGTCAGACTCTCAGTGCCCAGTCTACCAGCCAGCACAGCAGGAAGGCCAACCTCAGTCACTGGTGGGGCCTCTCCTCCCAGGGCAACACAGAGGGTTCAAATCCCACCTGGTCACAAATTCATCATGGCTGCCGTGGACATCCTCATTATCCAGGCCTTGAGTTCTCTTAAAGCCCTGCAGTCTCTCTACTTTTGTGTTCCACTCAAAGCTGGAGAAACTTTGCCCAGGGTCTTACGTCCTTCACTGGTATAAGGTAGGTTTCCTCTTCCAAATCCTGCCATCCTTTCAGAGTGGGACATGAGTAGCGCTGAACTTGGCTTGTCAGTGTCTGGCTGACTTTCCTCCTTCCAGGCTCAGAGACATGTCCCCTTTCTCTTGCTTCATCAGCAAAGGCATTCCCCTGACTGCCACAGCTTCTCACGTCAGCACACCTAACCCTTCCTCAGAGCACCTCAACTTTGACATGGCAAGAGGAGTTCCTATTCTTAGAAAAGTGTCTGTCTGGGGTGACGTCTGCAGCTCAAAGGAGTGGGGCGAGGCCCCATATGCCAGAGGTGGTGGGTTCAAACCCAGTCCCTGCCAAAAACTGCAAAAAAAAAAAAAAAAAAAAAAAAAAA